>NW_028125880.1:0-387000 GCF_965194825.1 Balaenoptera physalus
TTTCCCCTTTGAAAATGCGGATTCTTGTAGCCTCGGAGCTCTTTGCGAAACCCTAGGAAGGCCCAGCTTCTAGTCACTGCAGGCACGCCCGGGGAGGAAACGAGTATGTTCCCCCAGAGAAACAGGCTGCTTGCAAGTGTCGAGGGGAGCTTCTCAGGTGCCCAGTGGGTCCCGTTTGTTTCCCTTCGCAGCTCCCATCCTGCAGGTCCTTATGCTGGGTGCTAACAAGAGTAGGTGGCTCTGCCGACAAAAGCAGCCTTTTCCCTTTGGAAGCTTGGATTCTAGTGTCTCAGGGGCTGCTTGCCAAACCTTGAAGTTGCCCAGGTTCTAACCTCAATAGGTACGCTTGCGTAGTAAACGAGCACTTTCCACCGAGAAACCGGGTTCCTGCCAGGTTGGAGAAGAGTTAATCCCGCAGACCTCGTTCCTCCTGGGAAAGCGCAAGGCCACACTGAGCCTCAGGGTAGTTCCTAAGTTTCCACCCGGTAAGCTCTGCGTGCCTCGGTTTCCATGAGGTCTCCACCGTTGTTGTGTTTCAATGGAAAGCGAGGATAGCTTTCAGGACTCCAAGCACTCTTGCTCTCGTACTGTTTCCCATGCTACCACACGGATCCCCCCCACGTCTCCTCTCTGTCTGCTGAGCCACAAGCTGCATTGTAGGCCCTTCGGAACACTTCTTGCATGCACAGCCCAAGGCGTCACACTGCTCTCTCTCTACCTTTTGAAACCTAGGTTGCCGCAGCTTCTCCCCGCTGACGAAGACAGTCAGAGCCGGTCTCATGTGCTGGGTAACGTGGACTCAGTGAGGACAAGGGCCCTACCTGCACTCAGAAAAACACTCTGCTCAGCTCTCCATCCAGGAGCTCACACCGCCTGACTCGGTTTAGCAGGACGTCGATGTGAGGTCCAAGCTGAGCAAAGAGCACAATTCCTCCTTTACCCTGCTAGGCCGCGGAAGAGGTAGTGCCAACTAAGCCTCGCTCAGGCCAGCCCTCCTTCAGGGATCTTGCCACACTTTGAAGCCTGCACAGTAAAAGGTACTTAGCGAAGTTCCCAGGGTTTCGCCATGCTCTCCCTCGGCAGCTCCACTCCTGCAGGGACTCATGTTTGCTGTGAACTAGGATAGGTGGCCCTGCTTCGAAAAGCAGTCTTTTCCCCTTTGGAAATGTGGATTCCTGTAGCCTCGGAGCTGCTTGTGAAACCCTAGGAAGGCCAGGCTTCTACTCACTGCAGGCACGCCCGGGGAGGAAACGAGTATGTTCCCCCAGAGAAACAGGTTGCTTGCAAGTGTCGAGGGGAGCTTCTCAGGTGCCCAGTGGGTCCCGTTTGTTTCCCTTCGCAGCTCCCATCCTGCAGGTCCTTATGCTGGGTGCTAACAAGAGTAGGTGGCTCTGCCGACAAAAGCAGCCTTTTCCCTTTGGAAGCTTGGATTCTAGTGTCTCAGGGGCTGCTTGCCAAACCTTGAAGTTGCCCAGGTTCTAACCTCCGTAGGTACGCTTGCGTAGCAAACGAGCACTTTCCCCCGAGAAACCGGGTTCCTGCCACGTTGGAGAAGAGTTAATCCCGCAGACCTCGTTCCTCCTGGGAAAGCGCAAGGCCACACTGAGCCTCAGGGTAGTGCCTAAGTTTCCACCCGGTAAGCTCTGCGTGCCTCCGTTTCCATGAGGTCTCCACCGTTGTTGTGTTTCAATGGAAAGCGAGGATAGCTTTCAGGACTCCAAGCACTCTTGCCTCCGTACCGTTTCCCATGCTACCACACGGATCCCCCCCACGTCTCCTCTCTGTCTGCTGAGCCACAAGCAGCCGTGTAGGCCCTTCGGAACACTTCTTGCATGCACAGCCCAAGGCGTCACACTGCTCTCTCTCTACCTTTTGAAACCTAGGTTGCCGCAGCTTCTCCCAGCTCAGGAAGAAAGTCAGAGCCGGTCTCATGTACTGGGTACCGTGGACTCAGTGAGGACAAGGGACCTACCTGCACTCAGAAAAACACTCTGCTCAGCTCTCCATCCAGGAGCTCACACCGCCTGACTCGGTTTAGCAGGACGTCGATGTGAGGTCCAAGCTGAGCAAAGAGCACAATTCCTCCTTTACCCTGCTAGGCCGCGGAAGAGGTAGTGCCAACTAGGCCTCGCTCAGGCCAGCCCTCCTTCAGGGATCTTGCCACACTTTGAAGCCTGCACAGTAAAAGGTACTTAGCGAAGTTCCCAGGGTTTCGTCATGCTCTCCCTCGGCAGCTCCACTCCTGCAGGGACTCATGTTTGCTGTGAACTAGGATAGGTGGCCCTGCTTCGAAAAGCAGTCTTTTCCCCTTGGAAAATGTGGATTCTTGTAGCCTCGGAGCTGCTTGCGAAACCGTAGGAAGGCCAGGCTTCTACTCACTGCAGGCACGCCCGGGGAGGAAACGAGTATGTTCCCCCAGAGAAACAGGCTGCTTGCAAGTGTCGAGGGGAGCTTCTCAGGTGCCCAGTGGGTCCCGTTTGTTTCCCTTCGCAGCTCCCATCCTGCAGGTCCTTATGCTGGGTGCTAACAAGAGTAGGTGGCTCTGCCGACAAAAGCAGCCTTTTCCCTTTGGAAGCTTGGATTCTAGTGTCTCAGGGGCTGCTTGCCAAACCTTGAAGTTGCCCAGGTTCTAACCTCAATAGGTACGCTTGCGTAGCAAACGAGCACTTTCCCCCGAGAAACCGGGTTCCTGCCAGGTTGGAGAAGAGTTAATCCCGCAGACCTCGTTCCTCCTGGGAAAGCGCAAGGCCACACTGAGCCTCAGGGTAGTTCCTAAGTTTCCACCCGGTAAGCTCTGCGTGCCTCGGTTTCCATGAGGTCTCCACCGTTGTTGTGTTTCAATGGAAAGCGAGGATAGCTTTCAGGACTCCAAGCACTCTTGCTCTCGTACTGTTTCCCATGCTACCACACGGATCCCCCCCACGTCTCCTCTCTGTCTGCTGAGCCACAAGCTGCATTGTAGGCCCTTCGGAACACTTCTTGCATGCACAGCCCAAGGCGTCACACTGCTCTCTCTCTACCTTTTGAAACCTAGGTTGCCGCAGCTTCTCCCCGCTGACGAAGACAGTCAGAGCCGGTCTCATGTGCTGGGTAACGTGGACTCAGTGAGGACAAGGGCCCTACCTGCACTCAGAAAAACACTCTGCTCAGCTCTCCATCCAGGAGCTCACACCGCCTGACTCGGTTTAGCAGGACGTCGATGTGAGGTCCAAGCTGAGCAAAGAGCACAATTCCTCCTTTACCCTGCTAGGCCGCGGAAGAGGTAGTGCCAACTAGGCCTCGCTCAGGCCAGCCCTCCTTCAGGGATCTTGCCACACTTTGAAGCCTGCACAGTAAAAGGTACTTAGCGAAGTTCCCAGGGTTTCGTCATGCTCTCCCTCGGCAGCTCCACTCCTGCAGGGACTCATGTTTGCTGTGAACTAGGATAGGTGGCCCTCCTTCGAAAAGCAGTCTTTTCCCCTTTGGAAATGTGGATTCCTGTAGCCTCGGAGCTGCTTGTGAAACCCTAGGAAGGCCAGGCTTCTACTCACTGCAGGCACGCCCGGGGAGGAAACGAGTATGTTCCCCCAGAGAAACAGGCTGCTTGCAAGTGTCGAGGGGAGCTTCTCAGGTGCCCAGTGGGTCGCGTTTGTTTCCCTTCGCAGCTCCCATCCTGCAGGTCCTTATGCTGGGTGCTAACAAGAGTAGGTGGCTCTGCCGACAAAAGCAGCCTTTTCCCTTTGGAAGCTTGGATTCTAGTGTCTCAGGGGCTGCTTGCCAAACCTTGAAGTTACCCAGGTTCTAACCTCCGTAGGTACGCTTGCGTAGCAAACGAGCACTTTCCCCCGAGAAACCGGGTTCCTGCCACGTTGGAGAAGAGTTAATCCCGCAGACCTCGTTCCTCCTGGGAAAGCGCAAGGCCACACTGAGCCTCAGGGTAGTGCCTATGTTTCCACTCGGTAAGCTCTGCGTGCCTCCGTTTCCATGAGGTCTCCACCGTTGTTGTGTTTCAATGGAAAGCGAGGATAGCTTTCAGGACTCCAAGCACTCTTGCCTCCGTACCGTTTCCCATGCTACCACACGGATCCCCCCCACGACTCCTCTCTGTCTGCTGAGCCACAAGCAGCCGTGTAGGCCCTTCGGAACACTTCTTGCATGCACAGCCCAAGGCGTCACACTGCTCTCTCTCTACCTTTTGAAACCTAGGTTGCCGCAGCTTCTCCCAGCTCAGGAAGAAAGTCAGAGCCGGTCTCATGTACTGGGTACCGTGGACTCAGTGAGGACAATGGCCCTACCTGCACTCAGAAAAACACTCTGCTCAGCTCTCCATCCAGGAGCTCACACCGCCTGACTCGGTTTAGCAGGACGTCGATGTGAGGTCCAAGCTGAGCAAAGAGCACAATTCCTCCTTTACCCTGCTAGGCCGCGGAAGAGGTAGTGCCAACTAGGCCTCGCTCAGGCCAGCCCTCCTTCAGGGATCTTGCCACACTTTGAAGCCTGCACAGTAAAAGGTACTTAGCGAAGTTCCCAGGGTTTCGTCATGCTCTCCCTCGGCAGCTCCACTCCTGCAGGGACTCATGTTTGCTGTGAACTAGGATAGGTGGCCCTGCTTCGAAAAGCAGTCTTTTCCCCTTTGGAAATGTGGATTCCTGTAGCCTCGGAGCTGCTTGTGAAACCCTAGGAAGGCCAGGCTTCTACTCACTGCAGGCACGCCCGGGGAGGAAACGAGTATGTTCCCCCAGAGAAACAGGCTGCTTGCAAGTGTCGAGGGGAGCTTCTCAGGTGCCCAGTGGGTCCCGTTTGTTTCCCTTCGCAGCTCCCATCCTGCAGGTCCTTATGCTGGGTGCTAACAAGAGTAGGTGGCTCTGCCGACAAAAGCAGCCTTTTCCCTTTGGAAGCTTGGATTCTAGTGTCTCAGGGGCTGCTTGCCAAACCTTGAAGTTGCCCAGGTTCTAACCTCCGTAGGTACGCTTGCGTAGCAAACGAGCACTTTCCCCCGAGAAACCGGGTTCCTGCCACGTTGGAGAAGAGTTAATCCCGCAGACCTCGTTCCTCCTGGGAAAGCGCAAGGCCACACTGAGCCTCAGGGTAGTGCCTATGTTTCCACCCGGTAAGCTCTGCGTGCCTCCGTTTCCATGAGGTCTCCACCGTTGTTGTGTTTCAATGGAAAGCGAGGATAGCTTTCAGGACTCCAAGCACTCTTGCCTCCGTACCGTTTCCCATGCTACCACACGGATCCCCCCCACGTCTCCTCTCTGTCTGCTGAGCCACAAGCAGCCGTGTAGGCCCTTCGGAACACTTCTTGCATGCACAGCCCAAGGCGTCACACTGCTCTCTCTCTACCTTTTGAAACCTAGGTTGCCGCAGCTTCTCCCAGCTCAGGAAGAAAGTCAGAGCCGGTCTCATGTACTGGGTACCGTGGACTCAGTGAGGACAAGGGCCCTACCTGCACTCAGAAAAACACTCTGCTCAGCTCTCCATCCAGGAGCTCACACCGCCTGACTCGGTTTAGCAGGACGTCGATGTGAGGTCCAAGCTGAGCAAAGAGCACAATTCCTCCTTTACCCTGCAAGGCCCCGGAAGAGGTAGTGCCAACTAGGCCTCGCTCAGGCCAGCCCTCCTTCAGGGATCTTGCCACACTTTGAAGCCTGCACTGTAAAAGGTACTTAGCGAAGTTTCCAGGGTTTCGCCATGCTCCCCCTCGGCAGCTCCACTCCTGCAGGGACTCATGTTTGCTGTGAACTAGGATAGGTGGCCCTGCCTCGAAAAGCAGTCTTTTCCCCTTTGGAAATGTGGATTCTTGTAGCCTCGGAGCTGCTTGCGAAACCCTTGGAAGGCCAGGCTTCTACTCACTGCAGGCACGCCCGGGGAGGAAACGAGTATGTTCCCCCAGAGAAACAGGCTGCTTGCAAGTGTCGAGGGGAGCTTCTCAGGTGCCCAGTGGGTCCCGTTTGTTTCCCTTCGCAGCTCCCATCCTGCAGGTCCTTATGCTGGGTGCTAACAAGAGCAGGTGGCTCTGCCGACAAAAGCAGCCTTTTCCTTTGGAAGCTTGGATTCTAGTGTCTCAGGGGCTGCTTGCCAAACCTTGAAGTTGCCCAGGTTCTAACCTCAATAGGTACGCTTGCGTAGCAAACGAGCACTTTCCCCCGAGAAACCGGGTTCCTGCCAGGTTGGAGAAGAGTTAATCCCGCAGACCTCGTTCCTCCTGGGAAAGCGCAAGGCCACACTGAGCCTCAGGGTAGTTCCTAATTTTCCACCCGGTAAGCTCTGCGTGCCTCGGTTTCCATGAGGTCTCCACCGTTGTTGTGCTTCAATGGAAAGCGAGGATAGCTTTCAGGACTCCAAGCACTCTTGCTCTCGTACTGTTTCCCATGCTACCACACGGATCCCCCCCACGTCTCCTCTCTGTCTGCTGAGCCACAAGCTGCATTGTAGGCCCTTCGGAACACTTCTTGCATGCACAGCCCAAGGCGTCACACTGCTCTCTCTCTACCTTTTGAAACCTAGGTTGCCGCAGCTTCTCCCCGCTGACGAAGACAGTCAGAGCCGGTCTCATTTGCTGGGTAACGTGGACTCAGTGAGGACAAGGGCCCTACCTGCACTCAGAAAAACACTCTGCTCAGCTCTCCATCCAGGAGCTCACACCGCCTGACTCGGTTTAGCAGGACGTCGATGTGAGGTCCAAGCTGAGCAAAGAGCACAATTCCTCCTTTACCCTGCTAGGCCGCGGAAGAGGTAGTGCCAACTAGGCCTCGCTCAGGCCAGCCCTCCTTCAGGGATCTTGCCACACTTTGAAGCCTGCACAGTAAAAGGTACTTAGCGAAGTTCCCAGGGTTTCGTCATGCTCTCCCTCGGCAGCTCCACTCCTGCAGGGACTCATGTTTGCTGTGAACTAGGATAGGTGGCCCTGCTTCGAAAAGCAGTCTTTTCCCCTTTGGAAATGTGGATTCCTGTAGCCTCGGAGCTGCTTGTGAAACCCTAGGAAGGCCAGGCTTCTACTCACTGCAGGCACGCCCGGGGAGGAAACGAGTATGTTCCCCCAGAGAAACAGGCTGCTTGCAAGTGTCGAGGGGAGCTTCTCAGGTGCCCAGTGAGTCGCGTTTGTTTCCCTTCGCAGCTCCCATCCTGCAGGTCCTTATGCTGGGTGCTAACAAGAGTAGGTGGCTCTGCCGACAAAAGCAGCCTTTTCCCTTTGGAAGCTTGGATTCTAGTGTCTCAGGGGCTGCTTGCCAAACCTTGAAGTTGCCCAGGTTCTAACCTCCGTAGGTACGCTTGCGTAGCAAACGAGCACTTTCCCCCGAGAAACCGGGTTCCTGCCACGTTGGAGAAGAGTTAATCCCGCAGACCTCGTTCCTCCTGGGAAAGCGCAAGGCCACACTGAGCCTCAGGGTAGTGCCTAAGTTTCCACCCGGTAAGCTCTGCGTGCCTCCGTTTCCATGAGGTCTCCACCGTTGTTGTGTTTCAATGGAAAGCGAGGATAGCTTTCAGGACTCCAAGCACTCTTGCCTCCGTACCGTTTCCCATGCTACCACACGGATCCCCCCCACGTCTCCTCTCTGTCTGCTGAGCCACAAGCAGCCGTGTAGGCCCTTCGGAACACTTCTTGCATGCACAGCCCAAGGCGTCACACTGCTCTCTCTCTACCTTTTGAAACCTAGGTTGCCGCAGCTTCTCCCAGCTCAGGAAGAAAGTCAGAGCCGGTCTCATGTACTGGGTACCGTGGACTCAGTGAGGACAAGGGCCCTACCTGCACTCAGAAAAACACTCTGCTCAGCTCTCCATCCAGGAGCTCACACCGCCTGACTCGGTTTAGCAGGACGTCGATGTGAGGTCCAAGCTGAGCAAAGAGCACAATTCCTCCTTTACCCTGCTAGGCCGCGGAAGAGGTAGTGCCAACTAGGCCTCGCTCAGGCCAGCCCTCCTTCAGGGATCTTGCCACACTTTGAAGCCTGCACAGTAAAAGGTACTTAGCGAAGTTCCCAGGGTTTCGTCATGCTCTCCCTCGGCAGCTCCACTCCTGCAGGGACTCATGTTTGCTGTGAACTAGGATAGGTGGCCCTGCTTCGAAAAGCAGTCTTTTCCCCTTTGAAAATGCGGATTCTTGTAGCCTCGGAGCTGTTTGCGAAACCCTAGGAAGGCCCAGCTTCTAGTCACTGCAGGCACGCCCGGGGAGGAAACGAGTATGTTCCCCCAGAGAAACAGGCTGCTTGCAAGTGTCGAGGGGAGCTTCTCAGGTGCCCAGTCGGTCCCGTTTGTTTCCCTTCGCAGCTCCCATCCTGCAGGTACTTATGCTGGGTGCTAACAAGAGTAGGTGGCTCTGCCAACAAAAGCAGCCTTTTCCCTTTGGAAGCTTGGATTCTAGTGTCTAAGGGGCTGCTTGCCAAACCTTGAAGTTGCCCAGGTTCTAACCTCCGTAGGTACGCTTGCTTAGCAAACGAGCACTTTACCCCGAGAAACCGGGTTCCTGCCACATTGGAGAAGAGTTAATCCCGCAGACCTCGTTCCTCCTGGGAAAGCGCAAGGCCACACTGAGCCTCAGGGTAGTGCCTAAGTTTCCACTCGGTAAGCTCTTCGTGCCTCGGTTTCCATGAGGTCTCCACCGTTGTTGTGCTTCAATGGAAAGCGAGGATAGCTTTCAGGACTCCAAGCACTCTTGCTCTCGTACTGCTTCCCATGCTACCACACGGATCCCCCCCACGTCTCCTCTCTGTCTGCTGAGCCACAAGCTGCATTGTAGGCCCTTCGGAACACTTCTTGCATGCACAGCCCAAGGCGTCACACTGCTCTCTCTCTACCTTTTGAAACCTAGGTTGCCGCAGCTTCTCCCCGCTGACGAAGACAGTCAGAGCCGGTCTCATGTGCTGGGTAACGTGGACTCAGTGAGGACAAGGGCCCTACCTGCACTCAGAAAAACACTCTGCTCAGCTCTCCATCCAGGAGCTCACACCGCCTGACTCGGTTTAGCAGGACGTCGATGTGAGGTCCAAGCTGAGCAAAGAGCACAATTCCTCCTTTACCCTGCTAGGCCACGGAAGAGGTAATGCCAACTAGGCCTCGCTCAGGCCAGCCCTCCTTCAGGGATCTTGCCACACTTTGAAGCCTGCACAGTAAAAGGTACTTAGCGAAGTTCCCAGGGTTTCGTCATGCTCTCCCTCGGCAGCTCCACTCCTGCAGGGACTCATGTTTGCTGTGAACTAGGATAGGTGGCCCTGCTTCGAAAAGCAGTCTTTTCCCCTTTGGAAATGTGGATTCCTGTAGCCTCGGAGCTGCTTGTGAAACCCTAGGAAGGCCAGGCTTCTACTCACTGCAGGCACGCCCGGGGAGGAAACGAGTATGTTCCCCCAGAGAAACAGGCTGCTTGCAAGTGTCGAGGGGAGCTTCTCAGGTGCCCAGTGGGTCCCGTTTGTTTCCCTTCGCAGCTCCCATCCTGCAGGTCCTTATGCTGGGTGCTAACAAGAGTAGGTGGCTCTGCCGACAAAAGCAGCCTTTTCCCTTTGGAAGCTTGGATTCTAGTGTCTCAGGGGCTGCTTGCCAAACCTTGAAGTTGCCCAGGTTCTAACCTCCGTAGGTACGCTTGCGTAGCAAACGAGCACTTTCCCCCGAGAAACCGGGTTCCTGCCACGTTGGAGAAGAGTTAATCCCGCAGACCTCGTTCCTCCTGGGAAAGCGCAAGGCCACACTGAGCCTCAGGGTAGTGCCTAAGTTTCCACCCGGTAAGCTCTGCGTGCCTCCGTTTCCATGAGTTCTCCACCGTTGTTGTGTTTCAATGGAAAGCGAGGATAGCTTTCAGGACTCCAAGCACTCTTGCCTCCGTACCGTTTCCCATGCTACCACACGGATCCCCCCCACGTCTCCTCTCTGTCTGCTGAACCACAAGCAGCTGTGTAGGCCCTTCGGAACACTTCTTGCATGCACAGCCCAAGGCGTCACACTGCTCTCTCTCTACCTTTTGAAACCTAGGTTGCCGCAGCTTCTCCCAGCTCAGGAAGAAAGTCAGAGCCGGTCTCATGTACTGGGTACCGTGGACTCAGTGAGGACAAGGGCCCTACCTGCACTCAGAAAAACACTCTGCTCAGCTCTCCATCCAGGAGCTCACACCGCCTGACTCGGTTTAGCAGGACGTCGATGTGAGGTCCAAGCTGAGCAAAGAGCACAATTCCTCCTTTACCCTGCTAGGCCGCGGAAGAGGTAGTGCCAACTAGGCCTCGCTCAGGCCAGCCCTCCTTCAGGGATCTTGCCACACTTTGAAGCCTGCACAGTAAAAGGTACTTAGCGAAGTTCCCAGGGTTTCGTCATGCTCTCCCTCGGCAGCTCCACTCCTGCAGGGACTCATGTTTGCTGTGAACTAGGATAGGTGGCCCTGCTTCGAAAAGCAGTCTTTTCCCCTTTGAAAATGCGGATTCTTGTAGCCTCGGAGCTGTTTGCGAAACCCTAGGAAGGCCCAGCTTCTAGTCACTGCAGGCACGCCCGGGGAGGAAACGAGTATGTTCCCCCAGAGAAACAGGCTGCTTGCAAGTGTCGAGGGGAGCTTCTCAGGTGCCCAGTCGGTCCCGTTTGTTTCCCTTCGCAGCTCCCATCCTGCAGGTACTTATGCTGGGTGCTAACAAGAGTAGGTGGCTCTGCCAACAAAAGCAGCCTTTTCCCTTTGGAAGCTTGGATTCTAGTGTCTAAGGGGCTGCTTGCCAAACCTTGAAGTTGCCCAGGTTCTAACCTCCGTAGGTACGCTTGCGTAGCAAACGAGCACTTTCCCCCGAGAAACCGGGTTCCTGCCACGTTGGAGAAGAGTTAATCCCGCAGACCTCGTTCCTCCTGGGAAAGCGCAAGGCCACACTGAGCCTCAGGGTAGTGCCTAAGTTTCCACCCGGTAAGCTCTGCGTGCCTCCGTTTCCATGAGGTCTCCACCGTTGTTGTGTTTCAATGAAAAGCGAGGATAGCTTTCAGGACTCCAAGCACTCTTGCCTCCGTACCGTTTCCCATGCTACCACACGGATCCCCCCCACGTCTCCTCTCTGTCTGCTGAGCCACAAGCAGCCGTGTAGGCCCTTCGGAACACTTCTTGCATGCACAGCCCAAGGCGTCACACTGCTCTCTCTCTACCTTTTGAAACCTAGGTTGCCGCAGCTTCTCCCAGCTCAGGAAGAAAGTCAGAGCCGGTCTCATGTACTGGGTACCGTGGACTCAGTGAGGACAAGGGCCCTACCTGCACTCAGAAAAACACTCTGCTCAGCTCTCCATCCAGGCGGTCACACCGCCTGACTCGGTTTAGCAGGACGTCGATGTGAGGTCCAAGCTGAGCAAAGAGCACAATTCCTCCTTTACCCTGCAAGGCCCCGGAAGAGGTAGTGCCAACTAGGCCTAGCTCAGGCCAGCCCTCCTTCAGGGATCTTGCCACACTTTGAAGCCTGCACTGTAAAAGGTACTTAGCGAAGTTTCCAGGGTTTCGCCATGCTCCCCCTCGGCAGCTCCACTCCTGCAGGGACTCATGTTTGCTGTGAACTAGGATAGGTGGCCCTGCCTCGAAAAGCAGTCTTTTCCCCTTTGGAAATGTGGATTCTTGTAGCCTCGGAGCTGCTTGCGAAACCCTAGGAAGGCCAGGCTTCTACTCACTGCAGGCACGCCCGGGGAGGAAACGAGTATGTTCCCCCAGAGAAACAGGCTGCTTGCAAGTGTCGAGGGGAGCTTCTCAGGTGCCCAGTGGGTCCCGTTTGTTTCCCTTCGCAGCTCCCATCCTGCAGGTCCTTATGCTGGGTGCTAACAAGAGTAGGTGGCTCTGCCGACAAAAGCAGCCTTTTCCCTTTGGAAGCTTGGATTCTAGTGTCTCAGGGGCTGCTTGCCAAACCTTGAAGTTGCCCAGGTTCTAACCTCAATAGGTACGCTTGCGTAGCAAACGAGCACTTTCCCCCGAAAAACCGGGTTCCTGCCAGGTTGGAGAAGAGTTAATCCCGCAGACCTCGTTCCTCCTGGGAAAGCGCAAGGCCACACTGAGCCTCAGGGTAGTTCCTAAGTTTCCACCCGGTAAGCTCTGCGTGCCTCGGTTTCCATGAGGTCTCCACCGTTGTTGTGCTTCAATGGAAAGCGAGGATAGCTTTCAGGACTCCAAGCACTCTTGCTCTCGTACTGTTTCCCATGCTACCACACGGATCCCCCCCACGTCTCCTCTCTGTCTGCTGAGCCACAAGCTGCCGTGTAGGCCCTTCGGAACACTTCTTGCATGCACAGCCCAAGGCGTCACACTGCTCTCTCTCTACCTTTTGAAACCTAGGTTGCCGCAGCTTCTCCCAGCTCACGAAGACAGTCAGAGCCGGTCTCATGTGCTGGGTAACATGGACTCAGTGAGGACAAGGGCCCTACTTGCACTCAGAAAAACACTCTGCTCAGCTCTCCCTCCAGGAGCTCACACCGCCTGACTCGCTTTAGCAGGACGTCGATGTGAGGTCCAAGCTGAGCAAAGAGCACAATTCCTCCTTTACCCTGTTAGGCCCCGGAAGACGTAGTGCCAACAAGGCCTCGCTCAGGCCAGCCCTCCTTCAGGGATCTTGCCACACTTTGAAGCCTGCACAGTAAAAGGTACTTAGCGAAGTTCCCAGGGTTTCGCCATGCTCTCCCTCGGCAGCTCCACTCCTGCAGGGACTCATGTTTGCTGTGAACTAGGATAGGTGGCCCTGCTTCGAAAAGCAGTCTTTTCCCCTTTGGAAATGTGGATTCCTGTAGCCTCGGAGCTGCTTGTGAAACCCTAGGAAGGCCAGGCTTCTACTCACTGCAGGCACGCCCGGGGAGGAAACGAGTATGTTCCCCCAGAGAAACAGGCTGCTTGCAAGTGTCGAGGGGAGCTTCTCAGGTGCCCAGTGGGTCCCGTTTGTTTCCCTTCGCAGCTCCCATCCTGCAGGTCCTTATGCTGGGTGCTAACAAGAGTAGGTGGCTCTGCCGACAAAAGCAGCCTTTTCCCTTTGGAAGCTTGGATTCTAGTGTCTCAGGGGCTGCTTGCCAAACCTTGAAGTTGCCCAGGTTCTAACCTCCGTAGGTACGCTTGCGTAGCAAACGAGCACTTTCCCCCGAGAAACCGGGTTCCTGCCACGTTGGAGAAGAGTTAATCCCGCAGACCTCGTTCCTCCTGGGAAAGCGCAAGGCCACACTGAGCCTCAGGGTAGTGCCTAAGTTTCCACCCGGTAAGCTCTGCGTGCCTCCGTTTCCATGAGGTCTCCACCGTTGTTGTGTTTCAATGGAAAGCGAGGATAGCTTTCAGGACTCCAAGCACTCTTGCCTCCGTACCGTTTCCCATGCTACCACACGGATCCCCCCCCACGTCTCCTCTCTGTCTGCTGAGCCACAAGCAGCCGTGTAGGCCCTTCGGAACACTTCTTGCATGCACAGCCCAAGGCGTCACACTGCTCTCTCTCTACCTTTTGAAACCTAGGTTGCCGCAGCTTCTCCCAGCTCAGGAAGAAAGTCAGAGCCGGTCTCATGTACTGGGTACCGTGGACTCAGTGAGGACAAGGGCCCTACCTGCACTCAGAAAAACACTCTGCTCAGCTCTCCATCCAGGAGCTCACACCGCCTGACTCGGTTTAGCAGGACGTCGATGTGAGGTCCAAGCTGAGCAAAGAGCACAATTCCTCCTTTACCCTGCTAGGCCGCGGAAGAGGTAGTGCCAACTACGCCTCGCTCAGGCCAGCCCTCCTTCAGGGATCTTGCCACACTTTGAAGCCTGCACAGTAAAAGGTACTTAGCGAAGTTCCCAGGGTTTCGTCATGCTCTCCCTCGGCAGCTCCACTCCTGCAGGGACTCATGTTTGCTGTGAACTAGGATAGGTGGCCCTGCTTCGAAAAGCAGCCTTTTCCCCTTTGAAAATGCGGATTCTTGTAGCCTCGGAGCTGCTTGCGAAACCCTAGGAAGGCCAGGCTTCTACTCACTGCAGGCACGCCCGGGGAGGAAACGAGTATGTTCCCCCAGAGAAACAGGCTGCTTGCAAGTGTCGAGGGGAGCTTCTCAGGTTCCCAGTGGGTCCCGTTTGTTTCCCTTCGCAGCTCCCATCCTGCAGGTACTTATGCTGGGTGCTAACAAGAGTAGGTGGCTCTGCCAACAAAAGCAGCCTTTTCCCTTTGGAAACTTGGATTCTAGTGTCTAAGGGGCTGCTTGCCAAACCTTGAAGTTGCCCAGGTTTTAACCTCCGTAGGTACGCTTGCTTAACAAACGAGCACTTTCCCCCGAGAAACCGGGTTCCTGCCACGTTGGAGAAGAGTTAATCCCGCAGACCTCGTTCCTCCTGGGAAAGCGCAAGGCCACACTGAGCCTCAGGGTAGTGCCTAAGTTTCCACCCGGTAAGCTCTGCGTGCCTCCGTTTCCATGAGGTCTCCACCGTTGTTGTGCTTCAATGGAAAGCGAGGATAGCTTTCAGGACTCCAAGCACTCTTGCCTCCGTACAGTTTCCCATGCTACCACACGGATCCCCCCCACGTCTCCTCTCTGTCTGCTGAGCCACAAGCTGCCGTGTAGGCCCTTCGGAACACTTCTTGCATGCACAGCCCAAGGCGTCACACTGCTCTCTCTCTACCTTTTGAAACCTAGGTTGCCGCAGTTTCTCCCAGCTCACGAAGACAGTCAGAGCCGGTCTCATGTGCTGGGTAACATGGACTCAGTGAGGACAAGGGCCCTACTTGCACTCAGAAAAACACTCTGCTCAGCTCTCCCTCCAGGAGCTCACACCGCCTGACTCGGTTTAGCAGGACGTCGATGTGAGGTCCAAGCTGAGCAAAGAGCACAATTCCTCCTTTACCCTGCTAGGCCCCGGAAGAGGTAGTGCCAACAAGGCCTCGCTCAGACCAGCCCTCCTTCAGGGATCTTGCCACACTTTGAAGCCTGCACAGTAAAAGGTACTTAGCGAAGTTCCCAGGGTTTCGCCATGCTCTCCCTCGGCTGCTCCACTCCTGCAGGGACTCATGTTTGCTGTGAACTAGGTTAGGTGGCCCTGCTTCGAAAAGCAGTCTTTTCCCCTTTGGAAATGTGGATTCTTGTAGCCTCGGAGCTGTTTCAGAAACCCTAGGAAGGCCCAGCTTCTACTCACTGCAGGCACGCCCGGGGAGGAAACGAGTATGTTCCCCCAGAGAAACAGGATGCTTGCAAGTGTCGAGGGGAGCTTCTCAGGTGCCCAGTGGGTCCCGTTTGTTTCCCTTCGCAGCTCCCATCCCTCAGGTACTTATGCTGTGTGTTAACAAGAGTAGGTGGCTCTGCCGACAAAAGCAGCCTTTTCCCTTTGGAAGCTTGGATTCTAGTGTCTCAGGGGCTGCTTGCCAAACCTTGAAGTTGCCCAGGTTCTAACCTAAGTAGGTACGCTTGCGTAGCAATCGAGCACTTTGCCCCGAGAAACCGGGTTCCTGCCAGGTTGGAGGAGAGTTAATCCCGCAGACCTCGTTCCTCCTGGGAAAGCGCAAGGCCACACTGAGCCTCAGGGTAGTGCCTAAGTTTCCACCCGGTAAGCTCTGCGTGCCTCCGTTTCCATGAGGTCTCCACCGTTGTTGTGCTTCAATGGAAAGCGAGGATAGCTTTCAGGACTCCAAGCACTCTTGCTCTCGTACTGTTTCCCATGCTACCACACGGATCCCCCCCACGTCTCCTCTCTGTCTGCTGAGCCACAAGCTGCATTGTAGGCCCTTCGGAACACTTCTTGCATGCACAGCCCAAGGCGTCACACTGCTCTCTCTCTACCTTTTGAAACCTAGGTTGCCGCAGCTTCTCCCCGCTGACGAAGACAGTCAGAGCCGGTCTCATGTGCTGGGTAACGTGGACTCAGTGAGGACAAGGGCCCTACCTGCACTCAGAAAAACACTCTGCTCAGCTCTCCATCCAGGAGCTCACACCGCCTGACTCGGTTTAGCAGGACGTCGATGTGAGGTCCAAGCTGAGCAAAGAGCACAATTCCTCCTTTACCCTGCTAGACCACGGAAGAGGTAATGCCAACTAGGCCTCGCTCAGGCCAGCCCTCCTTCAGGGATCTTGCCACACTTTGAAGCCTGCACAGTAAAAGGTACTTAGCGAAGTTCCCAGGGTTTCGCCATGCTCTCCCTCGGCAGCTCCACTCCTGCAGGGACTCATGTTTGCTGTGAACTAGGATAGGTGGCCCTGCTTCGAAAAGCAGTCTTTTCCCCTTTGGAAATGTGGATTCCTGTAGCCTCGGAGCTGCTTGCGAAACCCTAGGAAGGCCAGGCTTCTACTCACTGCAGGCACGCCCGGGGAGGAAACGAGTATGTTCCCCCAGAGAAACAGGCTGCTTGCAAGTGTCTAGGGGAGCTTCTCAGGTGCCCAGTGGGTCCCGTTTGTTTCCCTTCGCAGCTCCCATCCTGCAGGTCCTTATGCTGGGTGCTAACAAGAGTAGGTGGCTCTGCCGACAAAAGCAGCCTTTTCCCTTTGGAAGCTTGGATTCTAGTGTCTCAGGGGCTGCTTGCCAAACCTTGAAGTTGCCCAGGTTCTAACCTCCGTAGGTACGCTTGCGTAGCAAACGAGCACTTTCCCCCGAGAAACCGGGTTCCTGCCACGTTGGAGAAGAGTTAATCCCGCAGACCTCGTTCCTCCTGGGAAAGCGCAAGGCCACACTGAGCCTCAGGGTAGTGCCTAAGTTTCCACCCGGTAAGCTCTGCGTGCCTCCGTTTCCATGAGGTCTCCACCGTTGTTGTGTTTCAATGGAAAGCGAGGATAGCTTTCAGGACTCCAAGCACTCTTGCCTCCGTACCGTTTCCCATGCTACCACACGGATCCCCCCCACGTCTCCTCTCTGTCTGCTGAGCCACAAGCAGCCGTGTAGGCCCTTCGGAACACTTCTTGCATGCACAGCCCAAGGCGTCACACTGCTCTCTCTCTACCTTTTGAAACCTAGGTTGCCGCAGCTTCTCCCAGCTCAGGAAGAAAGTCAGAGCCGGTCTCATGTACTGGGTACCGTGGACTCAGTGAGGACAAGGGCCCTACCTGCACTCAGAAAAACACTCTGCTCAGCTCTCCATCCAGGAGCTCACACCGCCTGACTCGGTTTAGCAGGACGTCGATGTGAGGTCCAAGCTGAGCAAAGAGCACAATTCCTCCTTTACCCTGCAAGGCCCCGGAAGAGGTAGTGCCAACTAGGCCTCGCTCAGGCCAGCCCTCCTTCAGGGATCTTGCCACACTTTGAAGCCTGCACTGTAAAAGGTACTTAGCGAAGTTTCCAGGGTTTCGCCATGCTCCCCCTCGGCAGCTCCACTCCTGCAGAGACTCATGTTTGCTGTGAACTAGGATAGGTGGCCCTGCCTCGAAAAGCAGTCTTTTCCCCTTTGGAAATGTGGATTCTTGTAGCCTCGGAGCTGCTTGCGAAACCCTAGGAAGGCCAGGCTTCTACTCACTGCAGGCACGCCCGGGGAGGAAACGAGTATGTTCCCCCAGAGAAACAGGCTGCTTGCAAGTGTCGAGGGGAGCTTCTCAGGTGCCCAGTGGGTCCCGTTTGTTTCCCTTCGCAGCTCCCATCCTGCAGGTCCTTATGCTGGGTGCTAACAAGAGTAGGTGGCTCTGCCGACAAAAGCAGCCTTTTCCCTTTGGAAGCTTGGATTCTAGTGTCTCAGGGGCTGCTTGCCAAACCTTGAAGTTGCCCAGGTTCTAACCTCAATAGGTACGCTTGCGTAGCAAACGAGCACTTTCCCCCGAGAAACCGGGTTCCTGCCAGGTTGGAGAAGAGTTAATCCCGCAGACCTCGTTCCTCCTGGGAAAGCGCAAGGCCACACTGAGCCTCAGGGTAGTTCCTAAGTTTCCACCCGGTAAGCTCTGCGTGCCTCGGTTTCCATGAGGTCTCCACCGTTGTTGTGCTTCAATGGAAAGCGAGGATAGCTTTCAGGACTCCAAGCACTCTTGCTCTCGTACTGTTTCCCATGCTACCACACGGATCCCCCCCACGTCTCCTCTCTGTCTGCTGAGCCACAAGCTGCATTGTAGGCCCTTCGGAACACTTCTTGCATGCACAGCCCAAGGCGTCACACTGCTCTCTCTCTACCTTTTGAAACCTAGGTTGCCGCAGCTTCTCCCCGCTGACGAAGACAGTCATAGCCGGTCTCATGTGCTGGGTAACGTGGACTCAGTGAGGACAAGGGCCCTACCTGCACTCAGAAAAACACTCTGCTCAGCTCTCCATCCAGGAGCTCACACCGCCTGACTCGGTTTAGCAGGACGTCGATGTGAGGTCCAAGCTGAGCAAAGAGCACAATTCCTCCTTTACCCTGCTAGGCCGCGGAAGAGGTAGTGCCAACTAGGCCTCGCTCAGGCCAGCCCTCCTTCAGGGATCTTGCCACACTTTGAAGCCTGCACAGTAAAAGGTACTTAGCGAAGTTCCCAGGGTTTCGTCATGCTCTCCCTCGGCAGCTCCACTCCTGCAGGGACTCATGTTTGCTGTGAACTAGGATAGGTGGCCCTGCTTCGAAAAGCAGTCTTTTCCCCTTTGGAAATGTGGATTCCTGTAGCCTCGGAGCTGCTTGTGAAACCCTAGGAAGGCCAGGCTTCTACTCACTGCAGGCACGCCCGGGGAGGAAACGAGTATGTTCCCCCAGAGAAACAGGTTGCTTGCAAGTGTCGAGGGGAGCTTCTCAGGTGCCCAGTGGGTCCCGTTTGTTTCCCTTCGCAGCTCCCATCCTGCAGGTCCTTATGCTGGGTGCTAACAAGAGTAGGTGGCTCTGCCGACAAAAGCAGCCTTTTCCCTTTGGAAGCTTGGATTCTAGTGTCTCAGGGGCTGCTTGCCAAACCTTGAAGTTGCCCAGGTTCTAACCTCCGTAGGTACGCTTGCGTAGCAAACGAGCACTTTCCCCCGAGAAACCGGGTTCCTGCCACGTTGGAGAAGAGTTAATCCCGCAGACCTCGTTCCTCCTGGGAAAGCGCAAGGCCACACTGAGCCTCAGGGTAGTGCCTGTTTCCACCCGGTAAGCTCTGCGTGCCTCCGTTTCCATGAGGTCTCCACCGTTGTTGTGTTTCAATGGAAAGCGAGGATAGCTTTCAGGACTCCAAGCACTCTTGCCTCCGTACCGTTTCCCATGCTACCACACGGATCCCCCCCACGTCTCCTCTCTGTCTGCTGAGCCACAAGCAGCCGTGTAGGCCCTTCGGAACACTTCTTGCATGCACAGCCCAAGGCGTCACACTGCTCTCTCTCTACCTTTTGAAACCTAGGTTGCCGCAGCTTCTCCCAGCTCAGGAAGAAAGTCAGAGCCGGTCTCATGTACTGGGTACCGTGGACTCAGTGAGGACAAGGGCCCTACCTGCACTCAGAAAAACACTCTGCTCAGCTCTCCATCCAGGAGCTCACACCGCCTGACTCGGTTTAGCAGGACGTCGATGTGAGGTCCAAGCTGAGCAAAGAGCACAATTCCTCCTTTACCCTGCTAGGCCGCGGAAGAGGTAGTGCCAACTAGGCCTCGCTCAGGCCAGCCCTCCTTCAGGGATCTTGCCACACTTTGAAGCCTGCACAGCAAAAGGTACTTAGCGAAGTTCCCAGGGTTTCGTCATGCTCTCCCTCGGCAGCTCCACTCCTGCAGGGACTCATGTTTGCTGTGAACTAGGATAGGTGGCCCTGCTTCGAAAAGCAGTCTTTTCCCCTTTGAAAATGCGGATTCTTGTAGCCTCGGAGCTGTTTGCGAAACCCTAGGAAGGCCCAGCTTCTAGTCACTGCAGGCACGCCCGGGGAGGAAACGAGTATGTTCCCCCAGAGAAACAGGCTGCTTGCAAGTGTCGAGGGGAGCTTCTCAGGTGCCCAGTCGGTCCCGTTTGTTTCCCTTCGCAGCTCCCATCCTGCAGGTACTTATGCTGGGTGCTAACAAGAGTAGGTGGCTCTGCCAACAAAAGCAGCCTTTTCCCTTTGGAAGCTTGGATTCTAGTGTCTAAGGGGCTGCTTGCCAAACCTTGAAGTTGCCCAGGTTCTAACCTCCGTAGGTACGCTTGCTTAGCAAACGAGCACTTTCCCCCGAGAAACCGGGTTCCTGCCACGTTGGAGAAGAGTTAATCCCGCAGACCTCGTTCCTCCTGGGAAAGCGCAAGTCCACACTGAGCCTCAGGGTAGTGCCTAAGTTTCCACCCGGTAAGCTCTGCGTGCCTCCGTTTCCATGAGGTCTCCACCGTTGTTGTGCTTCAATGGAAAGCGAGGATAGCTTTCAGGACTCCAAGCACTCTTGCCTCCGTACAGTTTCCCATGCTACCACACGGATCCCCCCCACGTCTCCTCTCTGTCTGCTGAGCCACAAGCTGCCGTGTAGGCCCTTCGGAACACTTCTTGCATGCACAGCCCAAGGCGTCACACTGCTCTCTCTCTACCTTTTGAAACCTAGGTTGCCGCAGTTTCTCCCAGCTCACGAAGACAGTCAGAGCCGGTCTCATGTGCTGGGAAACATGGACTCAGTGAGGACAAGGGCCCTACTTGCACTCAGAAAAACACTCTGCTCAGCTCTCCCTCCAGGAGCTCACACCGCCTGACTCGGTTTAGCAGGACGTCGATGTGAGGTCCAAGCTGAGCAAAGAGCACAATTCCTCCTTTACCCTGCTAGGCCCCGGAAGAGGTAGTGCCAACAAGGCCTCGCTCAGACCAGCCCTCCTTCAGGGATCTTGCCACACTTTGAAGCCTGCACAGTAAAAGGTACTTAGCGAAGTTCCCAGGGTTTCGCCATGCTCTCCCTCGGCTGCTCCACTCCTGCAGGGACTCATGTTTGCTGTGAACTAGGTTAGGTGGCTCTGCTTCGAAAAGCAGTCTTTTCCCCTTTGGAAATGTGGATTCTTGTAGCCTCGGAGCTGTTTCAGAAACCCTAGGAAGGCCCAGCTTCTACTCACTGCAGGCACGCCCGGGGAGGAAACGAGTATGTTCCCCCAGAGAAACAGGCTGCTTGCAAGTGTCGAGGGGAGCTTCTCAGGTGCCCAGTGGGTCCCGTTTGTTTCCCTTCGCAGCTCCCATCCCTCAGGTACTTATGCTGTGTGTTAACAAGAGTAGGTGGCTCTGCCGACAAAAGCAGCCTTTTCCCTTTGGAAGCTTGGATTCTAGTGTCTCAGGGGCTGCTTGCCAAACCTTGAATTTGCCCAGGTTCTAACCTAAGTAGGTACGCTTGCGTAGCAATCGAGCACTTTGCCCCGAGAAACCGGGTTCCTGCCAGGTTGGAGGAGAGTTAATCCCGCAGACCTCGTTCCTCCTGGGAAAGCGCAAGGCCACACTGAGCCTCAGGGTAGTGCCTAAGTTTCCACCCGGTAAGCTCTGCGTGCCTCCGTTTCCATGAGGTCTCCACCGTTGTTGTGCTTCAATGGAAAGCGAGGATAGCTTTCAGGACTCCAAGCACTCTTGCTCTCGTACTGTTTCCCATGCTACCACACGGATCCCCCCCACGTCTCCTCTCTGTCTGCTGAGCCACAAGCTGCATTGTAGGCCCTTCGGAACACTTCTTGCATGCACAGCCCAAGGCGTCACACTGCTCTCTCTCTACCTTTTGAAACCTAGGTTGCCGCAGCTTCTCCCCGCTGACGAAGACAGTCAGAGCCGGTCTCATGTGCTGGGTAACGTGGACTCAGTGAGGACAAGGGCCCTACCTGCACTCAGAAAAACACTCTGCTCAGCTCTCCATCCAGGAGCTCACACCGCCTGACTCGGTTTAGCAGGACGTCGATGTGAGGTCCAAGCTGAGCAAAGAGCACAATTCCTCCTTTACCCTGCTAGACCACGGAAGAGGTAATGCCAACTAGGCCTCGCTCAGGACAGCCCTCCTTCAGGGATCTTGCCACACTTTGAAGCCTGCACAGTAAAAGGTACTTAGCGAAGTTCCCAGGGTTTCGCCATGCTCTCCCTCGGCAGCTCCACTCCTGCAGGGACTCATGTTTGATGTGAACTAGGATAGGTGGCCCTGCTTCGAAAAGCAGTCTTTTCCCCTTTGGAAATGTGGATTCCTGTAGCCTCGGAGCAGCTTGCGAAACCCTAGGAAGGCCAGGCTTCTACTCACTGCAGGCACACCCGGGGAGGAAACGAGTATGTTCCCCCAGAGAAACAGGCTGCTTGCAAGTGTCGAGGGGAGCTTCTCAGGTGCCCAGTCGGTCCCGTTTGTTTCCCTTCGCAGCTCCCATCCTGCAGGTACTTATGCTGGGTGCTAACAAGAGTAGGTGGCTCTGCCAACAAAAGCAGCCTTTTCCCTTTGGAAGCTTGGATTCTAGTGTCTAAGGGGCTGCTTGCCAAACCTTGAAGTTGCCCACGTTCTAACCTCCGTAGGTACGCTTGCTTAGCAAACGAGCACTTTCCCCCGAGAAACCGGGTTCCTGCCACGTTGGAGAAGAGTTAATCCCGCAGACCTCGTTCCTCCTGGGAAAGCGCAAGGCCACACTGAGCCTCAGGGTAGTGCCTAAGTTTCCACCCGGTAAGCTCTTCGTGCCTCGGTTTCCATGAGGTCTCCACCGTTGTTGTGCTTCAATGGAAAGCGAGGATAGCTTTCAGGACTCCAAGCACTCTTGCTCTCGTACTGCTTCCCATGCTACCACACGGATCCCCCCCACGTCTCCTCTCTGTCTGCTGAGCCACAAGCTGCATTGTAGGCCCTTCGGAACACTTCTTGCATGCACAGCCCAAGGCGTCACACTGCTCTCTCTCTACCTTTTGAAACCTAGGTTGCCGCAGCTTCTCCCCGCTGACGAAGACAGTCAGAGCCGGTCTCATGTGCTGGGTAACCTGGACTCAGTGAGGACAAGGGCCCTACCTGCACTCAGAAAAACACTCTGCTCAGCTCTCCATCCAGGAGCTCACACCGCCTGACTCGGTTTAGCAGGACGTCGATGTGAGGTCCAAGCTGAGCAAAGAGCACAATTCCTCCTTTACCCTGCTAGGCCACGGAAGAGGTAATGCCAACTAGGCCTCGCTCAGGCCAGCCCTCCTTCAGGGATCTTGCCACACTTTAAAGCCTGCACAGTAAAAGGTACTTACGAAGTTCCCAGGGTTTCGTCATGCTCTCCCTCGGCAGCTCCACTCCTGCAGGGACTCATGTTTGCTGTGAACTAGGATAGGTGGCCCTGCTTCGAAAAGCAGTCTTTTCCCCTTTGGAAATGTGGATTCCTGTAGCCTCGGAGCTGCTTGTGAAACCCTAGGAAGGCCAGGCTTCTACTCACTGCAGGCACGCCCGGGGAGGAAACGAGTATGTTCCCCCAGAGAAACAGGCTGCTTGCAAGTGTCGAGGGGAGCTTCTCAGGTGCCCAGTGGGTCCCGTTTGTTTCCCTTCGCAGCTCCCATCCTGCAGGTCCTTATGCTGGGTGCTAACAAGAGTAGGTGGCTCTGCCGACAAAAGCAGCCTTTTCCCTTTGGAAGCTTGGATTCTAGTGTCTCAGGGGCTGCTTGCCAAACCTTGAAGTTGCCCAGGTTCTAACCTCCGTAGGTACGCTTGCGTAGCAAACGAGCACTTTCCCCCGAGAAACCGGGTTCCTGCCACGTTGGAGAAGAGTTAATCCCGCAGACCTCGTTCCTCCTGGGAAAGCGCAAGGCCACACTGAGCCTCAGGGTAGTTCCTAAGTTTCCACCCGGTAAGCTCTGCGTGCCTCCGTTTCCATGAGGTCTCCACCGTTGTTGTGTTTCAATGGAAAGCGAGGATAGCTTTCAGGACTCCAAGCACTCTTGCCTCCGTACCGTTTCCCATGCTACCAAACGTATCCCCCCCACGTCTCCTCTCTGTCTGCTGAGCCACAAGCAGCCGTGTAGGCCCTTCGGAACACTTCTTGCATGCACAGCCCAAGGCGTCACACTGCTCTCTCTCTACCTTTTGAAACCTAGGTTGCCGCAGCTTCTGCCAGCTCAGGAAGAAAGTCAGAGCCGGTCTCATGTACTGGGTACCGTGGACTCAGTGAGGACAAGGGCCCTACCTGCACTCAGAAAAACACTCTGCTCAGCTCTCCATCCAGGCGGTCACACCGCCTGACTCGGTTTAGCAGGACGTCGATGTGAGGTCCAAGCTGAGCAAAGAGCACAATTCCTCCTTTACCCTGCAAGGCCCCGGAAGAGGTAGTGCCAACTAGGCCTCGCTCAGGCCAGCCCTCCTTCAGGGATCTTGCCACACTTTGAAGCCTGTACTGTAAAAGGTACTTAGCGAAGTTCCCAGGGTTTCGCCATGCTCCCCCTCGGCAGCTCCACTCCTGCAGGGACTCATGTTTGCTGTGAACTAGGATAGGTGGCCCTGCCTCGAAAAGCAGTCTTTTCCCCTTTGGAAATGTGGATTCTTGTAGCCTCGGAGCTGCTTGCGAAACCCTAGGAAGGCCAGGCTTCTACTCACTGCAGGCACGCCCGGGGAGGAAACGAGTATGTTCCCCCAGAGAAACAGGCTGCTTGCAAGTGTCGAGGGGAGCTTCTCAGGTGCCCAGTGGGTCCCGTTTGTTTCCCTTCGCAGCTCCCATCCTGCAGGTCCTTATGCTGGGTGCTAACAAGAGTAGGTGGCTCTGCCGACAAAAGCAGCCTTTTCCCTTTGGAAGCTTGGATTCTAGTGTCTCAGGGGCTGCTTGCCAAACCTTGAAGTTGCCCAGGTTCTAACCTCAATAGGTACGCTTGCGTAGCAAACGAGCACTTTCCCCCGAGAAACCGGGTTCCTGCCAGGTTGGAGAAGAGTTAATCCCGCAGACCTCGTTCCTCCTGGGAAAGCGCAAGGCCACACTGAGCCTCAGGGTAGTTCCTAAGTTTCCACCCGGTAAGCTCTGCGTGCCTCGGTTTCCATGAGGTCTCCACCGTTGTTGTGTTTCAATGGAAAGCAAGGATAGCTTTCAGGACTCCAAGCACTCTTGCTCTCGTACTGTTTCCCATGCTACCACACGGATCCCCCCCACGTCTCCTCTCTGTCTGCTGAGCCACAAGCTGCATTGTAGGCCCTTCGGAACACTTCTTGCATGCACAGCCCAAGGCGTCACACTGCTCTCTCTCTACCTTTTGAAACCTAGGTTGCCGCAGCTTCTCCCCGCTGACGAAGACAGTCAGAGCCGGTCTCATGTGCTGGGTAACGTGGACTCAGTGAGGACAAGGGCCCTACCTGCACTCAGAAAAACACTCTGCTCAGCTCTCCATCCAGGAGCTCACACCGCCTGACTCGGTTTAGCAGGACGTCGATGTGAGGTCCAAGCTGAGCAAAGAGCACAATTCCTCCTTTACCCTGCTAGGCCGCGGAAGAGGTAGTGCCAACTAGGCCTCGCTCAGGCCAGCCCTCCTTCAGGGATCTTGCCACACTTTGAAGCCTGCACAGTAAAAGGTACTTAGCGAAGTTCCCAGGGTTTCGTCATGCTCTCCCTCGGCAGCTCCACTCCTGCAGGGACTCATGTTTGCTGTGAACTAGGATAGGTGGCCCTGCTTTGAAAAGCAGTCTTTTCCCCTTTGGAAATGTGGATTCCTGTAGCCTCGGAGCTGCTTGTGAAACCCTAGGAAGGCCAGGCTTCTACTCACTGCAGGCACGCCCGGGGAGGAAACGAGTATGTTCCCCCAGAGAAACAGGTTGCTTGCAAGTGTCGAGGGGAGCTTCTCAGGTGCCCAGTGGGTCCCGTTTGTTTCCCTTCGCAGCTCCCATCCTGCAGGTCCTTATGCTGGGTGCTAACAAGAGTAGGTGGCTCTGCCGACAAAAGCAGCCTTTTCCCTTTGGAAGTTTGGATTCTAGTGTCTCAGGGGCTGCTTGCCAAACCTTGAAGTTGCCCAGGTTCTAACCTCCGTAGGTACGCTTGCGTAGCAAACGAGCACTTTCCCCCGAGAAACCGGGTTCCTGCCACGTTGGAGAAGAGTTAATCCCGCAGACCTCGTTCCTCCTGGGAAAGCGCAAGGCCACACTGAGCCTCAGGGTAGTGCCTAAGTTTCCACCCGGTAAGCTCTGCGTGCCTCCGTTTCCATGAGGTCTCCACCGTTGTTGTGTTTCAATGGAAAGCGAGGATAGCTTTCAGGACTCCAAGCACTCTTGCCTCCGTACCGTTTCCCATGCTACCACACGGATCCCCCCCACGTCTCCTCTCTGTCTGCTGAGCCACAAGCAGCCGTGTAGGCCCTTCGGAACACTTCTTGCATGCACAGCCCAAGGCGTCACACTGCTCTCTCTCTACCTTTTGAAACCTAGGTTGCCGCAGCTTCTCCCAGCTCAGGAAGAAAGTCAGAGCCGGTCTCATGTACTGGGTACCGTGGACTCAGTGAGGACAAGGGCCCTACCTGCACTCAGAAAAACACTCTGCTCAGCTCTCCATCCAGGAGCTCACACCGCCTGACTCGGTTTAGCAGGACGTCGATGTGAGGTCCAAGCTGAGCAAAGAGCACAATTCCTCCTTTACCCTGCTAGGCCGCGGAAGAGGTAGTGCCAACTAGGCCTCGCTCAGGCCAGCCCTCCTTCAGGGATCTTGCCACACTTTGAAGCCTGCACAGTAAAAGGTACTTAGCGAAGTTCCCAGGGTTTCGTCATGCTCTCCCTCGGCAGCTCCACTCCTGCAGGGACTCATGTTTGCTGTGAACTAGGATAGGTGGCCCTGCTTCGAAAAGCAGTCTTTTCCCCTTTGAAAATGCGGATTCTTGTAGCCTCGGAGCTGTTTGCGAAACCCTAGGAAGGCCCAGCTTCTAGTCACTGCAGGCACGCCCGGGGAGGAAACGAGTATGTTCCCCCAGAGAAACAGGCTGCTTGCAAGTGTCGAGGGGAGCTTCTCAGGTGCCCAGTCGGTCCCGTTTGTTTCCCTTCGCAGCTCCCATCCTGCAGGTACTTATGCTGGGTGCTAACAAGAGTAGGTGGCTCTGCCAACAAAAGCAGCCTTTTCCCTTTGGAAGCTTGGATTCTAGTGTCTAAGGGGCTGCTTGCCAAACCTTGAAGTTGCCCAGGTTCTAACCTCCGTAGGTACGCTTGCTTAGCAAACGAGCACTTTCCCCCGAGAAACCGGGTTCCTGCCACGTTGGAGAAGAGTTAATCCCGCAGACCTCGTTCCTCCTGGGAAAGCGCAAGGCCACACTGAGCCTCAGGGTAGTGCCTAAGTTTCCACCCGGTAAGCTCTTCGTGCCTCGGTTTCCATGAGGTCTCCACCGTTGTTGTGCTTCAATGGAAAGCGAGGATAGCTTTCAGGACTCCAAGCACTCTTGCTCTCGTACTGCTTCCCATGCTACCACACGGATCCCCCCCACGTCTCCTCTCTGTCTGCTGAGCCACAAGCTGCATTGTAGGCCCTTCGGAACACTTCTTGCATGCACAGCCCAAGGCGTCACACTGCTCTCTCTCTACCTTTTGAAACCTAGGTTGCCGCAGCTTCTCCCCGCTGACGAAGACAGTCAGAGCCGGTCTCATGTGCTGGGTAACCTGGACTCAGTGAGGACAAGGGCCCTACCTGCACTCAGAAAAACACTCTGCTCAGCTCTCCATCCAGGAGCTCACACCGCCTGACTCGGTTTAGCAGGACGTCGATGTGAGGTCCAAGCTGAGCAAAGAGCACAATTCCTCCTTTACCCTGCTAGGCCACGGAAGAGGTAATGCCAACTAGGCCTCGCTCAGGCCAGCCCTCCTTCAGGGATCTTGCCACACTTTGAAGCCTGCACAGTAAAAGGTACTTACGAAGTTCCCAGGGTTTCGTCATGCTCTCCCTCGGCAGCTCCACTCCTGCAGGGACTCATGTTTGCTGTGAACTAGGATAGGTGGCCCTGCTTCGAAAAGCAGTCTTTTCCCCTTTGGAAATGTGGATTCCTGTAGCCTCGGAGCTGCTTGTGAAACCCTAGGAAGGCCAGGCTTCTACTCACAGCAGGCACGCCCGGGGAGGAAACGAGTATGTTCCCCCAGAGAAACAGGCTGCTTGCAAGTGTCGAGGGGAGCTTCTCAGGTGCCCAGTGGGTCCCGTTTGTTTCCCTTCGCAGCTCCCATCCTGCAGGTCCTTATGCTGGGTGCTAACAAGAGTAGGTGGCTCTGCCGACAAAAGCAGCCTTTTCCCTTTGGAAGCTTGGATTCTAGTGTCTCAGGGGCTGCTTGCCAAACCTTGAAGTTGCCCAGGTTCTAACCTCCGTAGGTACGCTTGCGTAGCAAACGAGCACTTTCCCCCGAGAAACCGGGTTCCTGCCACGTTGGAGAAGAGTTAATCCCGCAGACCTCGTTCCTCCTGGGAAAGCGCAAGGCCACACTGAGCCTCAGGGTAGTTCCTAAGTTTCCACCCGGTAAGCTCTGCGTGCCTCCGTTTCCATGAGGTCTCCACCGTTGTTGTGTTTCAATGGAAAGCGAGGATAGCTTTCAGGACTCCAAGCACTCTTGCCTCCGTACCGTTTCCCATGCTACCAAACGTATCCCCCCCACGTCTCCTCTCTGTCTGCTGAGCCACAAGCAGCCGTGTAGGCCCTTCGGAACACTTCTTGCATGCACAGCCCAAGGCGTCACACTGCTCTCTCTCTACCTTTTGAAACCTAGGTTGCCGCAGCTTCTGCCAGCTCAGGAAGAAAGTCAGAGCCGGTCTCATGTACTGGGTACCGTGGACTCAGTGAGGACAAGGGCCCTACCTGCACTCAGAAAAACACTCTGCTCAGCTCTCCATCCAGGCGGTCACACCGCCTGACTCGGTTTAGCAGGACGTCGATGTGAGGTCCAAGCTGAGCAAAGAGCACAATTCCTCCTTTACCCTGCAAGGCCCCGGAAGAGGTAGTGCCAACTAGGCCTCGCTCAGGCCAGCCCTCCTTCAGGGATCTTGCCACACTTTGAAGCCTGTACTGTAAAAGGTACTTAGCGAAGTTCCCAGGGTTTCGCCATGCTCCCCCTCGGCAGCTCCACTCCTGCAGGGACTCATGTTTGCTGTGAACTAGGATAGGTGGCCCTGCCTCGAAAAGCAGTCTTTTCCCCTTTGGAAATGTGGATTCTTGTAGCCTCGGAGCTGCTTGCGAAACCCTAGGAAGGCCAGGCTTCTACTCACTGCAGGCACGCCCGGGGAGGAAACGAGTATGTTCCCCCAGAGAAACAGGCTGCTTGCAAGTGTCGAGGGGAGCTTCTCAGGTGCCCAGTGGGTCCCGTTTGTTTCCCTTCGCAGCTCCCATCCTGCAGGTCCTTATGCTGGGTGCTAACAAGAGTAGGTGGCTCTGCCGACAAAAGCAGCCTTTTCCCTTTGGAAGCTTGGATTCTAGTGTCTCAGGGGCTGCTTGCCAAACCTTGAAGTTGCCCAGGTTCTAACCTCAATAGGTACGCTTGCGTAGCAAACGAGCACTTTCCCCCGAGAAACCGGGTTCCTGCCAGGTTGGAGAAGAGTTAATCCCGCAGACCTCGTTCCTCCTGGGAAAGCGCAAGGCCACACTGAGCCTCAGGGTAGTTCCTAAGTTTCCACCCGGTAAGCTCTGCGTGCCTCGGTTTCCATGAGGTCTCCACCGTTGTTGTGTTTCAATGGAAAGCAAGGATAGCTTTCAGGACTCCAAGCACTCTTGCTCTCGTACTGTTTCCCATGCTACCACACGGATCCCCCCCACGTCTCCTCTCTGTCTGCTGAGCCACAAGCTGCATTGTAGGCCCTTCGGAACACTTCTTGCATGCACAGCCCAAGGCGTCACACTGCTCTCTCTCTACCTTTTGAAACCTAGGTTGCCGCAGCTTCTCCCCGCTGACGAAGACAGTCAGAGCCGGTCTCATGTGCTGGGTAACGTGGACTCAGTGAGGACAAGGGCCCTACCTGCACTCAGAAAAACACTCTGCTCAGCTCTCCATCCAGGAGCTCACACCGCCTGACTCGGTTTAGCAGGACGTCGATGTGAGGTCCAAGCTGAGCAAAGAGCACAATTCCTCCTTTACCCTGCTAGGCCGCGGAAGAGGTAGTGCCAACTAGGCCTCGCTCAGGCCAGCCCTCCTTCAGGGATCTTGCCACACTTTGAAGCCTGCACAGTAAAAGGTACTTAGCGAAGTTCCCAGGGTTTCGTCATGCTCTCCCTCGGCAGCTCCACTCCTGCAGGGACTCATGTTTGCTGTGAACTAGGATAGGTGGCCCTGCTTTGAAAAGCAGTCTTTTCCCCTTTGGAAATGTGGATTCCTGTAGCCTCGGAGCTGCTTGTGAAACCCTAGGAAGGCCAGGCTTCTACTCACTGCAGGCACGCCCGGGGAGGAAACGAGTATGTTCCCCCAGAGAAACAGGTTGCTTGCAAGTGTCGAGGGGAGCTTCTCAGGTGCCCAGTGGGTCCCGTTTGTTTCCCTTCGCAGCTCCCATCCTGCAGGTCCTTATGCTGGGTGCTAACAAGAGTAGGTGGCTCTGCCGACAAAAGCAGCCTTTTCCCTTTGGAAGTTTGGATTCTAGTGTCTCAGGGGCTGCTTGCCAAACCTTGAAGTTGCCCAGGTTCTAACCTCCGTAGGTACGCTTGCGTAGCAAACGAGCACTTTCCCCCGAGAAACCGGGTTCCTGCCACGTTGGAGAAGAGTTAATCCCGCAGACCTCGTTCCTCCTGGGAAAGCGCAAGGCCACACTGAGCCTCAGGGTAGTGCCTAAGTTTCCACCCGGTAAGCTCTGCGTGCCTCCGTTTCCATGAGGTCTCCACCGTTGTTGTGTTTCAATGGAAAGCGAGGATAGCTTTCAGGACTCCAAGCACTCTTGCCTCCGTACCGTTTCCCATGCTACCACACGGATCCCCCCCACGTCTCCTCTCTGTCTGCTGAGCCACAAGCAGCCGTGTAGGCCCTTCGGAACACTTCTTGCATGCACAGCCCAAGGCGTCACACTGCTCTCTCTCTACCTTTTGAAACCTAGGTTGCCGCAGCTTCTCCCAGCTCAGGAAGAAAGTCAGAGCCGGTCTCATGTACTGGGTACCGTGGACTCAGTGAGGACAAGGGCCCTACCTGCACTCAGAAAAACACTCTGCTCAGCTCTCCATCCAGGAGCTCACACCGCCTGACTCGGTTTAGCAGGACGTCGATGTGAGGTCCAAGCTGAGCAAAGAGCACAATTCCTCCTTTACCCTGCTAGGCCGCGGAAGAGGTAGTGCCAACTAGGCCTCGCTCAGGCCAGCCCTCCTTCAGGGATCTTGCCACACTTTGAAGCCTGCACAGTAAAAGGTACTTAGCGAAGTTCCCAGGGTTTCGTCATGCTCTCCCTCGGCAGCTCCACTCCTGCAGGGACTCATGTTTGCTGTGAACTAGGATAGGTGGCCCTGCTTCGAAAAGCAGTCTTTTCCCCTTTGAAAATGCGGATTCTTGTAGCCTCGGAGCTGTTTGCGAAACCCTAGGAAGGCCCAGCTTCTAGTCACTGCAGGCACGCCCGGGGAGGAAACGAGTATGTTCCCCCAGAGAAACAGGCTGCTTGCAAGTGTCGAGGGGAGCTTCTCAGGTGCCCAGTCGGTCCCGTTTGTTTCCCTTCGCAGCTCCCATCCTGCAGGTACTTATGCTGGGTGCTAACAAGAGTAGGTGGCTCTGCCAACAAAAGCAGCCTTTTCCCTTTGGAAGCTTGGATTCTAGTGTCTAAGGGGCTGCTTGCCAAACCTTGAAGTTGCCCAGGTTCTAACCTCCGTAGGTACGCTTGCTTAGCAAACGAGCACTTTCCCCCGAGAAACCGGGTTCCTGCCACGTTGGAGAAGAGTTAATCCCGCAGACCTCGTTCCTCCTGGGAAAGCGCAAGGCCACACTGAGCCTCAGGGTAGTGCCTAAGTTTCCACCCGGTAAGCTCTTCGTGCCTCGGTTTCCATGAGGTCTCCACCGTTGTTGTGCTTCAATGGAAAGCGAGGATAGCTTTCAGGACTCCAAGCACTCTTGCTCTCGTACTGCTTCCCATGCTACCACACGGATCCCCCCCACGTCTCCTCTCTGTCTGCTGAGCCACAAGCTGCATTGTAGGCCCTTCGGAACACTTCTTGCATGCACAGCCCAAGGCGTCACACTGCTCTCTCTCTACCTTTTGAAACCTAGGTTGCCGCAGCTTCTCCCCGCTGACGAAGACAGTCAGAGCCGGTCTCATGTGCTGGGTAACGTGGACTCAGTGAGGACAAGGGCCCTACCTGCACTCAGAAAAACACTCTGCTCAGCTCTCCATCCAGGAGCTCACACCGCCTGACTCGGTTTAGCAGGACGTCGATGTGAGGTCCAAGCTGAGCAAAGAGCACAATTCCTCCTTTACCCTGCAAGGCCCCGGAAGAGGTAGTGCCAACTAGGCCTCGCTCAGGCCAGCCCTCCTTCAGGGATCTTGCCACACTTTGAAGCCTGCACTGTAAAAGGTACTTAGCGAAGTTTCCAGGGTTTCGCCATGCTCCCCCTCGGCAGCTCCACTCCTGCAGGGACACATGTTTGCTGTGAACTAGGATAGGTGGCCCTGCCTCGAAAAGCAGTCTTTTCCCCTTTGGAAATGTGGATTCTTGTAGCCTCGGAGCTGCTTGCGAAACCCTAGGAAGGCCAGGCTTCTACTCACTGCAGGCACGCCCGGGGAGGAAACGAGTATGTTCCCCCAGAGAAACAGGCTGCTTGCAAGTGTCGAGGGGAGCTTCTCAGGTGCCCAGTGGGTCCCGTTTGTTTCCCTTCGCAGCTCCCATCCTGCAGGTCCTTATGCTGGGTGCTAACAAGAGTAGGTGGCTCTGCCGACAAAAGCAGCCTTTTCCCTTTGGAAGCTTGGATTCTAGTGTCTCAGGGGCTGTTTGCCAAACCTTGAAGTTGCCCAGGTTCTAACCTCAATAGGTACGCTTGCGTAGCAAACGAGCACTTTCCCCCGAGAAACCGGGTTCCTGCCAGGTTGGAGAAGAGTTAATCCCGCAGACCTCGTTCCTCCTGGGAAAGCGCAAGGCCACACTGAGCCTCAGGGTAGTTCCTAAGTTTCCACCCGGTAAGCTCTGCGTGCCTCGGTTTCCATGAGGTCTCCACCGTTGTTGTGCTTCAATGGAAAGCGAGGATAGCTTTCAGGACTCCAAGCACTCTTGCTCTCGTACTGTTTCCCATGCTACCACACGGATCCCCCCCACGTCTCCTCTCTGTCTGCTGAGCCACAAGCTGCATTGTAGGCCCTTCGGAACACTTCTTGCATGCACAGCCCAAGGCGTCACACTGCTCTCTCTCTACCTTTTGAAACCTAGGTTGCCGCAGCTTCTCCCCGCTGACGAAGACAGTCAGAGCCGGTCTCATGTGCTGGGTAACGTGGACTCAGTGAGGACAAGGGCCCTACCTGCACTCAGAAAAACACTCTGCTCAGCTCTCCATCCAGGAGCTCACACCGCCTGACTCGGTTTAGCAGGACGTCGATGTGAGGTCCAAGCTGAGCAAAGAGCACAATTCCTCCTTTACCCTGCTAGGCCACGGAAGAGGTAATGCCAACTAGGCCTCGCTCAGGCCAGCCCTCCTTCAGGGATCTTGCCACACTTTGAAGCCTGCACAGTAAAAGGTACTTACGAAGTTCCCAGGGTTTCGTCATGCTCTCCCTCGGCAGCTCCACTCCTGCAGGGACTCATGTTTGCTGTGAACTAGGATAGGTGGCCCTGCTTCGAAAAGCAGTCTTTTCCCCTTTGGAAATGTGGATTCCTGTAGCCTCGGAGCTGCTAGTGAAACCCTAGGAAGGCCAGGCTTCTACTCACTGCAGGCACGCCCGGGGAGGAAACGAGTATGTTCCCCCAGAGAAACAGGCTGCTTGCAAGTGTCGAGGGGAGCTTCTCAGGTGCCCAGTGGGTCCCGTTTGTTTCCCTTCGCAGCTCCCATCCTGCAGGTCCTTATGCTGGGTGCTAACAAGAGTAGGTGGCTCTGCCGACAAAAGCAGCCTTTTCCCTTTGGAAGCTTGGATTCTAGTGTCTCAGGGGCTGCTTGCCAAACCTTGAAGTTGCCCAGGTTCTAACCTCCGTAGGTACGCTTGCGTAGCAAACGAGCACTTTCCCCCGAGAAACCGGGTTCCTGCCACGTTGGAGAAGAGTTAAGCCCGCAGACCTCGTTCCTCCTGGGAAAGCGCAAGGCCACACTGAGCCTCAGGGTAGTGCCTAAGTTTCCACCCGGTAAGCTCTGCGTGCCTCCGTTTCCATGAGGTCTCCACCGTTGTTGTGTTTCAATGGAAAGCGAGGATAGCTTTCAGGACTCCAAGCACTCTTGCCTCCGTACCGTTTCCCATGCTACCACACGGATCCCCCCCACGTCTCCTCTCTGTCTGCTGAGCCACAAGCAGCCGTGTAGGCCCTTCGGAACACTTCTTGCATGCACAGCCCAAGGCGTCACACTGCTCTCTCTCTACCTTTTGAAACCTAGGTTGCCGCAGCTTCTCCCAGCTCAGGAAGAAAGTCAGAGCCGGTCTCATGTACTGGGTACCGTGGACTCAGTGAGGACAAGGGCCCTACCTGCACTCAGAAAAACACTCTGCTCAGCTCTCCATCCAGGCGGTCACACCGCCTGACTCGGTTTAGCAGGACGTCGATGTGAGGTCCAAGCTGAGCAAAGAGCACAATTCCTCCTTTACCCTGCAAGGCCCCGGAAGAGGTAGTGCCAACTAGGTCTCGCTCAGGCCAGCCCTCCTTCAGGGATCTTGCCACACTTTGAAGCCTGCACTGTAAAGGTACTTAGCGAAGTTCCCAGGGTTTCGCCATGCTCCCCCTCGGCAGCTCCACTCCTGCAGGGACTCATGTTTGCTGTGAACTAGGATAGGTGGCCCTGCCTCGAAAAGCAGTCTTTTCCCCTTTGGAAATGTGGATTCTTGTAGCCTCGGAGCTGCTTGCAAAACCCTAGGAAGGCCAGGCTTCTACTCACTGCAGGCACGCCCGGGGAGGAAACGAGTATGTTCCCCCAGAGAAACAGGCTGCTTGCAAGTGTCGAGGGGAGCTTCTCAGGTGCCCAGTGGGTCCCGTTTGTTTCCCTTCGCAGCTCCCATCCTGCAGGTCCTTATGCTGGGTGCTAACAAGAGTAGGTGGCTCTGCCGACAAAAGCAGCCTTTTCCCTTTGGAAGCTTGGATTCTAGTGTCTCAGGGGCTGCTTGCCAAACCTTGAAGTTGCCCAGGTTCTAACCTCAATAGGTACGCTTGCGTAGCAAACGAGCACTTTCCCCCGAGAAACCGGGTTCCTGCCAGGTTGGAGAAGAGTTAATCCCGCAGACCTCGTTCCTCCTGGGAAAGCGCAAGGCCACACTGAGCCTCAGGGTAGTTCCTAAGTTTCCACCCGGTAAGCTCTGCGTGCCTCGGTTTCCATGAGGTCTCCACCGTTGCTGTGTTTCAATGGAAAGCGAGGATAGCTTTCAGGACTCCAAGCACTCTTGCTCTCGTACTGTTTCCCATGCTACCACACGGATCCCCCCCACGTCTCCTCTCTGTCTGCTGAGCCACAAGCTGCATTGTAGGCCCTTCGGAACACTTCTTGCATGCACAGCCCAAGGCGTCACACTGCTCTCTCTCTACCTTTTGAAACCTAGGTTGCCGCAGCTTCTCCCCGCTGACGAAGACAGTCAGAGCCGGTCTCATGTGCTGGGTAACGTGGACTCAGTGAGGACAAGGGCCCTACCTGCACTCAGAAAAACACTCTGCTCAGCTCTCCATCCAGGAGCTCACACCGCCTGACTCGGTTTAGCAGGACGTCGATGTGAGGTCCAAGCTGAGCAAAGAGCACAATTCCTCCTTTACCCTGCTAGGCCGCGGAAGAGGTAGTGCCAACTAGGCCTCGCTCAGGCCAGCCCTCCTTCAGGGATCTTGCCACACTTTGAAGCCTGCACAGTAAAAGGTACTTAGCGAAGTTCCCAGGGTTTCGTCATGCTCTCCCTCGGCAGCTCCACTCCTGCAGGGACTCATGTTTGCTGTGAACTAGGATAGGTGGCCCTGCTTTGAAAAGCAGTCTTTTCCCCTTTGGAAATGTGGATTCCTGTAGCCTCGGAGCTGCTTGTGAAACCCTAGGAAGGCCAGGCTTCTACTCACTGCAGGCACGCCCGGGGAGGAAACGAGTATGTTCCCCCAGAGAAACAGGTTGCTTGCAAGTGTCGAGGGGAGCTTCTCAGGTGCCCAGTGGGTCCCGTTTGTTTCCCTTCGCAGCTCCCATCCTGCAGGTCCTTATGCTGGGTGCTAACAAGAGTAGGTGGCTCTGCCGACAAAAGCAGCCTTTTCCCTTTGGAAGCTTGGATTCTAGTGTCTCAGGGGCTGCTTGCCAAACCTTGAAGTTGCCCAGGTTCTAACCTCCGTAGGTACGCTTGCGTAGCAAACGAGCACTTTCCCCCGAGAAACCGGGTTCCTGCCACGTTGGAGAAGAGTTAATCCCGCAGACCTCGTTCCTCCTGGGAAAGCGCAAGGCCACACTGAGCCTCAGGGTAGTGCCTAAGTTTCCACCCGGTAAGCTCTGCGTGCCTCCGTTTCCATGAGGTCTCCACCGTTGTTGTGTTTCAATGGAAAGCGAGGATAGCTTTCAGGACTCCAAGCACTCTTGCCTCCGTACCGTTTCCCATGCTACCACACGGATCCCCCCCACGTCTCCTCTCTGTCTGCTGAGCCACAAGCAGCCGTGTAGGCCCTTCGGAACACTTCTTGCATGCACAGCCCAAGGCGTCACACTGCTCTCTCTCTACCTTTTGAAACCTAGGTTGCCGCAGCTTCTCCCAGCTCAGGAAGAAAGTCAGAGCCGGTCTCATGTACTGGGTACCGTGGACTCAGTGAGGACAAGGGCCCTACCTGCACTCAGAAAAACACTCTGCTCAGCTCTCCATCCAGGAGCTCACACCGCCTGACTCGGTTTAGCAGGACGTCGATGTGAGGTCCAAGCTGAGCAAAGAGCACAATTCCTCCTTTACCCTGCTAGGCCGCGGAAGAGGTAGTGCCAACTAGGCCTCGCTCAGGCCAGCCCTCCTTCAGGGATCTTGCCACACTTTGAAGCCTGCACAGTAAAAGGTACTTAGCGAAGTTCCCAGGGTTTCGTCATGCTCTCCCTCGGCAGCTCCACTCCTGCAGGGACTCATGTTTGCTGTGAACTAGGATAGGTGGCCCTGCTTCGAAAAGCAGTCTTTTCCCCTTTGAAAATGCGGATTCTTGTAGCCTCGGAGCTGTTTGCGAAACCCTAGGAAGGCCCAGCTTCTAGTCACTGCAGGCACGCCCGGGGAGGAAACGAGTATGTTCCCCCAGAGAAACAGGCTGCTTGCAAGTGTCGAGGGGAGCTTCTCAGGTGCCCAGTCGGTCCCGTTTGTTTCCCTTCGCAGCTCCCATCCTGCAGGTACTTATGCTGGGTGCTAACAAGAGTAGGTGGCTCTGCCAACAAAAGCAGCCTTTTCCCTTTGGAAGCTTGGATTCTAGTGTCTAAGGGGCTGCTTTCCAAACCTTGAAGTTGCCCAGGTTCTAACCTCCGTAGGTACGCTTGCTTAGCAAACGAGCACTTTCCCCCGAGAAACCGGGTTCCTGCCACGTTGGAGAAGAGTTAATCCCGCAGACCTCGTTCCTCCTGGGAAAGCGCAAGGCCACACTGAGCCTCAGGGTAGTGCCTAAGTTTCCACCCGGTAAGCTCTTCGTGCCTCGGTTTCCATGAGGTCTCCACCGTTGTTGTGCTTCAATGGAAAGCGAGGATAGCTTTCAGGACTCCAAGCACTCTTGCTCTCGTACTGCTTCCCATGCTACCACACGGATCCCCCCCACGTCTCCTCTCTGTCTGCTGAGCCACAAGCTGCATTGTAGGCCCTTCGGAACACTTCTTGCATGCACAGCCCAAGGCGTCACACTGCTCTCTCTCTACCTTTTGAAACCTAGGTTGCCGCAGCTTCTCCCCGCTGACGAAGACAGTCAGAGCCGGTCTCATGTGCTGGGTAACGTGGACTCAGTGAGGACAAGGGCCCTACCTGCACTCAGAAAAACACTCTGCTCAGCTCTCCCTCCAGGAGCTCACACCGCCTGACTCGGTTTAGCAGGACGTCGATGTGAGGTCCAAGCTGAGCAAAGAGCACAATTCCTCCTTTACCCTGCAAGGCCCCGGAAGAGGTAGTGCCAACTAGGCCTCGCTCAGGCCAGCCCTCCTTCAGGGATCTTGCCACACTTTGAAGCCTGCACTGTAAAAGGTACTTAGCGAAGTTTCCAGGGTTTCGCCATGCTCCCCCTCGGCAGCTCCACTCCTGCAGGGACTCATGTTTGCTGTGAACTAGGATAGGTGGCCCTGCCTCGAAAAGCAGTCTTTTCCCCTTTGGAAATGTGGATTCTTGTAGCCTCGGAGCTGCTTGCGAAACCCTAGGAAGGCCAGGCTTCTACTCACTGCAGGCACGCCCGGGGAGGAAACGAGTATGTTCCCCCAGAGAAACAGGCTGCTTGCAAGTGTCGAGGGGAGCTTCTCAGGTGCCCAGTGGGTCCCGTTTGTTTCCCTTCGCAGCTCCCATCCTGCAGGTCCTTATGCTGGGTGCTAACAAGAGTAGGTGGCTCTGCCGACAAAAGCAGCCTTTTCCCTTTGGAAGCTTGGATTCTAGTGTCTCAGGGGCTGCTTGCCAAACCTTGAAGTTGCCCAGGTTCTAACCTCAATAGGTACGCTTGCGTAGCAAACGAGCACTTTCCCCCGAGAAACCGGGTTCCTGCCAGGTTGGAGAAGAGTTAATCCCGCAGACCTCGTTCCTCCTGGGAAAGCGCAAGGCCACACTGAGCCTCAGGGTAGTTCCTAATTTTCCACCCGGTAAGCTCTGCGTGCCTCGGTTTCCATGAGGTCTCCACCGTTGTTGTGCTTCAATGGAAAGCGAGGATAGCTTTCAGGACTCCAAGCACTCTTGCTCTCGTACTGTTTCCCATGCTACCACACGGATCCCCCCCACGTCTCCTCTCTGTCTGCTGAGCCACAAGCTGCATTGTAGGCCCTTCGGAACACTTCTTGCATGCACAGCCCAAGGCGTCACACTGCTCTCTCTCTACCTTTTGAAACCTAGGTTGCCGCAGCTTCTCCCCGCTGACGAAGACAGTCAGAGCCGGTCTCATGTGCTGGGTAACGTGGACTCAGTGAGGACAAGGGCCCTACCTGCACTCAGAAAAACACTCTGCTCAGCTCTCCCTCCAGGAGCTCACACCGCCTGACTCGGTTTAGCAGGACGTCGATGTGAGGTCCAAGCTGAGCAAAGAGCACAATTCCTCCTTTACCCTGCTAGGCCGCGGAAGAGGTAGTGCCAACTAGGCCTCGCTCAGGCCAGCCCTCCTTCAGGGATCTTGCCACACTTTGAAGCCTGCACAGTAAAAGGTACTTAGCGAAGTTCCCAGGGTTTCGTCATGCTCTCCCTCGGCAGCTCCACTCCTGCAGGGACTCATGTTTGCTGTGAACTAGGATAGGTGGCCCTGCTTCGAAACGCAGTCTTTTCCCCTTTGGAAATGTGGATTCTTGTAGCCTCGGAGCTGCTTGCGAAACCCTAGGAAGGCCAGGCTTATACTCAGTGCAGGCACGCCCGGGGAGGAAACGAGTATGTTCCCCCAGAGAAACAGGCTGCTTGCAAGTGTCGAGGGGAGCTTCTCAGGTGCCCAGTGGGTCCCGTTTGTTTCCCTTCGCAGCTCCCATCCTGCAGGTCCTTATGCTGGGTGCTAACAAGAGTAGGTGGCTCTGCCGACAAAAGCAGCCTTTTCCCTTTGGAAGCTTGGATTCTAGTGTCTCAGGGGCTGCTTGCCAAACCTTGAAGTTGCCCAGGTTCTAACCTCCGTAGGTACGCTTGCGTAGCAAACGAGCACTTTCCCCCGAGAAACCGGGTTCCTGCCACGTTGGAGAAGAGTTAATCCCGCAGACCTCGTTCCTCCTGGGAAAGCGCAAGGCCACACTGAGCCTCAGGGTAGTGCCTATGTTTCCACCCGGTAAGCTCTGCGTGCCTCCGTTTCCATGAGGTCTCCACCGTTGTTGTGTTTCAATGGAAAGCGAGGATAGCTTTCAGGACTCCAAGCACTCTTGCCTCCGTACCGTTTCCCATGCTACCACACGGATCCCCCCCACGTCTCCTCTCTGTCTGCTGAGCCACAAGCAGCCGTGTAGGCCCTTCGGAACACTTCTTGCATGCACAGCCCAAGGCGTCACACTGCTCTCTCTCTACCTTTTGAAACCTAGGTTGCCGCAGCTTCTCCCAGCTCAGGAAGAAAGTCAGAGCCGGTCTCATGTACTGGGTACCGTGGACTCAGTGAGGACAAGGGCCCTACCTGCACTCAGAAAAACACTCTGCTCAGCTCTCCATCCAGGCGGTCACACCGCCTGACTCGGTTTAGCAGGACGTCGATGTGAGGTCCAAGCTGAGCAAAGAGCACAATTCCTCCTTTACCCTGCAAGGCCCCGGAAGAGGTAGTGCCAACTAGGCCTCGCTCAGGCCAGCCCTCCTTCAGGGATCTTGCCACACTTTGAAGCCTGCACTGTAAAAGGTACTTAGCGAAGTTTCCAGGGTTTCGCCATGCTCCCCCTCGGCAGCTCCACTCCTGCAGGGACTCATGTTTGCTGTGAACTAGGATAGGTGGCCCTGCCTCGAAAAGCAGTCTTTTCCCCTTTGGAAATGTGGATTCTTGTAGCCTCGGAGCTGCTTGCGAAACCCTAGGAAGGCCCAGCTTCTAGTCACTGCAGGCACGCCCGGGGAGGAAACGAGTATGTTCCCCCAGAGAAACAGGCTGCTTGCAAGTGTCGAGGGGAGCTTCTCAGGTGCCCAGTGGGTCCCGTTTGTTTCCCTTCGCAGCTCCCATCCTGCAGGTCCTTATGCTGGGTGCTAACAAGAGTACGTGGCTCTGCCGACAAAAGCAGCCTTTTCCCTTTGGAAGCTTGGATTCTAGTGTCTCAGGGGCTGCTTGCCAAACCTTGAAGTTGCCCAGGTTCTAACCTCAATAGGTACGCTTGCGTAGCAAACGAGCACTTTCCCCCGAGAAACCGGGTTCCTGCCAGGTTGGAGAAGAGTTAATCCCGCAGACCTCGTTCCTCCTGGGAAAGCGCAAGGCCACACTGAGCCTCAGGGTAGTTCCTAATTTTCCACCCGGTAAGCTCTGCGTGCCTCCGTTTCCATGAGGTCTCCACCGTTGTTGTGTTTCAATGGAAAGCGAGGATAGCTTTCAGGACTCCAAGCACTCTTGCCTCCGTACCGTTTCCCATGCTACCACACGGATCCCCCCCACGTCTCCTCTCTGTCTGCTGAGCCACAAGCAGCCGTGTAGGCCCTTCGGAACACTTCTTGCATGCACAGCCCAAGGCGTCACACTGCTCTCTCTCTACCTTTTGAAACCTAGGTTGCCGCAGCTTCTCCCAGCTCAGGAAGAAAGTCGGAGCCGGTCTCATGTACTGGGTACCGTGGACTCAGTGAGGACAAGGGCCCTACCTGCACTCAGAAAAACACTCTGCTCAGCTCTCCATCCAGGAGCTCACACCGCCTGACTCGGTTTAGCAGGACGTCGATGTGAGGTCCAATCTGAGCAAAGAGCACAATTCCTCCTTTACCCTGCAAGGCCCCGGAAGAGGTAGTGCCAACTAGGCCTCGCTCAGGCCAGCCCTCCTTCAGGGATCTTGCCACACTTTGAAGCCTGCACAGTAAAAGGTACTTAGCGAAGTTTCCAGGGTTTCGCCATGCTCCCCCTCGGCAGCTCCACTCCTGCAGGGACTCATGTTTGCTGTGAACTAGGATAGGTGGCCCTGCTTCGAAAAGCAGTCTTTTCCCCTTTGAAAATGCGGATTCTTGTAGCCTCGGAGCTGTTTGCGAAACCCTAGGAAGGCCCAGCTTCTAGTCACTGCAGGCACGCCCGGGGAGGAAACGAGTATGTTCCCCCAGAGAAACAGGCTGCTTGCAAGTGTCGAGGGGAGCTTCTCAGGTGCCCAGTGGGTCCCGTTTGTTTCCCTTCGCAGCTCCCATCCTGCAGGTCCTTATGCTGGGTGCTAACAAGAGTAGGTGGCTCTGCCGACAAAAGCAGCCTTTTCCCTTTGGAAGCTTGGATTCTAGTGTCTCAGGGGCTGCTTGCCAAACCTTGAAGTTGCCCAGGTTCTAACCTCCGTAGGTACGCTTGCGTAGCAAACGAGCACTTTCCCCCGAGAAACCGGGTTCCTGCCACGTTGGAGAAGAGTTAATCCCGCAGACCTCGTTCCTCCTGGGAAAGCGCAAGGCCACACTGAGCCTCAGGGTAGTGCCTAAGTTTCCACCCGGTAAGCTCTGCGTGCCTCCGTTTCCATGAGGTCTCCACCGTTGTTGTGTTTCAATGGAAAGCGAGGATAGCTTTCAGGACTCCAAGCACTCTTGCCTCCGTACCGTTTCCCATGCTACCACACGGATCCCCCCCACGTCTCCTCTCTGTCTGCTGAGCCACAAGCAGCCGTGTAGGCCCTTCGGAACACTTCTTGCATGCACAGCCCAAGGCGTCACACTGCTCTCTCTCTACCTTTTGAAACCTAGGTTGCCGCAGCTTCTCCCAGCTCAGGAAGAAAGTCAGAGCCGGTCTCATGTACTGGGTACCGTGGACTCAGTGAGGACAAGGGCCCTACCTGCACTCAGAAAAACACTCTGCTCAGCTCTCCATCCAGGCGGTCACACCGCCTGACTCGGTTTAGCAGGACGTCGATGTGAGGTCCAAGCTTAGCAAAGAGCACAATTCCTCCTTTACCCTGCAAGGCCCCGGAAGAGGTAGTGCCAACTAGGCCTCGCTCAGGCCAGCCCTCCTTCAGGGATCTTGCCACACTTTGAAGCCTGCACTGTAAAAGGTACTTAGCGAAGTTTCCAGGGTTTCGCCATGCTCCCCCTCGGCAGCTCCAATCCTGCAGGGACTCATGTTTGCTGTGAACTAGGATAGGTGGCCCTGCCTCGAAAAGCAGTCTTTTCCCCTTTGGAAATGTGGATTCTTGTAGCCTCGGAGCTGCTTGCGAAACCCTAGGAAGGCCAGGCTTCTACTCACTGCAGGCACGCCCGGGGAGGAAACGAGTATGTTCCCCCAGAGAAACAGGCTGCTTGCAAGTGTCGAGGGGAGCTTCTCAGGTGCCCAGTGGGTCCCGTTTGTTTCCCTTCGCAGCTCCCATCCTGCAGGTCCTTATGCTGGGTGCTAACAAGAGTAGGTGGCTCTGCCGACAAAAGCAGCCTTTTCCCTTTGGAAGCTTGGATTCTAGTGTCTCAGGGGCTGCTTGCCAAACCTTGAAGTTGCCCAGGTTCTAACCTCCGTAGGTACGCTTGCGTAGCAAACGAGCACTTTCCCCCGAGAAACCGGGTTCCTGCCACGTTGGAGAAGAGTTAATCCCGCAGACCTCGTTCCTCCTGGGAAAGCGCAAGGCCACACTGAGCCTCAGGGTAGTGCCTATGTTTCCACCCGGTAAGCTCTGCGTGCCTCCGTTTCCATGAGGTCTCCACCGTTGTTGTGTTTCAATGGAAAGCGAGGATAGCTTTCAGGACTCCAAGCACTCTTGCCTCCGTACCGTTTCCCATGCTACCACACGGATCCCCCCCACGTCTCCTCTCTGTCTGCTGAGCCACAAGCAGCCGTGTAGGCCCTTCGGAACACTTCTTGCATGCACAGCCCAAGGCGTCACACTGCTCTCTCTCTACCTTTTGAAACCTAGGTTGCCGCAGCTTCTCCCAGCTCAGGAAGAAAGTCAGAGCCGGTCTCATGTACTGGGTACCGTGGACTCAGTGAGGACAAGGGCCCTACCTGCACTCAGAAAAACACTCTGCTCAGCTCTCCATCCAGGCGGTCACACCGCCTGACTCGGTTTAGCAGGACGTCGATGTGAGGTCCAAGCTGAGCAAAGAGCACAATTCCTCCTTTACCCTGCAAGGCCCCGGAAGAGGTAGTGCCAACTAGGCCTCGCTCAGGCCAGCCCTCCTTCAGGGATCTTGCCACACTTTGAAGCCTGCACTGTAAAAGGTACTTAGCGAAGTTTCCAGGGTTTCGCCATGCTCCCCCTCGGCAGCTCCACTCCTGCAGGGACTCATGTTTGCTGTGAACTAGGATAGGTGGCCCTGCCTCGAAAAGCAGTCTTTTCCCCTTTGGAAATGTGGATTCTTGTAGCCTCGGAGCTGCTTGCGAAACCCTAGGAAGGCCCAGCTTCTAGTCACTGCAGGCACGCCCGGGGAGGAAACGAGTATGTTCCCCCAGAGAAACAGGCTGCTTGCAAGTGTCGAGGGGAGCTTCTCAGGTGCCCAGTGGGTCCCGTTTGTTTCCCTTCGCAGCTCCCATCCTGCAGGTCCTTATGCTGGGTGCTAACAAGAGTACGTGGCTCTGCCGACAAAAGCAGCCTTTTCCCTTTGGAAGCTTGGATTCTAGTGTCTCAGGGGCTGCTTGCCAAACCTTGAAGTTGCCCAGGTTCTAACCTCAATAGGTACGCTTGCGTAGCAAACGAGCACTTTCCCCCGAGAAACCGGGTTCCTGCCAGGTTGGAGAAGAGTTAATCCCGCAGACCTCGTTCCTCCTGGGAAAGCGCAAGGCCACACTGAGCCTCAGGGTAGTTCCTAATTTTCCACCCGGTAAGCTCTGCGTGCCTCCGTTTCCATGAGGTCTCCACCGTTGTTGTGTTTCAATGGAAAGCGAGGATAGCTTTCAGGACTCCAAGCACTCTTGCCTCCGTACCGTTTCCCATGCTACCACACGGATCCCCCCCACGTCTCCTCTCTGTCTGCTGAGCCACAAGCAGCCGTGTAGGCCCTTCGGAACACTTCTTGCATGCACAGCCCAAGGCGTCACACTGCTCTCTCTCTACCTTTTGAAACCTAGGTTGCCGCAGCTTCTCCCAGCTCAGGAAGAAAGTCGGAGCCGGTCTCATGTACTGGGTACCGTGGACTCAGTGAGGACAAGGGCCCTACCTGCACTCAGAAAAACACTCTGCTCAGCTCTCCATCCAGGAGCTCACACCGCCTGACTCGGTTTAGCAGGACGTCGATGTGAGGTCCAATCTGAGCAAAGAGCACAATTCCTCCTTTACCCTGCAAGGCCCCGGAAGAGGTAGTGCCAACTAGGCCTCGCTCAGGCCAGCCCTCCTTCAGGGATCTTGCCACACTTTGAAGCCTGCACAGTAAAAGGTACTTAGCGAAGTTTCCAGGGTTTCGCCATGCTCCCCCTCGGCAGCTCCACTCCTGCAGGGACTCATGTTTGCTGTGAACTAGGATAGGTGGCCCTGCTTCGAAAAGCAGTCTTTTCCCCTTTGAAAATGCGGATTCTTGTAGCCTCGGAGCTGTTTGCGAAACCCTAGGAAGGCCCAGCTTCTAGTCACTGCAGGCACGCCCGGGGAGGAAACGAGTATGTTCCCCCAGAGAAACAGGCTGCTTGCAAGTGTCGAGGGGAGCTTCTCAGGTGCCCAGTGGGTCCCGTTTGTTTCCCTTCGCAGCTCCCATCCTGCAGGTCCTTATGCTGGGTGCTAACAAGAGTAGGTGGCTCTGCCGACAAAAGCAGCCTTTTCCCTTTGGAAGCTTGGATTCTAGTGTCTCAGGGGCTGCTTGCCAAACCTTGAAGTTGCCCAGGTTCTAACCTCCGTAGGTACGCTTGCGTAGCAAACGAGCACTTTCCCCCGAGAAACCGGGTTCCTGCCACGTTGGAGAAGAGTTAATCCCGCAGACCTCGTTCCTCCTGGGAAAGCGCAAGGCCACACTGAGCCTCAGGGTAGTGCCTAAGTTTCCACCCGGTAAGCTCTGCGTGCCTCCGTTTCCATGAGGTCTCCACCGTTGTTGTGTTTCAATGGAAAGCGAGGATAGCTTTCAGGACTCCAAGCACTCTTGCCTCCGTACCGTTTCCCATGCTACCACACGGATCCCCCCCACGTCTCCTCTCTGTCTGCTGAGCCACAAGCAGCCGTGTAGGCCCTTCGGAACACTTCTTGCATGCACAGCCCAAGGCGTCACACTGCTCTCTCTCTACCTTTTGAAACCTAGGTTGCCGCAGCTTCTCCCAGCTCAGGAAGAAAGTCAGAGCCGGTCTCATGTACTGGGTACCGTGGACTCAGTGAGGACAAGGGCCCTACCTGCACTCAGAAAAACACTCTGCTCAGCTCTCCATCCAGGCGGTCACACCGCCTGACTCGGTTTAGCAGGACGTCGATGTGAGGTCCAAGCTTAGCAAAGAGCACAATTCCTCCTTTACCCTGCAAGGCCCCGGAAGAGGTAGTGCCAACTAGGCCTCGCTCAGGCCAGCCCTCCTTCAGGGATCTTGCCACACTTTGAAGCCTGCACTGTAAAAGGTACTTAGCGAAGTTTCCAGGGTTTCGCCATGCTCCCCCTCGGCAGCTCCAATCCTGCAGGGACTCATGTTTGCTGTGAACTAGGATAGGTGGCCCTGCCTCGAAAAGCAGTCTTTTCCCCTTTGGAAATGTGGATTCTTGTAGCCTCGGAGCTGCTTGCGAAACCCTAGGAAGGCCAGGCTTCTACTCACTGCAGGCACGCCCGGGGAGGAAACGAGTATGTTCCCCCAGAGAAACAGGCTGCTTGCAAGTGTCGAGGGGAGCTTCTCAGGTGCCCAGTGGGTCCCGTTTGTTTCCCTTCGCAGCTCCCATCCTGCAGGTCCTTATGCTGGGTGCTAACAAGAGTAGGTGGCTCTGCCGACAAAAGCAGCCTTTTCCCTTTGGAAGCTTGGATTCTAGTGTCTCAGGGGCTGCTTGCCAAACCTTGAAGTTGCCCAGGTTCTAACCTCCGTAGGTACGCTTGCGTAGCAAACGAGCACTTTCCCCCGAGAAACCGGGTTCCTGCCACGTTGGAGAAGAGTTAATCCCGCAGACCTCGTTCCTCCTGGGAAAGCGCAAGGCCACACTGAGCCTCAGGGTAGTTCCTAAGTTTCCACCCGGTAAGCTCTGCGTGCCTCGGTTTCCATGAGGTCTCCACCGTTGTTGTGCTTCAATGGAAAGCGAGGATAGCTTTCAGGACTCCAAGCACTCTTGCTCTCGTACTCTTTCCCATGCTACCACACGGATCCCCCCCACGTCTCCTCTCTGTCTGCTGAGCCACAAGCTGCATTGTAGGCCCTTCGGAACACTTCTTGCATGCACAGCCCAAGGCGTCACACTGCTCTCTCTCTACCTTTTGAAACCTAGGTTGCCGCAGCTTCTCCCCGCTGACGAAGACAGTCATAGTCGGTCTCATGTGCTGGGTAACGTGGACTCATTGAGGACAAGGGCCCTACCTGCACTCAGAAAAACACTCTGCTCAGCTCTCCATCCAGGAGCTCACACCGCCTGACTCGGTTTAGCAGGACGTCGATGTGAGGTCCAAGCTGAGCAAAGAGCACAATTCCTCCTTTACCCTGCTAGGCCGCGGAAGAGGTAGTGCCAACTAGGCCTCGCTCAGGCCAGCCCTCCTTCAGGGATCTTGCCACACTTTGAAGCCTGCACAGTAAAAGGTACTTAGCGAAGTTCCCAGGGTTTCGTCATGCTCTCCCTCGGCAGCTCCACTCCTGCAGGGACTCATGTTTGCTGTGAACTAGGATAGGTGGCCCTCCTTCGAAAAGCAGTCTTTTCCCCTTTGGAAATGTGGATTCCTGTAGCCTCGGAGCTGCTTGTGAAACCCTAGGAAGGCCAGGCTTCTACTCACTGCAGGCACGCCCGGGGAGGAAACGAGTATGTTCCCCCAGAGAAACAGGTTGCTTGCAAGTGTCGAGGGGAGCTTCTCAGGTGCCCAGTGGGTCCCGTTTGTTTCCCTTCGCAGCTCCCATCCTGCATGTCCTTATGCTGGGTGCTAACAAGAGTAGGTGGCTCTGCCGACAAAAGCAGCCTTTTCCCTTTGGAAGCTTGGATTCTAGTGTCTCAGGGGCTGCTTGCCAAACCTTGAAGTTGCCCAGGTTCTAACCTCCGTAGGTACGCTTGCGTAGCAAACGAGCACTTTCCCCCGAGAAACCGGGTTCCTGCCACGTTGGAGAAGAGTTAATCCCGCAGACCTCGTTCCTCCTGGGAAAGCGCAAGGCCACACTGAGCCTCAGGGTAGTGCCTAAGTTTCCACCCGGTAAGCTCTGCGTGCCTCCGTTTCCATGAGGTCTCCACCGTTGTTGTGTTTCAATGGAAAGCGAGGATAGCTTTCAGGACTCCAAGCACTCTTGCCTCCGTACCGTTTCCCATGCTACCACACGGATCCCCCCCACGTCTCCTCTCTGTCTGCTGAGCCACAAGCAGCCGTGTAGGCCCTTCGGAACACTTCTTGCATGCACAGCCCAAGGCGTCACACTGCTCTCTCTCTACCTTTTGAAACCTAGGTTGCCGCAGCTTCTCCCAGCTCAGGAAGAAAGTCAGAGCCGGTCTCATGTACTGGGTACCGTGGACTCAGTGAGGACAAGGGCCCTACCTGCACTCAGAAAAACACTCTGCTCAGCTCTCCATCCAGGAGCTCACACCGCCTGACTCGGTTTAGCAGGACGTCGATGTGAGGTCCAAGCTGAGCAAAGAGCACAATTCCTCCTTTACCCTGCTAGGCCGCGGAAGAGGTAGTGCCAACTAGGCCTCGCTCAGGCCAGCCCTCCTTCAGGGATCTTGCCACACTTTGAAGCCTGCACAGTAAAAGGTACTTAGCGAAGTTCCCAGGGTTTCGTCATGCTCTCCCTCGGCAGCTCCACTCCTGCAGGGACTCATGTTTGCTGTGAACTAGGATAGGTGGCCCTGCTTCGAAAAGCAGTCTTTTCCCCTTTGAAAATGCGGATTCTTGTAGCCTCGGAGCTGTTTGCGAAACCCTAGGAAGGCCCAGCTTCTAGTCACTGCAGGCACGCCCGGGGAGGAAACGAGTATGTTCCCCCAGAGAAACAGGCTGCTTGCAAGTGTCGAGGGGAGCTTCTCAGGTGCCCAGTGGGTCCCGTTTGTTTCCCTTCGCAGCTCCCATCCTGCAGGTACTTATGCTGGGTGCTAACAAGAGTAGGTGGCTCTGCCAACAAAAGCAGCCTTTTCCCTTTGGAAGCTTGGATTCTAGTGTCTAAGGGGCTGCTTGCCAAACCTTGAAGTTGCCCAGGTTCTAACCTCCGTAGGTACGCTTGCTTAACAAACGAGCACTTTCCCCCGAGAAACCGGGTTCCTGCCACGTTGGAGAAGAGTTAATCCCGCAGACCTCGTTCCTCCTGGGAAAGCGCAAGGCCACACTGAGCCTCAGGGTAGTGCCTAAGTTTCCACCCGGTAAGTTCTTCGTGCCTCGTTTTCCATGAGGTCTCCACCGTTGTTGTGCTTCAATGGAAAGCGAGGATAGCTTTCAGGACTCCAAGCACCCTTGCCTCCGTACAGTTTCCCATGCTACCACACGGATCCCCCCCACGTCTCCTCTCTGTCTGCTGAGCCACAAGCTGCCGTGTAGGCCCTTCGGAACACTTCTTGCATGCACAGCCCAAGGCGTCACACTGCTCTCTCTCTACCTTTTGAAACCTAGGTTGCCGCAGCTTCTCCCAGCTCACGAAGACAGTCAGAGCCGGTCTCATGTGCTGGGTAACATGGACTCAGTGAGGACAAGGGCCCTACTTGCACTCAGAAAAACACTCTGCTCAGCTCTCCCTCCAGGAGCTCACACCGCCTGACTCGGTTTAGCAGGACGTCGATGTGAGGTCCAAGCTGAGCAAAGAGCACAATTCCTCCTTTACCCTGCTAGGCCCCGGAAGACGTAGTGCCAACAAGGCCTCGCTCAGGCCAGCCCTCCTTCAGGGATCTTGCCACACTTTGAAGCCTGCACAGTAAAAGGTACTTAGCGAAGTTCCCAGGGTTTCGCCATGCTCTCCCTCGGCAGCTCCACTCCTGCAGGGACTCATGTTTGCTGTGAACTAGGATAGGTGGCCCTGCTTCGAAAAGCAGTCTTTTCCCCTTTGAAAATGCGGATTCTTGTAGCCTCGGAGCTGTTTGCGAAACCCTAGGAAGGCCCAGCTGCTAGTCACTGCAGGCACGCCCGGGAAGGAAACGAGTATGTTCCCCCAGAGAAACAGGCTGCTTGCAAGTGTCGAGGGGAGCTTCTCAGGTGCCCAGTGGGTCCCGTTTGTTTCCCTTCGCAGCTCCCATCCTGCAGGTCCTTATGCTGGGTGCTAACAAGAGTAGGTGGCTCTGCCGACAAAAGCAGCCTTTTCCCTTTGGAAGCTTGGATTCTAGTGTCTCAGGGGCTGCTTGCCAAACCTTGAAGTTGCCCAGGTTCTAACCTCCGTAGGTACGCTTGCGTAGCAAACGAGCACTTTCCCCCGAGAAACCGGGTTCCTGCCACGTTGGAGAAGAGTTAATCCCGCAGACCTCGTTCCTCCTGGGAAAGCGCAAGGCCACACTGAGCCTCAGGGTAGTGCCTAAGTTTCCACCCGGTAAGCTCTGCGTGCCTCGGTTTCCATGAGGTCTCCACCGTTGTTGTGCTTCAATGGAAAGCGAGGATAGCTTTCAGGACTCCAAGCACTCTTGCCTCCGTACCGTTTCCCATGCTACCACACGGATCCCCCCCACGTCTCCTCTCTGTCTGCTGAGCCACAAGCAGCCGTGTAGGCCCTTCGGAACACTTCTTGCATGCACAGCCCAAGGCGTCACACTGCTCTCTCTCTACCTTTTGAAACCTAGGTTGCCGCAGCTTCTCCCAGCTCAGGAAGAAAGTCAGAGCCGGTCTCATGTACTGGGTACCGTGGACTCAGTGAGGACAAGGGCCCTACCTGCACTCAGAAAAACACTCTGCTCAGCTCTCCATCCAGGAGCTCACACCGCCTGACTCGGTTTAGCAGGACGTCGATGTGAGGTCCAAGCTGAGCAAAGAGCACAATTCCTCCTTTACCCTGCTAGGCCGCGGAAGAGGTAGTGCCAACTAGGCCTCGCTCAGGCCAGCCCTCCTTCAGGGATCTTGCCACACTTTGAAGCCTGCACAGTAAAAGGTACTTAGCGAAGTTCCCAGGGTTTCGTCATGCTCTCCCTCGGCAGCTCCACTCCTGCAGGGACTCATGTTTGCTGTGAACTAGGATAGGTGGCCCTGCTTCGAAAAGCAGTCTTTTCCCCTTTGGAAATGTGGATTCCTGTAGCCTCGGAGCTGCTTGTGAAACCCTAGGAAGGCCAGGCTTCTACTCACTGCAGGCACGCCCGGGGAGGAAACGAGTATGTTCCCCCAGAGAAACAGGCTGCTTGCAAGTGTCGAGGGGAGCTTCTCAGGTGCCCAGTGGGTCCCGTTTGTTTCCCTTCGCAGCTCCCATCCTGCAGGTCCTTATGCTGGGTGCTAACAAGAGTAGGTGGCTCTGCCAACAAAAGCAGCCTTTTCCCTTTGGAAGCTTGGATTCTAGTGTCTAAGGGGCTGCTTGCCAAACCTTGAAGTTGCCCAGGTTCTAACCTCCGTAGGTACGCTTGCTTAACAAACGAGCACTTTCCCCCGAGAAACCGGGTTCCTGCCACGTTGGAGAAGAGTTAATCCCGCAGACCTCGTTCCTCCTGGGAAAGCGCAAGGCCACACTGAGCCTCAGGGTAGTGCCTAAGTTTCCACCCGGTAAGTTCTTCGTGCCTCGTTTTCCATGAGGTCTCTACCGTTGTTGTGCTTCAATGGAAAGCGAGGATAGCTTTCAGGACTCCAAGCACCCTTGCCTCCGTACAGTTTCCCATGCTACCACACGGATCCCCCCCACGTCTCCTCTCTGTCTGCTGAGCCACAAGCTGCCGTGTAGGCCCTTCGGAACACTTCTTGCATGCACAGCCCAAGGCGTCACACTGCTCTCTCTCTACCTTTTGAAACCTAGGTTGCCGCAGCTTCTCCCAGCTCACGAAGACAGTCAGAGCCGGTCTCATGTGCTGGGTAACATGGACTCAGTGAGGACAAGGGCCCTACTTGCACTCAGAAAAACACTCTGCTCAGCTCTCCATCCAGGAGCTCACACCGCCTGACTCGGTTTAGCAGGACGTCGATGTGAGGTCCAAGCTGAGCAAAGAGCACAATTCCTCCTTTACCCTGCTAGGCCCCGGAAGACGTAGTGCCAACAAGGCCTCGCTCAGGCCAGCCCTCCTTCAGGGATCTTGCCACACTTTGAAGCCTGCACAGTAAAAGGTACTTAGCGAAGTTCCCAGGGTTTCGCCATGCTCTCCCTCGGCAGCTCCACTCCTGCAGGGACTCATGTTTGCTGTGAACTAGGATAGGTGGCCCTGCTTCGAAAAGCAGTCTTTTCCCCTTTGAAAATGCGGATTCTTGTAGCCTCGGAGCTGTTTGCGAAACCCTAGGAAGGCCCAGCTGCTAGTCACTGCAGGCACGCCCGGGAAGGAAACGAGTATGTTCCCCCACAGAAACAGTCTGCTTGCAAGTGTCGAGGGGAGCTTCTCAGGTGCCCAGTCGGTCCCGTTTGTTTCCCTTCGCAGCTCCCATCCTGCAGGTCCTTATGCTGGGTGCTAACAAGAGTAGGTGGCTCTGCCGACAAAAGCAGCCTTTTCCCTTTGGAAGCTTGGATTCTAGTGTCTCAGGGGCTGCTTGCCAAACCTTGAAGTTGCCCAGGTTCTAACCTCCGTAGGTACGCTTGCGTAGCAAACGAGCACTTTCCCCCGAGAAACCGGGTTCCTGCCACGTTGGAGAAGAGTTAATCCCGCAGACCTCGTTCCTCCTGGGAAAGCGCAAGGCCACACTGAGCCTCAGGGTAGTGCCTAAGTTTCCACCCGGTAAGCTCTGCGTGCCTCCGTTTCCATGAGGTCTCCACCGTTGTTGTGTTTCAATGGAAAGCGAGGATAGCTTTCAGGACTCCAAGCACTCTTGCCTCCGTACCGTTTCCCATGCTACCACACGGATCCCCCCCACGTCTCCTCTCTGTCTGCTGAGCCACAAGCAGCCGTGTAGGCCCTTCGGAACACTTCTTGCATGCACAGCCCAAGGCGTCACACTGCTCTCTCTCTACCTTTTGAAACCTAGGTTGCCGCAGCTTCTCCCAGCTCAGGAAGAAAGTCAGAGCCGGTCTCATGTACTGGGTACCGTGGACTCAGTGAGGACAAGGGCCCTACCTGCACTCAGAAAAACACTCTGCTCAGCTCTCCCTCCAGGAGCTCACACCGCCTGACTCGGTTTAGCAGGACGTCGATGTGAGGTCCAAGCTGAGCAAAGAGCACAATTCCTCCTTTACCCTGCTAGGCCGCGGAAGAGGTAGTGCCAACTAGGCCTCGCTCAGGCCAGCCCTCCTTCAGGGATCTTGCCACACTTTGAAGCCTGCACAGTAAAAGGTACTTAGCGAAGTTCCCAGGGTTTCGTCATGCTCTCCCTCGGCAGCTCCACTCCTGCAGGGACTCATGTTTGCTGTGAACTAGGATAGGTGGCCCTGCTTCGAAAAGCAGTCTTTTCCCCTTTGGAAATGTGGATTCCTGTAGCCTCGGAGCTGCTTGTGAAACCCTAGGAAGGCCAGGCTTCTACTCACTGCAGGCACGCCCGGGGAGGAAACGAGTATGTTCCCCCAGAGAAACAGGCTGCTTGCAAGTGTCGAGGGGAGCTTCTCAGGTGCCCAGTGGGTCCCGTTTGTTTCCCTTCGCAGCTCCCATCCTGCAGGTCCTTATGCTGGGTGCTAACAAGAGTAGGTGGCTCTGCCGACAAAAGCAGCCTTTTCCCTTTGGAAGCTTGGATTCTAGTGTCTCAGGGGCTGCTTGCCAAACCTTGAAGTTGCCCAGGTTCTAACCTCCGTAGGTACGCTTGCGTAGCAAACGAGCACTTTCCCCCGAGAAACCGGGTTCCTGCCACGTTGGAGAAGAGTTAATCCCGCAGACCTCGTTCCTCCTGGGAAAGCGCAAGGCCACACTGAGCCTCAGGGTAGTGCCTAAGTTTCCACCCGGTAAGCTCTGCGTGCCTCGGTTTCCATGAGGTCTCCACCGTTGTTGTGCTTCAATGGAAAGCGAGGATAGCTTTCAGGACTCCAAGCACTCTTGCTCTCGTACTGCTTCCCATGCTACCACACGGATTCCCCCCACGTCTCCTCTCTGTCTGCTGAGCCACAAGCTGCATTGTAGGCCCTTCGGAACACTTCTTGCATGCACAGCCCAAGGCGTCACACTGCTCTCTCTCTACCTTTTGAAACCTAGGTTGCCGCAGCTTCTCCCAGCTCAGGAAGAAAGTCAGAGCCGGTCTCATGTACTGGGTACCGTGGACTCAGTGAGGACAAGGGCCCTACCTGCACTCAGAAAAACACTCTGCTCAGCTCTCCATCCAGGAGCTCACACCGCCTGACTCGGTTTAGCAGGACGTCGATGTGAGGTCCAAGCTGAGCAAAGAGCACAATTCCTCCTTTACCCTGCTAGGCCGCGGAAGAGGTAGTGCCAACTAGGCCTCGCTCAGGCCAGCCCTCCTTCAGGGATCTTGCCACACTTTGAAGCCTGCACAGTAAAAGGTACTTAGCGAAGTTCCCAGGGTTTCGTCATGCTCTCCCTCGGCAGCTCCACTCCTGCAGGGACTCATGTTTGCTGTGAACTAGGATAGGTGGCCCTGCTTCGAAAAGCAGTCTTTTCCCCTTTGAAAATGCGGATTCTTGTAGCCTCGGAGCTGTTTGCGAAACCCTAGGAAGGCCCAGCTTCTAGTCACTGCAGGCACGCCCGGGGAGGAAACGAGTATGTTCCCCCAGAGAAACAGGCTGCTTGCAAGTGTCGAGGGGAGCTTCTCAGGTGCCCAGTCGGTCCCGTTTGTTTCCCTTCGCAGCTCCCATCCTGCAGGTACTTATGCTGGGTGCTAACAAGAGTAGGTGGCTCTGCCAACAAAAGCAGCCTTTTCCCTTTGGAAGCTTGGATTCTAGTGTCTAAGGGGCTGCTTGCCAAACCTTGAAGTTGCCCAGGTTCTAACCTCCGTAGGTACGCTTGCTTAGCAAACGAGCACTTTCCCCCGAGAAACCGGGTTCCTGCCACGTGGGAGAAGAGTTAATCCCGCAGACCTCGTTCCTCCTGGGAAAGCGCAAGGCCACACTGAGCCTCAGGGTAGTGCCTAAGTTTCCACCCGGTAAGCTCTTCGTGCCTCGTTTTCCATGAGGTCTCCAGCGTTGTTGTGCTTCAATGGAAAGCGAGGATAGCTTTCAGGACTCCAAGCACCCTTGCCTCCGTACAGTTTCCCATGCTACCACACGGATCCCCCCCACGTCTCCTCTCTGTCTGCTGAGCCACAAGCTGCATTGTAGGCCCTTCGGAACACTTCTTGCATACACAGCCCAAGGCGTCACACTGCTCTCTCTCTACCTTTTGAAACCTAGGTTGCCGCAGCTTCTCCCAGCTCACGAAGACAGTCAGAGCCGGTCTCATGTGCTGGGTAACATGGACTCAGTGAGGACAAGGGCCCTACTTGCACTCAGAAAAACACTCTGCTCAGCTCTCCCTCCAGGAGCTCACACCGCCTGACTCGGTTTAGCAGGACGTCGATGTGAGGTCCAAGCTGAGCAAAGAGCACAATTCCTCCTTTACCCTGCTAGGCCCCGGAAGACGTAGTGCCAACAAGGCCTCGCTCAGGCCAGCCCTCCTTCAGGGATCTTGCCACACTTTGAAGCCTGCACAGTAAAAGGTACTTAGCGAAGTTCCCAGGGTTTCGCCATGCTCTCCCTCGGCAGCTCCACTCCTGCAGGGACTCATGTTTGCTGTGAACTAGGATAGGTGGCCCTGCTTCGAAAAGCAGTCTTTTCCCCTTTGGAAATGTGGATTCCTGTAGCCTCGGAGCTGCTTGTGAAACCCTAGGAAGGCCAGGCTTCTACTCACTGCAGGCACGCCCGGGGAGGAAACGAGTATGTTCCCCCAGAGAAACAGGCTGCTTGCAAGTGTCGAGGGGAGCTTCTCAGGTGCCCAGTGGGTCCCGTTTGTTTCCCTTCGCAGCTCCCATCCTGCAGGTCCTTATGCTGGGTGCTAACAAGAGTAGGTGGCTCTGCCGACAAAAGCAGCCTTTTCCCTTTGGAAGCTTGGATTCTAGTGTCTCAGGGGCTGCTTGCCAAACCTTGAAGTTGCCCAGGTTCTAACCTCCGTAGGTACGCTTGCGAGGCAAACGAGCACTTTCCCCCGAGAAACCGGGTTCCTGCCACGTTGGAGAAGAGTTAATCCCGCAGACCTCCTTCCTCCTGGGAAAGCGCAAGGCCACACTGAGCCTCAGGGTAGTGCCTAAGTTTCCACCCAGTAAGCTCTGCGTGCCTCCGTTTCCATGAGGTCTCCACCGTTGTTGTGTTTCAATGGAAAGCGAGGATAGCTTTCAGGACTCCAAGCACTCTTGCCTCCGTACCGTTTCCCATGCTACCACACGGATCCCCCCCACGTCTCCTCTCTGTCTGCTGAGCCACAAGCAGCCGTGTAGGCCCTTCGGAACACTTCTTGCATGCACAGCCCAAGGCGTCACACTGCTCTCTCTCTACCTTTTGAAACCTAGGTTGCCGCAGCTTCTCCCAGCTCAGGAAGAAAGTCAGAGCCGGTCTCATGTACTGGGTACCGTGGACTCAGTGAGGACAAGGGCCCTACCTGCACTCAGAAAAACACTCTGCTCAGCTCTCCATCCAGGAGCTCACACCGCCTGACTCGGTTTAGCAGGACGTCGATGTGAGGTCCAAGCTGAGCAAAGAGCACAATTCCTCCTTTACCCTGCTAGGCCGCGGAAGAGGTAGTGCCAACTAGGCCTCGCTCAGGCTAGCCCTCCTTCAGGGATCTTGCCACACTTTGAAGCCTGCACAGTAAAAGGTACTTAGCGAAGTTCCCAGGGTTTCGTCATGCTCTCCCTCGGCAGCTCCACTCCTGCAGGGACTCATGTTTGCTGTGAACTAGGATAGGTGGCCCTGCTTCGAAAAGCAGTCTTTTCCCCTTTGAAAATGCGGATTCTTGTAGCCTCGGAGCTGTTTGCGAAACCCTAGGAAGGCCCAGCTTCTAGTCACTGCAGGCACGCCCGGGGAGGAAACGAGTATGTTCCCCCAGAGAAACAGGCTGCTTGCAAGTGTCGAGGGGAGCTTCTCAGGTGCCCAGTCGGTCCCGTTTGTTTCCCTTCGCAGCTCCCATCCTGCAGGTACTTATGCTGGGTGCTAACAAGAGTAGGTGGCTCTGCCAACAAAAGCAGCCTTTTCCCTTTGGAAGCTTGGATTCTAGTGTCTAAGGGGCTGCTTGCCAAACCTTGAAGTTGCCCAGGTTCTAACCTCCGTAGGTACGCTTGCTTAGCAAACGAGCACTTTCCCCCGAGAAACCGGGTTCCTGCCACGTTGGAGAAGAGTTAATCCCGCAGACCTCGTTCCTCCTGGGAAAGCGCAAGGCCACACTGAGCCTCAGGGTAGTGCCTAAGTTTCCACCCGGTAAGCTCTTCGTGCCTCGGTTTCCATGAGGTCTCCACCGTTGTTGTGCTTCAATGGAAAGCGAGGATAGCTTTCAGGACTCCAAGCACTCTTGCTCTCGTACTGCTTCCCATGCTACCACACGGATCCCCCACACGTCTCCTCTCTGTCTGCTGAGCCACAAGCTGCATTGTAGGCCCTTCGGAACACTTCTTGCATGCACAGCCCAAGGCGTCACACTGCTCTCTCTCTACCTTTTGAAACCTAGGTTGCTGCAGCTTCTCCCCGCTGACGAAGACAGTCAGAGCCGGTCTCATGTGCTGGGTAACGTGGACTCAGTGAGGACAAGGGCCCTACCTGCACTCAGAAAAACACTCTGCTCAGCTCTCCATCCAGGAGCTCACACCGCCTGTCTCGGTTTAGCAGGACGTCGATGTGAGGTCCAAGCTGAGCAAAGAGCACAATTCCTCCTTTACCCTGCTAGGCCCCGGAAGAGGTAGTGCCAACTAGGCCTCGCTCAGGCCAGCCCTCCTTCAGGGATCTTGCCACACTTTGAAGCCTGCACAGTAAAAGGTACTTAGCGAAGTTCCCAGGGTTTCGCCATGCTCCCCCTCGGCAGCTCCACTCCTGCAGGGACTCATGTTTGCTGTGAACTAGGATAGGTGGCCCTGCTTCGAAAAGCAGTCTTTTCCCCTTTGAAAATGCGGATTCTTGTAGCCTCGGAGCTGTTTGCGAAACCCTAGGAAGGCCCAGCTTCTAGTCACTGCAGGCACGCCCGGGGAGGAAACGAGTATGTTCCCCCAGAGAAACAGGCTGCTTGCAAGTGTCGAGGGGAGCTTCTCAGGTGCCCAGTGGGTCCCGTTTGTTTCCCTTCGCAGCTCCCATCCTGCAGGTCCTTATGCTGGGTGCTAACAAGAGTAGGTGGCTCTGCCGACAAAAGCAGCCTTTTCCCTTTGGAAGCTTGGATTCTAGTGTCTCAGGGGCTGCTTGCCAAACCTTGAAGTTGCCCAGGTTCTAACCTCCGTAGGTACGCTTGCGTAGCAAACGAGCACTTTCCCCCGAGAAACCGGGTTCCTGCCACGTTGGAGAAGAGTTAATCCCGCAGACCTCGTTCCTCCTGGGAAAGCGCAAGGCCACACTGAGCCTCAGGGTAGTGCCTAAGTTTCCACCCGGTAAGCTCTGCGTGCCTCCGTATCCATGAGGTCTCCACCGTTGTTGTGTTTCAATGGAAAGCGAGGATAGCTTTCAGGACTCCAAGCACTCTTGCCTCCGTACCGTTTCCCATGCTACCACACGGATCCCCCCCACGTCTCCTCTCTGTCTGCTGAGCCACAAGCAGCCGTGTAGGCCCTTCGGAACACTTCTTGCATGCACAGCCCAAGGCGTCACACTGCTCTCTCTCTACCTTTTGAAACCTAGGTTGCCGCAGCTTCTCCCAGCTCAGGAAGAAAGTCAGAGCCGGTCTCATGTACTGGGTACCGTGGACTCAGTGAGGACAAGGGCCCTACCTGCACTCAGAAAAACACTCTGCTCAGCTCTCCATCCAGGCGGTCACACCGCCTGACTCGGTTTAGCAGGACGTCGATGTGAGGTCCAAGCTGAGCAAAGAGCACAATTCCTCCTTTACCCTGCAAGGCCCCGGAAGAGGTAGTGCCAACTAGGCCTCGCTCAGGCCAGCCCTCCTTCAGGGATCTTGCCACACTTTGAAGCCTGCACTGTAAAAGGTACTTAGCGAAGTTTCCAGGGTTTCGCCATGCTCCCCCTCGGCAGCTCCACTCCTGCAGGGACTCATGTTTGCTGTGAACTAGGATAGGTGGCCCTGCCTCGAAAAGCAGTCTTTTCCCCTTTGGAAATGTGGATTCTTGTAGCCTCGGAGCTGCTTGCGAAACCCTAGGAAGGCCAGGCTTCTACTCACTGCAGGCACGCCCGGGGAGGAAACGAGTATGTTCCCCCAGAGAAACAGGCTGCTTGCAAGTGTCGAGGGGAGCTTCTCAGGTGCCCAGTGGGTCCCGTTTGTTTCCCTTCGCAGCTCCCATCCTGCAGGTCCTTATGCTGGGTGCTAACAAGAGTAGGTGGCTCTGCCGACAAAAGCAGCCTTTTCCCTTTGGAAGCTTGGATTCTAGTGTCTCAGGGGCTGCTTGCCAAACCTTGAAGTTGCCCAGGTTCTAACCTCAATAGGTACGCTTGCGTAGCAAACGAGCACTTTCCCCCGAGAAACCGGGTTCCTGCCACGTTGGAGAAGAGTTAATCCCGCAGACCTCGTTCCTCCTGGGAAAGCGCAAGGCCACACTGAGCCTCAGGGTAGTTCCTAAGTTTCCACCCGGTAAGCTCTGCGTGCCTCGGTTTCCATGAGGTCTCCACCGTTGTTGTGCTTCAATGGAAAGCGAGGATAGCTTTCAGGACTCCAAGCACTCTTGCTCTCGTACTGTTTCCCATGCTACCACACGGATCCCCCCCACGTCTCCTCTCTGTCTGCTGAGCCACAAGCTGCATTGTAGGCCCTTCGGAACACTTCTTGCATGCACAGCCCAAGGCGTCACACTGCTCTCTCTCTACCTTTTGAAACCTAGGTTGCCGCAGCTTCTCCCCGCTGACGAAGACAGTCATAGCCGGTCTCATGTGCTGGGTAACGTGGACTCAGTGAGGACAAGGGCCCTACCTGCACTCAGAAAAACACTCTGCTCAGCTCTCCATCCAGGAGCTCACACCGCCTGACTCGGTTTAGCAGGACGTCGATGTGAGGTCCAAGCTGAGCAAAGAGCACAATTCCTCCTTTACCCTGCTAGGCCACGGAAGAGGTAGTGCCAACTAGGCCTCGCTCAGGCCAGCCCTCCTTCAGGGATCTTGCCACACTTTGAAGCCTGCACAGTAAAAGGTACTTAGCGAAGTTCCCAGGGTTTCGTCATGCTCTCCCTCGGCAGCTCCACTCCTGCAGGGACTCATGTTTGCTGTGAACTAGGATAGGTGGCCCTGCTTCGAAAAGCAGTCTTTTCCCCTTTGGAAATGTGGATTCCTGTAGCCTCGGAGCTGCTTGTGAAACCCTAGGAAGGCCAGGCTTCTACTCACTGCAGGCACGCCCGGGGAGGAAACGAGTATGTTCCCCCAGAGAAACAGGTTGCTTGCAAGTGTCGAGGGGAGCTTCTCAGGTGCCCAGTGGGTCCCGTTTGTTTCCCTTCGCAGCTCCCATCCTGCAGGTCCTTATGCTGGGTGCTAACAAGAGTAGGTGGCTCTGCCAACAAAAGCAGCCTTTTCCCTTTGGAAGCTTGGATTCTAGTGTCTAAGGGGCTGCTTGCCAAACCTTGAAGTTGCCCAGGTTCTAACCTCCGTAGGTACGCTTGCTTAGCAAACGAGCACTTTCCCCCGAGAAACCGGGTTCCTGCCACGTTGGAGAAGAGTTAATCCCGCAGACCTCGTTCCTCCTGGGAAAGTGCAAGGCCACACTGAGCCTCAGGGTAGTGCCTAAGTTTCCACCCGGTAAGCTCTTCGTGCCTCGTTTTCCATGAGGTCTCCACCGTTGTTGTGCTTCAATGGAAAGCGAGGATAGCTTTCAGGACTCCAAGCACCCTTGCCTCCGTACAGTTTCCCATGCTACCACACGGATCCCCCCCACGTCTCCTCTCTGTCTGCTGAGCCACAAGCTGCCGTGTAGGCCCTTCGGAACACTTCTTGCATGCACAGCCCAAGGCGTCACACTGCTACCTCTCTACCTTTTGAAACCTAGGTTGCCGCAGCTTCTCCCAGCTCACGAAGACAGTCAGAGCCGGTCTCATGTGCTGGGTAACATGGACTCAGTGAGGACAAGGGCCCTACTTGCACTCAGAAAAACACTCTGCTCAGCTCTCCCTCCAGGAGCTCACACCGCCTGACTCGGTTTAGCAGGACGTCGATGTGAGGTCCAAGCTGAGCAAAGAGCACAATTCCTCCTTTACCCTGCTAGGCCCCGGAAGACGTAGTGCCAACAAGGCCTCGCTCAGGCCAGCCCTCCTTCAGGGATCTTGCCACACTTTGAAGCCTGCACAGTAAAAGGTACTTAGCGAAGTTCCCAGGGTTTCGCCATGCTCTCCCTCGGCAGCTCCACTCCTGCAGGGACTCATGTTTGCTGTGAACTAGGATAGGTGGCCCTGCTTCGAAAAGCAGTCTTTTCCCCTTTGGAAATGTGGATTCCTGTAGCCTCGGAGCTGCTTGTGAAACCCTAGGAAGGCCAGGCTTCTACTCACTGCAGGCACGCCCGGGGAGGAAACGAGTATGTTCCCCCAGAGAAACAGGCTGCTTGCAAGTGTCGAGGGGAGCTTCTCAGGTGCCCAGTGGGTCCCGTTTGTTTCCCTTCGCAGCTCCCATCCTGCAGGTCCTTATGCTGGGTGCTAACAAGAGTAGGTGGCTCTGCCGACAAAAGCAGCCTTTTCCCTTTGGAAGCTTGGATTCTAGTGTCTCAGGGGCTGCTTGCCAAACCTTGAAGTTGCCCAGGTTCTAACCTCAATAGGTACGCTTGCGTAGCAAACGAGCACTTTCCCCCGAGAAACCGGGTTCCTGCCAGGTTGGAGAAGAGTTAATCCCGCAGACCTCGTTCCTCCTGGGAAAGCGCAAGGCCACACTGAGCCTCAGGGTAGTTCCTAAGTTTCCACCCGGTAAGCTCTGCGTGCCTCGGTTTCCATGAGGTCTCCACCGTTGTTGTGCTTCAATGGAAAGCGAGGATAGCTTTCAGGACTCCAAGCACTCTTGCTCTCGTACTGTTTCCCATGCTACCACACGGATCCCCCCCACGTCTCCTCTCTGTCTGCTGAGCCACAAGCTGCCGTGTAGGCCCTTCGGAACACTTCTTGCATGCAGAGCCCAAGGCGTCACACTGCTCTCTCTCTACCTTTTGAAACCTAGGTTGCCGCAGCTTCTCCCAGCTCACGAAGACAGTCAGAGCCGGTCTCATGTGCTGGGTAACATGGACTCAGTGAGGACAAGGGCCCTACGTGCACTCAGAAAAACACTCTGCTCAGCTCTTCCTCCAGGAGCTCACACCGCCTGACTCGGTTTAGCAGGACGTCGATGTGAGGTCCAAGCTGAGCAAAGAGCACAATTCCTCCTTTACCCTGCTAGGCCCCGGAAGACGTAGTGCCAACAAGGCCTCGCTCAGGCCAGCCCTCCTTCAGGGATCTTGCCACACTTTGAAGCCTGCACAGTAAAAGGTACTTAGCGAAGTTCCCAGGGTTTCGCCATGCTCTCCCTCGGCAGCTCCACTCCTGCAGGGACTCATGTTTGCTGTGAACTAGGATAGGTGGCCCTGCTTCGAAAAGCAGTCTTTTCCCCTTTGGAAATGTGGATTCCTGTAGCCTCGGAGCTGCTTGTGAAACCCTAGGAAGGCCAGGCTTCTACTCACTGCAGGCACGCCCGGGGAGGAAACGAGTATGTTCCCCCAGAGAAACAGGCTGCTTGCAAGTGTCGAGGGGAGCTTCTCAGGTGCCCAGTGGGTCCCGTTTGTTTCCCTTCGCAGCTCCCATCCTGCAGGTCCTTATGCTGGGTGCTAACAAGAGTAGGTGGCTCTGCCGACAAAAGCAGCCTTTTCCCTTTGGAAGCTTGGATTCTAGTGTCTCAGGGGCTGCTTGCCAAACCTTGAAGTTGCCCAGGTTCTAACCTCCGTAGGTACGCTTGCGTAGCAAACGAGCACTTTCCCCCGAGAAACCGGGTTCCTGCCACGTTGGAGAAGAGTTAATCCCGCAGACCTCCTTCCTCCTGGGAAAGCGCAAGGCCACACTGAGCCTCAGGGTAGTGCCTAAGTTTCCACCCGGTAAGCTCTGCGTGCCTCCGTTTCCATGAGGTCTCCACCGTTGTTGTGTTTCAATGGAAAGCGAGGATAGCTTTCAGGACTCCAAGCACTCTTGCCTCCGTACCGTTTCCCATGCTACCACACGGATCCCCCCCACGTCTCCTCTCTGTCTGCTGAGCCACAAGCAGCCGTGTAGGCCCTTCGGAACACTTCTTGCATGCACAGCCCAAGGCGTCACACTGCTCTCTCTCTACCTTTTGAAACCTAGGTTGCCGCAGCTTCTCCCAGCTCAGGAAGAAAGTCAGAGCCGGTCTCATGTACTGGGTACCGTGGACTCAGTGAGGACAAGGGCCCTACCTGCACTCAGAAAAACACTCTGCTCAGCTCTCCATCCAGGAGATCACACCGCCTGACTCGGTTTAGCAGGACGTCGATGTGAGGTCCAAGCTGAGCAAAGAGCACAATTCCTCCTTTACCCTGCTAGGCCGCGGAAGAGGTAGTGCCAACTAGGCCTCGCTCAGGCCAGCCCTCCTTCAGGGATCTTGCCACACTTTGAAGCCTGCACAGTAAAAGGTACTTAGCGAAGTTCCCAGGGTTTCGTCATGCTCTCCCTCGGCAGCTCCACTCCTGCAGGGACTCATGTTTGCTGTGAACTAGGATAGGTGGCCCTGCTTCGAAAAGCAGTCTTTTCCCCTTTGAAAATGCGGATTCTTGTAGCCTCGGAGCTGTTTGCGAAACCCTAGGAAGGCCCAGCTTCTAGTCACTGCAGGCACGCCCGGGGAGGAAACGAGTATGTTCCCCCAGAGAAACAGGCTGCTTGCAAGTGTCGAGGGGAGCTTCTCAGGTGCCCAGTCGGTCCCGTTTGTTTCCCTTCGCAGCTCCCATCCTGCAGGTACTTATGCTGGGTGCTAACAAGAGTAGGTGGCTCTGCCAACAAAAGCAGCCTTTTCCCTTTGGAAGCTTGGATTCTAGTGTCTAAGGGGCTGCTTGCCAAACCTTGAAGTTGCCCAGGTTCTAACCTCCGTAGGTACGCTTGCTTAGCAAACGAGCACTTTCCCCCGAGAAACCGGGTTCCTGCCACGTTGGAGAAGAGTTAATCCCGCAGACCTCGTTCCTCCTGGGAAAGCGCAAGGCCACACTGAGCCTCAGGGTAGTGCCTAAGTTTCCACCCGGTAAGCTCTTCGTGCCTCGGTTTCCATGAGGTCTCCACCGTTGTTGTGCTTCAATGGAAAGCGAGGATAGCTTTCAGGACTCCAAGCACTCTTGCTCTCGTACTGCTTCCCATGCTACCACACGGATCCCCCCCACGTCTCCTCTCTGTCTGCTGAGCCACAAGCTGCATTGTAGGCCCTTCGGAACACTTCTTGCATGCACAGCCCAAGGCGTCACACTGCTCTCTCTCTACCTTTTGAAACCTAGGTTGCCGCAGCTTCTCCCCGCTGACGAAGACAGTCAGAGCCGGTCTCATGTGCTGGGTAACGTGGACTCAGTGAGGACAAGGGCCCTACCTGCACTCAGAAAAACACTCTGCTCAGCTCTCCATCCAGGAGCTCACACCGCCTGACTCGGTTTAGCAGGACGTCGATGTGAGGTCCAAGCTGAGCAAAGAGCACAATTCCTCCTTTACCCTGCTAGGCCACGGAAGAGGTAGTGCCAACTAGGCCTCGCTCAGGCCAGCCCTCCTTCAGGGATCTTGCCACACTTTGAAGCCTGCACAGTAAAAGGTACTTAGCGAAGTTCCCAGGGTTTCGTCATGCTCTCCCTCGGCAGCTCCACTCCTGCAGGGACTCATGTTTGCTGTGAACTAGGATAGGTGGCCCTGCTTCGAAAAGCAGTCTTTTCCCCTTTGAAAATGCGGATTCTTGTAGCCTCGGAGCTGTTTGCGAAACCCTAGGAAGGCCCAGCTTCTAGTCACTGCAGGCACGCCCGGGGAGGAAACGAGTATGTTCCCCCAGAGAAACAGGCTGCTTGCAAGTGTCGAGGGGAGCTTCTCAGGTGCCCAGTGGGTTCCGTTTGTTTCCCTTCGCAGCTCCAATCCTGCAGGTACTTATGCTGGGTGCTAACAAGAGTAGGTGGCTCTGCCAACAAAAGCAGCCTTTTCCCTTTGGAAGCTTGGATTCTAGTGTCTAAGGGGCTGCTTGCCAAACCTTGAAGTTGCCCAGGTTCTAACCTCCGTAGGTACGCTTGCTTAGCAAACGAGCACTTTCCCCCGAGAAACCGGGTTCCTGCCACGTTGGAGAAGAGTTAATCCCGCAGACCTCGTTCCTCCTGGGAAAGCGCAAGGCCACACTGAGCCTCAGGGTAGTGCCTAAGTTTCCACCCGGTAAGCTCTTCGTGCCTCGTTTTCCATGAGGTCTCCACCGTTGTTGTGCTTCAATGGAAAGCGAGGATAGCTTTCAGGACTCCAAGCACCCTTGCCTCCGTACAGTTTCCCATGCTACCACACGGATCCCCCCCACGTCTCCTCTCTGTCTGCTGAGCCACAAGCTGCCGTGTAGGCCCTTCGGAACACTTCTTGCATGCACAGCCCAAGGCGTCACACTGCTCTCTCTCTACCTTTTGAAACCTAGGTTGCCGCAGCTTCTCCCAGCTCACGAAGACAGTCAGAGCCGGTCTCATGTGCTGGGTAACATGGACTCAGTGAGGACAAGGGCCCTACTTGCACTCAGAAAAACACTCTGCTCAGCTCTCCCTCCAGGAGCTCACACCGCCTGACTCGGTTTAGCAGGACGTCGATGTGAGGTCCAAGCTGAGCAAAGAGCACAATTCCTCCTTTACCCTGCTAGGCCCCGGAAGACGTAGTGCCAACAAGGCCTCGCTCAGGCCAGCCCTCCTTCAGGGATCTTGCCACACTTTGAAGCCTGCACAGTAAAAGGTACTTAGCGAAGTTCCCAGGGTTTCGCCATGCTCCCCCTCGGCAGCTCCACTCCTGCAGGGACTCATGTTTGCTGTGAACTAGGATAGGTGGCCCTGCTTCGAAAAGCAGTCTTTTCCCCTTTGAAAATGCGGATTCTTGTAGCCTCGGAGCTGTTTGCGAAACCCTAGGAAGGCCCAGCTTCTAGTCACTGCAGGCACGCCCGGGGAGGAAACGAGTATGTTCCCCCAGAGAAACAGGCTGCTTGCAAGTGTCGAGGGGAGCTTCTCAGGTGCCCAGTGGGTCCCGTTTGTTTCCCTTCGCAGCTCCCATCCTGCAGGTCCTTATGCTGGGTGCTAACAAGAGTAGGTGGCTCTGCCGACAAAAGCAGCCTTTTCCCTTTGGAAGCTTGGATTCTAGTGTCTCAGGGGCTGCTTGCCAAACCTTGAAGTTGCCCAGGTTCTAACCTCCGTAGGTACGCTTGCGTAGCAAACGAGCACTTTCCCCCGAGAAACCGGGTTCCTGCCACGTTGGAGAAGAGTTAATCCCGCAGACCTCGTTCCTCCTGGGAAAGCGCAAGGCCACACTGAGCCTCAGGGTAGTGCCTAAGTTTCCACCCGGTAAGCTCTGCGTGCCTCCGTTTCCATGAGGTCTCCACCGTTGTTGTGTTTCAATGGAAAGCGAGGATAGCTTTCAGGACTCCAAGCACTCTTGCCTCCGTACCGTTTCCCATGCTACCACACGGATCCCCCCCACGTCTCCTCTCTGTCTGCTGAGCCACAAGCAGCCGTGTAGGCCCTTCGGAACACTTCTTGCATGCACAGCCCAAGGCGTCACACTGCTCTCTCTCTACCTTTTGAAACCTAGGTTGCCGCAGCTTCTCCCAGCTCAGGAAGAAAGTCAGAGCCGGTCTCATGTACTGGGTACCGTGGACTCAGTGAGGACAAGGGCCCTACCTGCACTCAGAAAAACACTCTGCTCAGCTCTCCATCCAGGCGGTCACACCGCCTGACTCGGTTTAGCAGGACGTCGATGTGAGGTCCAAGCTGAGCAAAGAGCACAATTCCTCCTTTACCCTGCAAGGCCCCGGAAGAGGTAGTGCCAACTAGGCCTCGCTCAGGCCAGCCCTCCTTCAGGGATCTTGCCACACTTTGAAGCCTGCACTGTAAAAGGTACTTAGCGAAGTTTCCAGGGTTTCGCCATGCTCCCCCTCGGCAGCTCCACTCCTGCAGGGACTCATGTTTGCTGTGAACTAGGATAGGTGGCCCTGCCTCGAAAAGCAGTCTTTTCCCCTTTGGAAATGTGGATTCTTGTAGCCTCGGAGCTGCTTGCGAAACCCTAGGAAGGCCAGGCTTCTACTCACTGCAGGCACGCCCGGGGAGGAAACGAGTATGTTCCCCCAGAGAAACAGGCTGCTTGCAAGTGTCGAGGGGAGCTTCTCAGGTGCCCAGTGGGTCCCGTTTGTTTCCCTTCGCAGCTCCCATCCTGCAGGTCCTTATGCTGGGTGCTAACAAGAGTAGGTGGCTCTGCCGACAAAAGCAGCCTTTTCCCTTTGGAAGCTTGGATTCTAGTGTCTCAGGGGCTGCTTGCCAAACCTTGAAGTTGCCCAGGTTCTAACCTCAATAGGTACGCTTGCGTAGCAAACGAGCACTTTCCCCCGAGAAACCGGGTTCCTGCCAGGTTGGAGAAGAGTTAATCCCGCAGACCTCGTTCCTCCTGGGAAAGCGCAAGGCCACACTGAGCCTCAGGGTAGTTCCTAAGTTTCCACCCGGTAAGCTCTGCGTGCCTCGGTTTCCATGAGGTCTCCACCGTTGTTGTGCTTCAATGGAAAGCGAGGATAGCTTTCAGGACTCCAAGCACTCTTGCTCTCGTACTGTTTCCCATGCTACCACACGGATCCCCCCCACGTCTCCTCTCTGTCTGCTGAGCCACAAGCTGCATTGTAGGCCCTTCGGAACACTTCTTGCATGCACAGCCCAAGGCGTCACACTGCTCTCTCTCTACCTTTTGAAACCTAGGTTGCCGCAGCTTCTCCCCGCTGACGAAGACAGTCATAGCCGGTCTCATGTGCTGGGTAACGTGGACTCAGTGAGGACAAGGGCCCTACCTGCACTCAGAAAAACACTCTGCTCAGCTCTCCCTCCAGGAGCTCACACCGCCTGACTCGGTTTAGCAGGACGTCGATGTGAGGTCCAAGCTGAGCAAAGAGCACAATTCCTCCTTTACCCTGCTAGACCCCGGAAGAGGTAGTGCCAACAAGGCCTCGCTCAGGCCAGCCCTCCTTCAGGGATCTTGCCACACTTTGAAGCCTGCACAGTAAAAGGTACTTAGCGAAGTTCCCAGGGTTTCGCCATGCTCTCCCTCGGCAGCTCCACTCCTGCAGGGACTCATGTTTGCTGTGAACTAGGATAGGTGGCCCTGCTTCGAAAAGCAGTCTTTTCCCCTTTGGAAATGTGGATTCCTGTAGCCTCGGAGCTGCTTGTGAAACCCTAGGAAGGCCAGGCTTCTACTCACTGCAGGCACGCCCGGGGAGGAAACGAGTATGTTCCCCCAGAGAAACAGGCTGCTTGCAAGTGTCGAGGGGAGCTTCTCAGGTGCCCAGTGGGTCCCGTTTGTTTCCCTTCGCAGCTCCCATCCTGCAGGTCCTTATGCTGGGTGCTAACAAGAGTAGGTGGCTCTGCCGACAAAAGCAGCCTTTTCCCTTTGGAAGCTTGGATTCTAGTGTCTCAGGGGCTGCTTGCCAAACCTTGAAGTTGCCCAGGTTCTAACCTCCGTAGGTACGCTTGCGTAGCAAACGAGCACTTTCCCCCGAGAAACCGGGTTCCTGCCACGTTGGAGAAGAGTTAATCCCGCAGACCTCGTTCCTCCTGGGAAAGCGCAAGGCCACACTGAGCCTCAGGGTAGTGCCTAAGTTTCCACCCGGTAAGCTCTGCGTGCCTCCGTTTCCATGAGGTCTCCACCGTTGTTGTGTTTCAATGGAAAGCGAGGATAGCTTTCAGGACTCCAAGCACTCTTGCCTCCGTACCGTTTCCCATGCTACCACACGGATCCCCCCCACGTCTCCTCTCTGTCTGCTGAGCCACAAGCAGCCGTGTAGGCCCTTCGGAACACTTCTTGCATGCACAGCCCAAGGCGTCACACTGCTCTCTCTCTACCTTTTGAAACCTAGGTTGCCGCAGCTTCTCCCAGCTCAGGAAAAAAGTCAGAGCCGGTCTCATGTACTGGGTACCGTGGACTCAGTGAGGACAAGGGCCCTACCTGCACTCAGAAAAACACTCTGCTCAGCTCTCCATCCAGGCGGTCACACCGCCTGACTCGGTTTAGCAGGACGTCGATGTGAGGTCCAAGCTGAGCAAAGAGCACAATTCCTCCTTTACCCTGCTAGGCCGCGGAAGAGGTAGTGCCAACTAGGCCTCGCTCAGGCCAGCCCTCCTTCAGGGATCTTGCCACACTTTGAAGCCTGCACAGTAAAAGGTACTTAGCGAAGTTCCCAGGGTTTCGTCATGCTCTCCCTCGGCAGCTCCACTCCTGCAGGGACTCATGTTTGCTGTGAACTAGGATAGGTGGCCCTGCTTCGAAAAGCAGTCTTTTCCCCTTTGAAAATGCGGATTCTTGTAGCCTCGGAGCTGTTTGCGAAACCCTAGGAAGGCCCAGCTTCTAGTCACTGCAGGCACGCCCGGGGAGGAAACGAGTATGTTCCCCCAGAGAAACAGGCTGCTTGCAAGTGTCGAGGGGAGCTTCTCAGGTGCCCAGTGGGTCCCGTTTGTTTCCCTTCGCAGCTCCCATCCTGCAGGTACTTATGCTGGGTGCTAACAAGAGTAGGTGGCTCTGCCAACAAAAGCAGCCTTTTCCCTTTGGAAGCTTGGATTCTAGTGTCTAAGGGGCTGCTTGCCAAACCTTGAAGTTGCCCAGGTTCTAACCTCCGTAGGTACGCTTGCTTAGCAAACGAGCACTTTCCCCCGAGAAACCGGGTTCCTGCCACGTTGGAGAAGAGTTAATCCCGCAGACCTCGTTCCTCCTGGGAAAGTGCAAGGCCACACTGAGCCTCAGGGTAGTGCCTAAGTTTCCACCCGGTAAGCTCTTCGTGCCTCGTTTTCCATGAGGTCTCCACCGTTGTTGTGCTTCAATGGAAAGCGAGGATAGCTTTCAGGACTCCAAGCACCCTTGCCTCCGTACAGTTTCCCATGCTACCACACGGATCCCCCCCACGTCTCCTCTCTGTCTGCTGAGCCACAAGCTGCCGTGTAGGCCCTTCGGAACACTTCTTGCATGCACAGCCCAAGGCGTCACACTGCTCTCTCTCTACCTTTTGAAACCTAGGTTGCCGCAGCTTCTCCCAGCTCACGAAGACAGTCAGAGCCGGTCTCATGTGCTGGGTAACATGGACTCAGTGAGGACAAGGGCCCTACTTGCACTCAGAAAAACACTCTGCTCAGCTCTCCCTCCAGGAGCTCACACCGCCTGACTCGGTTTAGCAGGACGTCGATGTGAGGTCCAAGCTGAGCAAAGAGCACAATTCCTCCTTTACCCTGCTAGGCCCCGGAAGACGTAGTGCCAACAAGGCCTCGCTCAGGCCAGCCCTCCTTCAGGGATCTTGCCACACTTTGAAGCCTGCACAGTAAAAGGTACTTAGCGAAGTTCCCAGGGTTTCGCCATGCTCTCCCTCGGCAGCTCCACTCCTGCAGGGACTCATGTTTGCTGTGAACTAGGATAGGTGGCCCTGCTTCGAAAAGCAGTCTTTTCCCCTTTGGAAATGTGGATTCCTGTAGCCTCGGAGCTGCTTGTGAAACCCTAGGAAGGCCAGGCTTCTACTCACTGCAGGCACGCCCGGGGAGGAAACGAGTATGTTCCCCCAGAGAAACAGGCTGCTTGCAAGTGTCGAGGGGAGCTTCTCAGGTGCCCAGTGGGTCCCGTTTGTTTCCCTTCGCAGCTCCCATCCTGCAGGTCCTTATGCTGGGTGCTAACAAGAGTAGGTGGCTCTGCCGACAAAAGCAGCCTTTTCCCTTTGGAAGCTTGGATTCTAGTGTCTCAGGGGCTGCTTGCCAAACCTTGAAGTTGCCCAGGTTCTAACCTCCGTAGGTACGCTTGCGTAGCAAACGAGCACTTTCCCCCGAGAAACCGGGTTCCTGCCAGGTTGGAGAAGAGTTAATCCCGCAGACCTCCTTCCTCCTGGGAAAGCGCAAGGCCACACTGAGCCTCAGGGTAGTGCCTAAGTTTCCACCCGGTAAGCTCTGCGTGCCTCCGTTTCCATGAGGTCTCCACCGTTGTTGTGTTTCAATGGAAAGCGAGGATAGCTTTCAGGACTCCAAGCACTCTTGCCTCCGTACCGTTTCCCATGCTACCACACGGATCCCCCCCACGTCTCCTCTCTGTCTGCTGAGCCACAAGCAGCCGTGTAGGCCCTTCGGAACACTTCTTGCATGCACAGCCCAAGGCGTCACACTGCTCTCTCTCTACCTTTTGAAACCTAGGTTGCCGCAGCTTCTCCCAGCTCAGGAAGAAAGTCAGAGCCGGTCTCATGTACTGGGTACCGTGGACTCAGTGAGGACAAGGGCCCTACCTGCACTCAGAAAAACACTCTGCTCAGCTCTCCATCCAGGAGCTCACACCGCCTGACTCGGTTTAGCAGGACGTCGATGTGAGGTCCAAGCTGAGCAAAGAGCACAATTCCTCCTTTACCCTGCTAGGCCGCGGAAGAGGTAGTGCCAACTAGGCCTCGCTCAGGCCAGCCCTCCTTCAGGGATCTTGCCACACTTTGAAGCCTGCACAGTAAAAGGTACTTAGCGAAGTTCCCAGGGTTTCGTCATGCTCTCCCTCGGCAGCTCCACTCCTGCAGGGACTCATGTTTGCTGTGAACTAGGATAGGTGGCCCTGCTTCGAAAAGCAGTCTTTTCCCCTTTGAAAATGCGGATTCTTGTAGCCTCGGAGCTGTTTGCGAAACCCTAGGAAGGCCCAGCTTCTAGTCACTGCAGGCACGCCCGGGGAGGAAACGAGTATGTTCCCCCAGAGAAACAGGCTGCTTGCAAGTGTCGAGGGGAGCTTCTCAGGTGCCCAGTCGGTCCCGTTTGTTTCCCTTCGCAGCTCCCATCCTGCAGGTACTTATGCTGGGTGCTAACAAGAGTAGGTGGCTCTGCCAACAAAAGCAGCCTTTTCCCTTTGGAAGCTTGGATTCTAGTGTCTAAGGGGCTGCTTGCCAAACCTTGAAGTTGCCCAGGTTCTAACCTCCGTAGGTACGCTTGCTTAGCCAACGAGCACTTTCCCCCGAGAAACCGGGTTCCTGCCACGTTGGAGAAGAGTTAATCCCGCAGACCTCGTTCCTCCTGGGAAAGCGCAAGGCCACACTGAGCCTCAGGGTAGTGCCTAAGTTTCCACCCGGTAAGCTCTTCGTGCCTCGGTTTCCATGAGGTCTCCACCGTTGTTGTGCTTCAATGGAAAGCGAGGATAGCTTTCAGGACTCCAAGCACTCTTGCTCTCGTACTGCTTCCCATGCTACCACACGGATCCCCCCCACGTCTCCTCTCTGTCTGCTGAGCCACAAGCTGCATTGTAGGCCCTTCGGAACACTTCTTGCATGCACAGCCCAAGGCGTCACACTGCTCTCTCTCTACCTTTTGAAACCTAGGTTGCCGCAGCTTCTCCCCGCTGACGAAGACAGTCATAGCCGGTCTCATGTGCTGGGTAACGTGGACTCAGTGAGGACAAGGGCCTTACCTGCACTCAGAAAAACACTCTGCTCAGCTCTCCATCCAGGAGCTCACACCGCCTGACTCGGTTTAGCAGGACGTCGATGTGAGGTCCAAGCTGAGCAAAGAGCACAATTCCTCCTTTACCCTGCTAGGCCACGGAAGAGGTAGTGCCAACTAGGCCTCGCTCAGGCCAGCCCTCCTTCAGGGATCTTGCCACACTTTGAAGCCTGCACAGTAAAAGGTACTTAGCGAAGTTCCCAGGGTTTCGTCATGCTCTCCCTCGGCAGCTCCACTCCTGCAGGGACTCATGTTTGCTGTGAACTAGGATAGGTGGCCCTGCTTCGAAAAGCAGTCTTTTCCCCTTTGAAAATGCGGATTCTTGTAGCCTCGGAGCTGTTTGCGAAACCCTAGGAAGGCCCAGCTTCTAGTCACTGCAGGCACGCCCGGGGAGGAAACGAGTATGTTCCCCCAGAGAAACAGGCTGCTTGCAAGTGTCGAGGGGAGCTTCTCAGGTGCCCAGTGGGTCCCGTTTGTTTCCCTTCGCAGCTCCCATCCTGCAGGTCCTTATGCTGGGTGCTAACAAGAGTAGGTGGCTCTGCCGACAAAAGCAGCCTTTTCCCTTTGGAAGCTTGGATTCTAGTGTCTCAGGGGCTGCTTGCCAAACCTTGAAGTTGCCCAGGTTCTAACCTCAATAGGTACGCTTGCGTAGCAAACGAGCACTTTCCCCCGAGAAACCGGGTTCCTGCCACGTTGGAGAAGAGTTAATCCCGCAGACCTCGTTCCTCCTGGGAAAGCGCAAGGCCACACTGAGCCTCAGGGTAGTGCCTAAGTTTCCACCCGGTAAGCTCTGCGTGCCTCCGTTTCCATGAGGTCTCCACCGTTGTTGTGTTTCAATGGAAAGCGAGGATAGCTTTCAGGACTCCAAGCACTCTTGCCTCCGTACCGTTTCCCATGCTACCACACGGATCCCCCCCACGTCTCCTCTCTGTCTGCTGAGCCACAAGCAGCCGTGTAGGCCCTTCGGAACACTTCTTGCATGCACAGCCCAAGGCGTCACACTGCTCTCTCTCTACCTTTTGAAACCTAGGTTGCCGCAGCTTCTCCCAGCTCAGGAAGAAAGTCAGAGCCGGTCTCATGTACTGGGTACCGTGGACTCAGTGAGGACAAGGGCCCTACCTGCACTCAGAAAAACACTCTGCTCAGCTCTCCATCCAGGCGGTCACACCGCCTGACTCGGTTTAGCAGGACGTCGATGTGAGGTCCAAGCTGAGCAAAGAGCACAATTCCTCCTTTACCCTGCAAGGCCCCGGAAGAGGTAGTGCCAACTAGGCCTCGCTCAGGCCAGCCCTCCTTCAGGGATCTTGCCACACTTTGAAGCCTGCACTGTAAAAGGTACTTAGCGATGTTTCCAGGGTTTCGCCATGCTCCCCCTCGGCAGCTCCACTCCTGCAGGGACTCATGTTTGCTGTGAACTAGGATAGGTGGCCCTGCCTCGAAAAGCAGTCTTTTCCCCTTTGGAAATGTGGATTCTTGTAGCCTCGGAGCTGCTTGCGAAACCCTAGGAAGGCCAGGCTTCTACTCACTGCAGGCACGCCCGGGGAGGAAACGAGTATGTTCCCCCAGAGAAACAGGCTGCTTGCAAGTGTCGAGGGGAGCTTCTCAGGTGCCCAGTGGGTCCCGTTTGTTTCCCTTCGCAGCTCCCATCCTGCAGGTCCTTATGCTGGGTGCTAACAAGAGTAGGTGGCTCTGCCGACAAAAGCAGCCTTTTCCCTTTGGAAGCTTGGATTCTAGTGTCTCAGGGGCTGCTTGCCAAACCTTGAAGTTGCCCAGGTTCTAACCTCAATAGGTACGCTTGCGTAGCAAACGAGCACTTTCCCCCGAGAAACCGGGTTCCTGCCAGGTTGGAGAAGAGTTAATCCCGCAGACCTCGTTCCTCCTGGGAAAGCGCAAGGCCACACTGAGCCTCAGGGTAGTTCCTAAGTTTCCACCCGGTAAGCTCTGCGTGCCTCGGTTTCCATGAGGTCTCCACCGTTGTTGTGCTTCAATGGAAAGCGAGGATAGCTTTCAGGACTCCAAGCACTCTTGCTCTCGTACTGTTTCCCATGCTACCACACGGATCCCCCCCACGTCTCCTCTCTGTCTGCTGAGCCACAAGCTGCATTGTAGGCCCTTCGGAACACTTCTTGCATGCACAGCCCAAGGCGTCACACTGCTCTCTCTCTACCTTTTGAAACCTAGGTTGCCGCAGCTTCTCCCCGCTGACGAAGACAGTCATAGCCGGTCTCATGTGCTGGGTAACGTGGACTCAGTGAGGACAAGGGCCCTACCTGCACTCAGAAAAACACTCTGCTCAGCTCTCCATCCAGGAGCTCACACCGCCTGACTCGGTTTAGCAGGACGTCGATGTGAGGTCCAAGCTGAGCAAAGAGCACAATTCCTCCTTTACCCTGCTAGGCCGCGGAAGAGGTAGTGCCAACTAGGCCTCGCTCAGGCCAGCCCTCCTTCAGGGATCTTGCCACACTTTGAAGCCTGCACAGTAAAAGGTACTTAGCGAAGTTCCCAGGGTTTCGTCATGCTCTCCCTCGGCAGCTCCACTCCTGCAGGGACTCATGTTTGCTGTGAACTAGGATAGGTGGCCCTGCTTCGAAAAGCAGTCTTTTCCCCTTTGGAAATGTGGATTCCTGTAGCCTCGGAGCTGCTTGTGAAACCCTAGGAAGGCCAGGCTTCTACTCACTGCAGGCACGCCCGGGGAGGAAACGAGTATGTTCCCCCAGAGAAACAGGTTGCTTGCAAGTGTCGAGGGGAGCTTCTCAGGTGCCCAGTGGGTCCCGTTTGTTTCCCTTCGCAGCTCCCATCCTGCAGGTCCTTATGCTGGGTGCTAACAAGAGTAGGTGGCTCTGCCAACAAAAGCAGCCTTTTCCCTTTGGAAGCTTGGATTCTAGTGTCTAAGGGGCTGCTTGCCAAACCTTGAAGTTGCCCAGGTTTTAACCTCCGTAGGTACGCTTGCTTAGCAAACGAGCACTTTCCCCCGAGAAACCGGGTTCCTGCCACGTTGGAGAAGAGTTAATCCCGCAGACCTCGTTCCTCCTGGGAAAGTGCAAGGCCACACTGAGCCTCAGGGTAGTGCCTAAGTTTCCACCCGGTAAGCTCTTCGTGCCTCGTTTTCCATGAGGTCTCCACCGTTGTTGTGCTTCAATGGAATGCGAGGATAGCTTTCAGGACTCCAAGCACCCTTGCCTCCGTACAGTTTCCCATGCTACCACACGGATCCCCCCCACGTCTCCTCTCTGTCTGCTGAGCCACAAGCTGCCGTGTAGGCCCTTCGGAACACTTCTTGCATGCACAGCCCAAGGCGTCACACTGCTCTCTCTCTACCTTTTGAAACCTAGGTTGCCGCAGCTTCTCCCAGCTCACGAAGACAGTCAGAGCCGGTCTCATGTGCTGGGTAACATGGACTCAGTGAGGACAAGGGCCCTACTTGCACTCAGAAAAACACTCTGCTCAGCTCTCCCTCCAGGAGCTCACACCGCCTGACTCGGTTTAGCAGGACGTCGATGTGAGGTCCAAGCTGAGCAAAGAGCACAATTCCTCCTTTACCCTGCTAGGCCCCGGAAGACGTAGTGCCAACAAGGCCTCGCTCAGGCCAGCCCTCCTTCAGGGATCTTGCCACACTTTGAAGCCTGCACAGTAAAAGGTACTTAGCGAAGTTCCCAGGGTTTCGCCATGCTCTCCCTCGGCAGCTCCACTCCTGCAGGGACTCATGTTTGCTGTGAACTAGGATAGGTGGCCCTGCTTCGAAAAGCAGTCTTTTCCCCTTTGGAAATGTGGATTCCTGTAGCCTCGGAGCTGCTTGTGAAACCCTAGGAAGGCCAGGCTTCTACTCACTGCAGGCACGCCCGGGGAGGAAACGAGTATGTTCCCCCAGAGAAACAGGCTGCTTGCAAGTGTCGAGGGGAGCTTCTCAGGTGCCCAGTGGGTCCCGTTTGTTTCCCTTCGCAGCTCCCATCCTGCAGGTCCTTATGCTGGGTGCTAACAAGAGTAGGTGGCTCTGCCGACAAAAGCAGCCTTTTCCCTTTGGAAGCTTGGATTCTAGTGTCTCAGGGGCTGCTTGCCAAACCTTGAAGTTGCCCAGGTTCTAACCTCCGTAGGTACGCTTGCGTAGCAAACGAGCACTTTCCCCCGAGAAACCGGGTTCCTGCCACGTTGGAGAAGAGTTAATCCCGCAGACCTCCTTCCTCCTGGGAAAGTGCAAGGCCACACTGAGCCTCAGGGTAGTGCCTAAGTTTCCACCCGGTAAGCTCTTCGTGCCTCGTTTTCCATGAGGTCTCCACCGTTGTTGTGCTTCAATGGAAAGCGAGGATAGCTTTCAGGACACCAAGCACCCTTGCCTCCGTACAGTTTCCCATGCTACCACACGGATCCCCCCCACGTCTCCTCTCTGTCTGCTGAGCCACAAGCTGCCGTGTAGGCCCTTCGGAACACTTCTTGCATGCAAAGCCCAAGGCGTCACACTGCTCTCTCTCTACCTTTTGAAACCTAGGTTGCCGCAGCTTCTCCCAGCTCACGAAGACAGTCAGAGCCGGTCTCATGTGCTGGGTAACATGGACTCAGTGAGGACAAGGGCCCTACTTGCACTCAGAAAAACACTCTGCTCAGCTCTCCCTCCAGGAGCTCACACCGCCTGACTCGGTTTAGCAGGACGTCGATGTGAGGTCCAAGCTGAGCAAAGAGCACAATTCCTCCTTTACCCTGCTAGGCCCCGGAAGACGTAGTGCCAACAAGGCCTCGCTCAGGCCAGCCCTCCTTCAGGGATCTTGCCACACTTTGAAGCCTGCACAGTAAAAGGTACTTAGCGAAGTTCCCAGGGTTTCGCCATGCTCTCCCTCGGCAGCTCCACTCCTGCAGGGACTCATGTTTGCTGTGAACTAGGATAGGTGGCCCTGCTTCGAAAAGCAGTCTTTTCCCCTTTGGAAATGTGGATTCCTGTAGCCTCGGAACTGCTTGTGAAACCCTAGGAAGGCCAGGCTTCTACTCACTGCAGGCACGCCCGGGGAGGAAACGAGTATGTTCCCCCAGAGAAACAGGCTGCTTGCAAGTGTCGAGGGGAGCTTCTCAGGTGCCCAGTGGGTCCCGTTTGTTTCCCTTCGCAGCTCCCATCCTGCAGGTCCTTATGCTGGGTGCTAACAAGAGTAGGTGGCTCTGCCGACAAAAGCAGCCTTTTCCCTTTGGAAGCTTGGATTCTAGTGTCTCAGGGGCTGCTTGCCAAACCTTGAAGTTGCCCAGGTTCTAACCTCCGTAGGTACGCTTGCGTAGCAAACGAGCACTTTCCCCCGAGAAACCGGGTTCCTGCCACGTTGGAGAAGAGTTAATCCCGCAGACCTCGTTCCTCCTGGGAAAGCGCAAGGCCACACTGAGCCTCAGGGTAGTGCCTAAGTTTCCACCCGGTAAGCTCTGCGTGCCTCCGTTTCCATGAGGTCTCCACCGTTGTTGTGTTTCAATGGAAAGCGAGGATAGCTTTCAGGACTCTAAGCACTCTTGCCTCCGTACCGTTTCCCATGCTACCACACGGATCCCCCCCACGTCTCCTCTCTGTCTGCTGAGCCACAAGCAGCCGTGTAGGCCCTTCGGAACACTTCTTGCATGCACAGCCCAAGGCGTCACACTGCTCTCTCTCTACCTTTTGAAACCTAGGTTGCCGCAGCTTCTCCCAGCTCAGGAAAAAAGTCAGAGCCGGTCTCATGTACTGGGTACCGTGGACTCAGTGAGGACAAGGGCCCTACCTGCACTCAGAAAAACACTCTGCTCAGCTCTCCATCCAGGAGCTCACACCGCCTGACTCGGTTTAGCAGGACGTCGATGTGAGGTCCAAGCTGAGCAAAGAGCACAATTCCTCCTTTACCCTGCTAGGCCGCGGAAGAGGTAGTGCCAACTAGGCCTCGCTCAGGCCAGCCCTCCTTCAGGGATCTTGCCACACTTTGAAGCCTGCACAGTAAAAGGTACTTAGCGAAGTTCCCAGGGTTTCGTCATGCTCTCCCTCGGCAGCTCCACTCCTGCAGGGACTCATGTTTGCTGTGAACTAGGATAGGTGGCCCTGCTTCGAAAAGCAGTCTTTTCCCCTTTGGAAATGTGGATTCCTGTAGCCTCGGAGCTGCTTGTGAAACCCTAGGAAGGCCAGGCTTCTACTCACTGCAGGCACGCCCGGGGAGGAAACGAGTATGTTCCCCCAGAGAAACAGGCTGCTTGCAAGTGTCGAGGGGAGCTTCTCAGGTGCCCAGTCGGTCCCGTTTGTTTCCCTTCGCAGCTCCCATCCTGCAGGTACTTATGCTGGGTGCTAACAAGAGTAGGTGGCTCTGCCAACAAAAGCAGCCTTTTCCCTTTGGAAGCTTGGATTCTAGTGTCTCAGGGGCTGCTTGCCAAACCTTGAAGTTGCCCAGGTTCTAACCTCCGTAGGTACGCTTGCGTAGCAAACGAGCACTTTCCCCCGAGAAACCGGGTTCCTGCCACGTTGGAGAAGAGTTAATCCCGCAGACCTCGTTCCTCCTGGGAAAGCGCAAGGCCACACTGAGCCTCAGGGTAGTGCCTAAGTTTCCACCCGGTAAGCTCTGCGTGCCTCGGTTTCCATGAGGTCTCCACCGTTGTTGTGCTTCAATGGAAAGCGAGGATAGCTTTCAGGACTCCAAGCACTCTTGCTCTCGTACTGCTTCCCATGCTACCACACGGATCCCCCCCACGTCTCCTCTCTGTCTGCTGAGCCACAAGCTGCATTGTAGGCCCTTCGGAACACTTCTTGCATGCACAGCCCAAGGCGTCACACTGCTCTCTCTCTACCTTTTGAAACCTAGGTTGCCGCAGCTTCTCCCCGCTGACGAAGACAGTCAGAGCCGGTCTCATGTGCTGGGTAACGTGGACTCAGTGAGGACAAGGGCCCTACCTGCACTCAGAAAAACACTCTGCTCAGCTCTCCATCCAGGAGCTCACACCGCCTGACTCGGTTTAGCAGGACGTCGATGTGAGGTCCAAGCTGAGCAAAGAGCACAATTCCTCCTTTACCCTGAGAGGCCACGGAAGAGGTAGTGCCAACTAGGCCTCGCTCAGGCCAGCCCTCCTTCAGGGATCTTGCCACACTTTGAAGCCTGCACAGTAAAAGGTACTTAGCGAAGTTCCCAGGGTTTCGTCATGCTCTCCCTCGGCAGCTCCACTCCTGCAGGGACTCATGTTTGCTGTGAACTAGGATAGGTGGCCCTGCTTCGAAAAGCAGTCTTTTCCCCTTTGAAAATGCGGATTCTTGTAGCCTCGGAGCTGTTTGCGAAACCCTAGGAAGGCCCAGCTTCTAGTCACTGCAGGCACGCCCGGGGAGGAAACGAGTATGTTACCCCAGAGAAACAGGCTGCTTGCAAGTGTCGAGGGGAGCTTCTCAGGTGCCCAGTGGGTCCCGTTTGTTTCCCTTCGCAGCTCCTATCCTGCAGGTCCTTATGCTGGGTGCTAACAAGAATAGGTGGCTCTGCCAACAAAAGCAGCCTTTTCCCTTTGGAAGCTTGGATTCTAGTGTCTAAGGGGCTGCTTGCCAAACCTTGAAGTTGCCCAGGTTCTAACCTCCGTAGGAACGCTTGCTTAGCAAACGAGCACTTTCCCCCGAGAAACCGGGTTCCTGCCACGTTGGAGAAGAGTTAATCCCGCAGACCTCGTTCCTCCTGGGAAAGCGCAAGGCCACACTGAGCCTCAGGGTAGTTCCTAAGTTTCCACCCGGTAAGCTCTGCGTGCCTCCGTTTCCATGAGGTCTCCACCGTTGTTGTGTTTCAATGGAAAGCAAGGATAGCTTTCAGGACTCCAAGCACTCTTGCCTCCGTACCGTTTCCCATGCTACCACACGGATCCCCCCCACGTCTCCTCTCTGTCTGCTGAGCCACAAGCAGCCGTGTAGGCCCTTCGGAACACTTCTTGCATGCACAGCCCAAGGCGTCACACTGCTCTCTCTCTACCTTTTGAAACCTAGGTTGCCGCAGCTTCTCCCAGCTCAGGAAGAAAGTCAGAGCCGGTCTCATGTACTGGGTACCGTGGACTCAGTGAGGACAAGGGCCCTACCTGCACTCAGAAAAACACTCTGCTCAGCTCTCCATCCAGGAGCTCACACCGCCTGACTCGGTTTAGCAGGACGTCGATGTGAGGTCCAAGCTGAGCAAAGAGCACAATTCCTCCTTTACCCTGCTAGGCCGCGGAAGAGGTAGTGCCAACTAGGCCTCGCTCAGGCCAGCCCTCCTTCAGGGATCTTGCCACACTTTGAAGCCTGCACAGTAAAAGGTACTTAGCGAAGTTCCCAGGGTTTCGTCATGCTCTCCCTCGGCAGCTCCACTCCTGCAGGGACTCATGTTTGCTGTGAACTAGGATAGGTGGCCCTGCTTCGAAAAGCAGTCTTTTCCCCTTTGAAAATGCGGATTCTTGTAGCCTCGGAGCTGTTTGCGAAACCCTAGGAAGGCCCAGCTTCTAGTCACTGCAGGCACGCCCGGGGAGGAAACGAGTATGTTCCCCCAGAGAAACAGGCTGCTTGCAAGTGTCGAGGGGAGCTTCTCAGCTGCCCAGTGGGTCCCGTTTGTTTCCCTTCGCAGCTCCCATCCTGCAGGTCCTTATGCTGGGTGCTAACAAGAGTAGGTGGCTCTGCCGACAAAAGCAGCCTTTTCCCTTTGGAAGCTTGGATTCTAGTGTCTCAGGGGCTGCTTGCCAAACCTTGAAGTTGCCCAGGTTCTAACCTCCGTAGGTACGCTTGCGTAGCAAACAAGCACTTTCCCCCGAGAAACCGGGATCCTGCCACGTTGGAGAAGAGTTAATCCCGCAGACCTCGTTCCTCCTGGGAAAGCGCAAGGCCACACTGAGCCTCAGGGTAGTGCCTAAGTTTCCACCCGGTAAGCTCTGCGTGCCTCCGTTTCCATGAGGTCTCCACCGTTGTTGTGTTTCAATGGAAAGCGAGGATAGCTTTCAGGACTCCAAGCACTCTTGCCTCCGTACCGTTTCCCATGCTACCACACGGATCCCCCCCACGTCTCCTCTCTGTCTGCTGAGCCACAAGCAGCCGTGTAGGCCCTTCGGAACACTTCTTGCATGCACAGCCCAAGGCGTCACACTGCTCTCTCTCTACCTTTTGAAACCTAGGTTGCCGCAGCTTCTCCCAGCTCAGGAAGAAAGTCAGAGCCGGTCTCATGTACTGGGTACCGTGGACTCAGTGAGGACAAGGGCCCTACCTGCACTCAGAAAAACACTCTGCTCAGCTCTCCATCCAGGCGGTCACACCGCCTGACTCGGTTTAGCAAGACGTCGATGTGAGGTCCAAGCTGAGCAAAGAGCACAATTCCTCCTTTACCCTGCAAGGCCCCGGAAGAGGTAGTGCCAACTAGGCCTCGCTCAGGCCAGCCCTCCTTCAGGGATCTTGCCACACTTTGAAGCCTGCACTGTAAAAGGTACTTAGCGAAGTTTCCAGGGTTTCGCCATGCTCCCCCTCGGCAGCTCCACTCCTGCAGGGACTCATGTTTGCTGTGAACTAGGATAGGTGGCCCTGCCTCGAAAAGCAGTCTTTTCCCCTTTGGAAATGTGGATTCTTGTAGCCTCGGAGCTGCTTGCGAAACCCTAGGAAGGCCAGGCTTCTACTCACTGCAGGCACGCCCGGGGAGGAAACGAGTATGTTCCCCCAGAGAAACAGGCTGCTTGCAAGTGTCGAGGGGAGCTTCTCAGGTGCCCAGTGGGTCCCGTTTGTTTCCCTTCGCAGCTCCCATCCTGCAGGTCCTTATGCTGGGTGCTAACAAGAGTAGGTGGCTCTGCCGACAAAAGCAGCCTTTTCCCTTTGGAAGCTTGGATTCTAGTGTCTCAGGGGCTGCTTGCCAAACCTTGAAGTTGCCCAGGTTCTAACCTCAATAGGTACGCTTGCGTAGCAAACGAGCACTTTCCCCCGAGAAACCGGGTTCCTGCCACGTTGGAGAAGAGTTAATCCCGCAGACCTCGTTCCTCCTGGGAAAGCGCAAGGCCACACTGAGCCTCAGGGTAGTTCCTAAGTTTCCACCCGGTAAGCTCTGCGTGCCTCGGTTTCCATGAGGTCTCCACCGTTGTTGTGCTTCAATGGAAAGCGAGGATAGCTTTCAGGACTCCAAGCACTCTTGCTCTCGTACTGTTTCCCATGCTACCACACGGATCCCCCCCACGTCTCCTCTCTGTCTGCTGAGCCACAAGCTGCATTGTAGGCCCTTCGGAACACTTCTTGCATGCACAGCCCAAGGCGTCACACTGCTCTCTCTCTACCTTTTGAAACCTAGGTTGCCGCAGCTTCTCCCCGCTGACGAAGACAGTCATAGCCGGTCTCATGTGCTGGGTAACGTGGACTCAGTGAGGACAAGGGCCCTACCTGCACTCAGAAAAACACTCTGCTCAGCTCTCCATCCAGGAGCTCACACCGCCTGACTCGGTTTAGCAGGACGTCGATGTGAGGTCCAAGCTGAGCAAAGAGCACAATTCCTCCTTTACCCTGCTAGGCCGCGGAAGAGGTAGTGCCAACTAGGCCTCGCTCAGGCCAGCCCTCCTTCAGGGATCTTGCCACACTTTGAAGCCTGCACAGTAAAAGGTACTTAGCGAAGTTCCCAGGGTTTCGTCGTGCTCTCCCTCGGCAGCTCCACTCCTGCAGGGACTCATGTTTGCTGTGAACTAGGATAGGTGGCCCTGCTTCGAAAAGCAGTCTTTTCCCCTTTGGAAATGTGGATTCCTGTAGCCTCGGAGCTGCTTGTGAAACCCTAGGAAGGCCAGGCTTCTACTCACTGCAGGCACGCCCGGGGAGGAAACGAGTATGTTCCCCCAGAGAAACAGGTTGCTTGCAAGTGTCGAGGGGAGCTTCTCAGGTGCCCAGTGGGTCCCGTTTGTTTCCCTTCGCAGCTCCCATCCTGCAGGTCCTTATGCTGGGTGCTAACAAGTGTAGGTGGCTCTGCCGACAAAAGCAGCCTTTTCCCTTTGGAAGCTTGGATTCTAGTGTCTCAGGGGCTGCTTGCCAAACCTTGAAGTTGCCCAGGTTCTAACCTCCGTAGGTACGCTTGCGTAGCAAACGAGCACTTTCCCCCGAGAAACCGGGTTCCTGCCACGTTGGAGAAGAGTTAATCCCGCAGACCTCGTTCCTCCTGGGAAAGCGCAAGGCCACACTGAGCCTCAGGGTAGTGCCTAAGTTTCCACCCGGTAAGCTCTGCGTGCCTCCGTTTCCATGAGGTCTCCACCGTTGTTGTGTTTCAATGGAAAGCGAGGATAGCTTTCAGGACTCCAAGCACTCTTGCCTCCGTACCGTTTCCCATGCTACCACACGGATCCCCCCCACGTCTCCTCTCTGTCTGCTGAGCCACAAGCAGCCGTGTAGGCCCTTCGGAACACTTCTTGCATGCACAGCCCAAGGCGTCACACTGCTCTCTCTCTACCTTTTGAAACCTAGGTTGCCGCAGCTTCTCCCAGCTCAGGAAGAAAGTCAGAGCCGGTCTCATGTACTGGGTACCGTGGACTCAGTGAGGACAAGGGCCCTACCTGCACTCAGAAAAACACTCTGCTCAGCTCTCCATCCAGGAGCTCACACCGCCTGACTCGGTTTAGCAGGACGTCGATGTGAGGTCCAAGCTGAGCAAAGAGCACAATTCCTCCTTTACCCTGCTAGGCCGCGGAAGAGGTAGTGCCAACTAGGCCTCGCTCAGGCCAGCCCTCCTTCAGGGATCTTGCCACACTTTGAAGCCTGCACAGTAAAAGGTACTTAGCGAAGTTCCCAGGGTTTCGTCATGCTCTCCCTCGGCAGCTCCACTCCTGCAGGGACTCATGTTTGCTGTGAACTAGGATAGGTGGCCCTGCTTCGAAAAGCAGTCTTTTCCCCTTTGGAAATGTGGATTCCTGTAGCCTCGGAGCTGCTTGTGAAACCCTAGGAAGGCCAGGCTTCTAGTCACTGCAGGCACGCCCGGGGAGGAAACGAGTATGTTCCCCCAGAGAAACAGGCTGCTTGCAAGTGTCGAGGGGAGCTTCTCAGGTGCCCAGTGGGTCCCGTTTGTTTCCCTTCGCAGCTCCCATCCTGCAGGTCCTTATGCTGGGTGCTAACAAGAGTAGGTGGCTCTGCCGACAAAAGCAGCCTTTTCCCTTTGGAAGCTTGGATTCTAGTGTCTCAGGGGCTGCTTGCCAAACCTTGAAGTTGCCCAGGTTCTAACCTCCGTAGGTACGCTTGCGTAGCAAACGAGCACTTTCCCCCGAGAAACCGGGTTCCTGCCACGTTGGAGAAGAGTTAATCCCGCAGACCTCGTTCCTCCTGGGAAAGCGCAAGGCCACACTGAGCCTCAGGGTAGTGCCTAAGTTTCCACCCGGTAAGCTCTGCGTGCCTCCGTTTCCATGAGGTCTCCACCGTTGTTGTGTTTCAATGGAAAGCGAGGATAGCTTTCAGGACTCCAAGCACTCTTGCCTCCGTACCGTTTCCCATGCTACCACACGGATCCCCCCCACGTCTCCTCTCTGTCTGCTGAGCCACAAGCAGCCGTGTAGGCCCTTCGGAACACTTCTTGCATGCACAGCCCAAGGCGTCACACTGCTCTCTCTCTACCTTTTGAAACCTAGGTTGCCGCAGCTTCTCTCCGCTGACGAAGACAGTCAGAGCCGGTCTCATGTGCTGGGTAACATGGACTCAGTGAGGACAAGGGCCCTACTTGCACTCAGAAAAACACTCTGCTCAGCTCTCCCTCCAGGAGCTCACACCGCCTGACTCGGTTTAGCAGGACGTCGATGTGAGGTCCAAGCTGAGCAAAGAGCACAATTCCTCCTTTACCCTGCTAGGCCCCGGAAGACGTAGTGCCAACAAGGCCTCGCTCACGCCAGCCCTCCTTCAGGGATCTTGCCACACTTTGAAGCCTGCACAGTAAAGTGTACTTAGCGAAGTTCCCAGGGTTTCGCCATGCTCTCCCTCGGCAGCTCCACTCCTGCAGGGACTCATGTTTGCTGTGAACTAGGATAGGTGGCCCTGCTTCGAAAAGCAGTCTTTTCCCCTTTGGAAATGTGGATTCCTGTAGCCTCGGAGCTGCTTGTGAAACCCTAGGAATGCCAGGCTTCTACTCACTGCAGGCACGCCCGGGGAGGAAACGAGTATGTTCCCCCAGAGAAACAGGCTGCTTGCAAGTGTCGAGGGGAGCTTCTCAGGTGCCCAGTGGGTCCCGTTTGTTTCCCTTCGCAGCTCCCATCCTGCAGGTCCTTATGCTGGGTGCTAACAAGAGTAGGTGGCTCTGCCGACAAAAGCAGCCTTTTCCCTTTGGAAGCTTGGATTCTAGTGTCTCAGGGGCTGCTTGCCAAACCTTGAAGTTGCCCAGGTTCTAACCTCCGTAGGTACGCTTGCGTAGCAAACGAGCACTTTCCCCCGAGAAACCGGGTTCCTGCCACGTTGGAGAAGAGTTAATCCCGCAGACCTCGTTCCTCCTGGGAAAGCGCAAGGCCACACTGAGCCTCAGGGTAGTGCCTAAGTTTCCACCCGGTAAGCTCTGCGTGCCTCCGTTTCCATGAGGTCTCCACCGTTGTTGTGTTTCAATGGAAAGCGAGGATAGCTTTCAGGACTCCAAGCACTCTTGCCTCCGTACCGTTTCCCATGCTACCACACGGATCCCCCCCCACGTCTCCTCTCTGTCTGCTGAGCCACAAGCAGCCGTGTAGGCCCTTCGGAACACTTCTTGCATGCACAGCCCAAGGCGTCACACTGCTCTCTCTCTACCTTTTGAAACCTAGGTTGCCGCAGCTTCTCCCAGCTCAGGAAGAAAGTCAGAGCCGGTCTCATGTACTGGGTACCGTGGACTCAGTGAGGACAAGGGCCCTACCTGCACTCAGAAAAACACTCTGCTCAGCTCTCCATCCAGGAGCTCACACCGCCTGACTCGGTTTAGCAGGACGTCGATGTGAGGTCCAAGCTGAGCAAAGAGCACAATTCCTCCTTTACCCTGCTAGGCCGCGGAAGAGGTAGTGCCAACTAGGCCTCGCTCAGGCCAGCCCTCCTTCAGGGATCTTGCCACACTTTGAAGCCTGCACAGTAAAAGGTACTTAGCGAAGTTCCCAGGGTTTCGTCATGCTCTCCCTCGGCAGCTCCACTCCTGCAGGGACTCATGTTTGCTGTGAACTAGGATAGGTGGCCCTGCTTCGAAAAGCAGTCTTTTCCCCTTTGGAAATGTGGATTCCTGTAGCCTCGGAGCTGCTTGTGAAACCCTAGGAATGCCAGGCTTCTAGTCACTGCAGGCACGCCCGGGGAGGAAACGAGTATGTTCCCCCAGAGAAACAGGCTGCTTGCAAGTGTCGAGGGGAGCTTCTCAGGTGCCCAGTGGGTCCCGTTTGTTTCCCTTCGCAGCTCCCATCCTGCAGGTCCTTATGCTGGGTGCTAACAAGAGTAGGTGGCTCTGCCGACAAAAGCAGCCTTTTCCCTTTGGAAGCTTGGATTCTAGTGTCTAAGGGGCTGCTTGCCAAACCTTGAAGTTGCCCAGGTTCTAACCTCCGTAGGTACGCTTGCGTAGCAAACGAGCACTTTCCCCCGAGAAACCGGGTTCCTGCCACGTTGGAGAAGAGTTAATCCCGCAGACCTCGTTCCTCCTGGGAAAGCGCAAGGCCACACTGAGCCTCAGGGTAGTGCCTAAGTTTCCACCCGGTAAGCTCTGCGTGCCTCCGTTTCCATGAGGTCTCCACCGTTGTTGTGTTTCAATGGAAAGCGAGGATAGCTTTCAGGACTCCAAGCACTCTTGCCTCCGTACCGTTTCCCATGCTAACACACGGATCCCCCCCACGTCTCCTCTCTGTCTGCTGAGCCACAAGCAGCCGTGTAGGCCCTTCGGAACACTTCTTGCATGCACAGCCCAAGGCGTCACACTGCTCTCTCTCTACCTTTTGAAACCTAGGTTGCCGCAGCTTCTCCCAGCTCAGGAAGAAAGTCAGAGCCGGTCTCATGTACTGGGTACCGTGGACTCAGTGAGGACAAGGGCCCTACCTGCACTCAGAAAAACACTCTGCTCAGCTCTCCATCCAGGAGCTCACACCGCCTGACTCGGTTTAGCAGGACGTCGATGTGAGGTCCAAGCTGAGCAAAGAGCACAATTCCTCCTTTACCCTGCTAGGCCGCGGAAGAGGTAGTGCCAACTAGGCCTCGCTCAGGCCAGCCCTCCTTCAGGGATCTTGCCACACTTTGAAGCCTGCACAGTAAAAGGTACTTAGCGAAGTTCCCAGGGTTTCGTCATGCTCTCCCTCGGCAGCTCCACTCCTGCAGGGACTCATGTTTGCTGTGAACTAGGATAGGTGGCCCTGCTTCGAAAAGCAGTCTTTTCCCCTTTGAAAATGCGGATTCTTGTAGCCTCGGAGCTGTTTGCGAAAACCTAGGAAGGCCCAGCTTCTAGTCACTGCAGGCACGCCCGGGGAGGAAACGAGTATGTTCCCCCAGAGAAACAGGCTGCTTGCAAGTGTCGAGGGGAGCTTCTCAGGTGCCCAGTCGGTCCCGTTTGTTTCCCTTCGCAGCTCCCATCCTGCAGGTACTTATGCTGGGTGCTAACAAGAGTAGGTGGCTCTGCCAACAAAAGCAGCCTTTTCCCTTTGGAAGCTTGGATTCTAGTGTCTAAGGGGCTGCTTGCCAAACCTTGAAGTTGCCCAGGTTCTAACCTCCGTAGGTACGCTTGCTTAGCAAACGAGCACTTTCCCCCGAGAAACCGGGTTCCTGCCACGTTGGAGAAGAGTTAATCCCGCAGACCTCGTTCCTCCTGGGAAAGCGCAAGGCCACACTGAGCCTCAGGGTACTGCCTAAGTTTCCACCCGGTAAGCTCTTCGTGCCTCGGTTTCCATGAGGTCTCCACCGTTGTTGTGCTTCAATGGAAAGCGAGGATAGCTTTCAGGACTCCAAGCACCCTTGCCTCCGTACAGTTTCCCATGCTACCACACGGATCTCCCCCACGTCTCCTCTCTGTCTGCTGAGCCACAAGCTGCCGTGTAGGCCCTTCGGAACACTTCTTGCATGCACAGCCCAAGGCGTCACACTGCTCTCTCTCTACCTTTTGAAACCTAGGTTGCCGCAGCTTCTCCCAGCTCACGAAGACAGTCAGAGCCGGTCTCATGTGCTGGGTAACATGGACTCAGTGAGGACAAGGGCCCTACTTGCACTCAGAAAAACACTCTGCTCAGCTCTCCCTCCAGGAGCTCACACCGCCTGACTCGGTTTAGCAGGACGTCGATGTGAGGTCCAAGCTGAGCAAAGAGCACAATTCCTCCTTTACCCTGCTAGGCCCCGGAAGACGTAGTGCCAACAAGGCCTCGCTCAGGCCAGCCCTCCTTCAGGGATCTTGCCACACTTTGAAGCCTGCACAGTAAAAGGTACTTAGCGAAGTTCCCAGGGTTTCGCCATGCTCTCCCTCGGCAGCTCCACTCCTGCAGGGACTCATGTTTGCTGTGAACTAGGATAGGTGGCCCTGCTTCGAAAAGCAGTCTTTTCCCCTTTGGAAATGTGGATTCCTGTAGCCTCGGAGCTGCTTGTGAAACCCTAGGAATGCCAGGCTTCTACTCACTGCAGGCACGCCCGGGGAGGAAACGAGTATGTTCCCCCAGAGAAACAGGCTGCTTGCAAGTGTCGAGGGGAGCTTCTCAGGTGCCCAGTGGGTCCCGTTTGTTTCCCTTCGCAGCTCCCATCCTGCAGGTCCTTATGCTGGGTGCTAACAAGAGTAGGTGGCTCTGCCGACAAAAGCAGCCTTTTCCCTTTGGAAGCTTGGATTCTAGTGTCTCAGGGGCTGCTTGCCAAACCTTGAAGTTGCCCAGGTTCTAACCTCCGTAGGTACGCTTGCGTAGCAAACGAGCACTTTCCCCCGAGAAACCGGGTTCCTGCCACGTTGGAGAAGAGTTAATCCCGCAGACCTCGTTCCTCCTGGGAAAGCGCAAGGCCACACTGAGCCTCAGGGTAGTGCCTAAGTTTCCACCCGGTAAGCTCTGCGTGCCTCCGTTTCCATGAGGTCTCCACCGTTGTTGTGTTTCAATGGAAAGCGAGGATAGCTTTCAGGACTCCAAGCACTCTTGCCTCCGTACCGTTTCCCATGCTACCACACGGATCCCCCCCACGTCTCCTCTCTGTCTGCTGAGCCACAAGCAGCCGTGTAGGCCCTTCGGAACACTTCTTGCATGCACAGCCCAAGGCGTCACACTGCTCTCTCTCTACCTTTTGAAACCTAGGTTGCCGCAGCTTCTCTCCGCTGACGAAGACAGTCAGAGCCGGTCTCATGTGCTGGGTAACATGGACTCAGTGAGGACAAGGGCCCTACTTGCACTCAGAAAAACACTCTGCTCAGCTCTCCCTCCAGGAGCTCACACCGCCTGACTCGGTTTAGCAGGACGTCGATGTGAGGTCCAAGCTGAGCAAAGAGCACAATTCCTCCTTTACCCTGCTAGGCCCCGGAAGACGTAGTGCCAACAAGGCCTCGCTCACGCCAGCCCTCCTTCAGGGATCTTGCCACACTTTGAAGCCTGCACAGTAAAGTGTACTTAGCGAAGTTCCCAGGGTTTCGCCATGCTCTCCCTCGGCAGCTCCACTCCTGCAGGGACTCATGTTTGCTGTGAACTAGGATAGGTGGCCCTGCTTCGAAAAGCAGTCTTTTCCCCTTTGGAAATGTGGATTCCTGTAGCCTCGGAGCTGCTTGTGAAACCCTAGGAATGCCAGGCTTCTACTCACTGCAGGCACGCCCGGGGAGGAAACGAGTATGTTCCCCCAGAGAAACAGGCTGCTTGCAAGTGTCGAGGGGAGCTTCTCAGGTGCCCAGTGGGTCCCGTTTGTTTCCCTTCGCAGCTCCCATCCTGCAGGTCCTTATGCTGGGTGCTAACAAGAGTAGGTGGCTCTGCCGACAAAAGCAGCCTTTTCCCTTTGGAAGCTTGGATTCTAGTGTCTCAGGGGCTGCTTGCCAAACCTTGAAGTTGCCCAGGTTCTAACCTCCGTAGGTACGCTTGCGTAGCAAACGAGCACTTTCCCCCGAGAAACCGGGTTCCTGCCACGTTGGAGAAGAGTTAATCCCGCAGACCTCGTTCCTCCTGGGAAAGCGCAAGGCCACACTGAGCCTCAGGGTAGTGCCTAAGTTTCCACCCGGTAAGCTCTGCGTGCCTCCGTTTCCATGAGGTCTCCACCGTTGTTGTGTTTCAATGGAAAGCGAGGATAGCTTTCAGGACTCCAAGCACTCTTGCCTCCGTACCGTTTCCCATGCTACCACACGGATCCCCCCCCACGTCTCCTCTCTGTCTGCTGAGCCACAAGCAGCCGTGTAGGCCCTTCGGAACACTTCTTGCATGCACAGCCCAAGGCGTCACACTGCTCTCTCTCTACCTTTTGAAACCTAGGTTGCCGCAGCTTCTCCCAGCTCAGGAAGAAAGTCAGAGCCGGTCTCATGTACTGGGTACCGTGGACTCAGTGAGGACAAGGGCCCTACCTGCACTCAGAAAAACACTCTGCTCAGCTCTCCATCCAGGAGCTCACACCGCCTGACTCGGTTTAGCAGGACGTCGATGTGAGGTCCAAGCTGAGCAAAGAGCACAATTCCTCCTTTACCCTGCTAGGCCGCGGAAGAGGTAGTGCCAACTAGGCCTCGCTCAGGCCAGCCCTCCTTCAGGGATCTTGCCACACTTTGAAGCCTGCACAGTAAAAGGTACTTAGCGAAGTTCCCAGGGTTTCGTCATGCTCTCCCTCGGCAGCTCCACTCCTGCAGGGACTCATGTTTGCTGTGAACTAGGATAGGTGGCCCTGCTTCGAAAAGCAGTCTTTTCCCCTTTGGAAATGTGGATTCCTGTAGCCTCGGAGCTGCTTGTGAAACCCTAGGAATGCCAGGCTTCTAGTCACTGCAGGCACGCCCGGGGAGGAAACGAGTATGTTCCCCCAGAGAAACAGGCTGCTTGCAAGTGTCGAGGGGAGCTTCTCAGGTGCCCAGTGGGTCCCGTTTGTTTCCCTTCGCAGCTCCCATCCTGCAGGTCCTTATGCTGGGTGCTAACAAGAGTAGGTGGCTCTGCCGACAAAAGCAGCCTTTTCCCTTTGGAAGCTTGGATTCTAGTGTCTCAGGGGCTGCTTGCCAAACCTTGAAGTTGCCCAGGTTCTAACCTCCGTAGGTACGCTTGCGTAGCAAACGAGCACTTTCCCCCGAGAAACCGGGTTCCTGCCACGTTGGAGAAGAGTTAATCCCGCAGACCTCGTTCCTCCTGGGAAAGCGCAAGGCCACACTGAGCCTCAGGGTAGTGCCTAAGTTTCCACCCGGTAAGCTCTGCGTGCCTCCGTTTCCATGAGGTCTCCACCGTTGTTGTGTTTCAATGGAAAGCGAGGATAGCTTTCAGGACTCCAAGCACTCTTGCCTCCGTACCGTTTCCCATGCTACCACACGGATCCCCCCCACGTCTCCTCTCTGTCTGCTGAGCCACAAGCAGCCGTGTAGGCCCTTCGGAACACTTCTTGCATGCACAGCCCAAGGCGTCACACTGCTCTCTCTCTACCTTTTGAAACCTAGGTTGCCGCAGCTTCTCCCAGCTCAGGAAGAAAGTCAGAGCCTGTCTCATGTACTGGGTACCGTGGACTCAGTGAGGACAAGGGCCCTACCTGCACTCAGAAAAACACTCTGCTCAGCTCTCCATCCAGGAGCTCACACCGCCTGACTCGGTTTAGCAGGACGTCGATGTGAGGTCCAAGCTGAGCAAAGAGCACAATTCCTCCTTTACCCTGCTAGGCCGCGGAAGAGGTAGTGCCAACTAGGCCTCGCTCAGGCCAGCCCTCCTTCAGGGATCTTGCCACACTTTGAAGCCTGCACAGTAAAAGGTACTTAGCGAAGTTCCCAGGGTTTCGTCATGCTCTCCCTCGGCAGCTCCACTCCTGCAGGGACTCATGTTTGCTGTGAACTAGGATAGGTGGCCCTGCTTCGAAAAGCAGTCTTTTCCCCTTTGAAAATGCGGATTCTTGTAGCCTCGGAGCTGTTTGCGAAAACCTAGGAAGGCCCAGCTTCTAGTCACTGCAGGCACGCCCGGGGAGGAAACGAGTATGTTCCCCCAGAGAAACAGGCTGCTTGCAAGTGTCGAGGGGAGCTTCTCAGGTGCCCAGTCGGTCCCGTTTGTTTCCCTTCGCAGCTCCCATCCTGCAGGTACTTATGCTGGGTGCTAACAAGAGTAGGTGGCTCTGCCAACAAAAGCAGCCTTTTCCCTTTGGAAGCTTGGATTCTAGTGTCTAAGGGGCTGCTTGCCAAACCTTGAAGTTGCCCAGGTTCTAACCTCCGTAGGTACGCTTGCTTAGCAAACGAGCACTTTCCCCCGAGAAACCGGGTTCCTGCCACGTTGGAGAAGAGTTAATCCCGCAGACCTCGTTCCTCCTGGGAAAGCGCAAGGCCACACTGAGCCTCAGGGTACTGCCTAAGTTTCCACCCGGTAAGCTCTTCGTGCCTCGGTTTCCATGAGGTCTCCACCGTTGTTGTGCTTCAATGGAAAGCGAGGATAGCTTTCAGGACTCCAAGCACCCTTGCCTCCGTACAGTTTCCCATGCTACCACACGGATCTCCCCCACGTCTCCTCTCTGTCTGCTGAGCCACAAGCTGCCGTGTAGGCCCTTCGGAACACTTCTTGCATGCACAGCCCAAGGCGTCACACTGCTCTCTCTCTACCTTTTGAAACCTAGGTTGCCGCAGCTTCTCCCAGCTCACGAAGACAGTCAGAGCCGGTCTCATGTGCTGGGTAACATGGACTCAGTGAGGACAAGGGCCCTACTTGCACTCAGAAAAACACTCTGCTCAGCTCTCCCTCCAGGAGCTCACACCGCCTGACTCGGTTTAGCAGGACGTCGATGTGAGGTCCAAGCTGAGCAAAGAGCACAATTCCTCCTTTACCCTGCTAGGCCCCGGAAGACGTAGTGCCAACAAGGCCTCGCTCAGGCCAGCCCTCCTTCAGGGATCTTGCCACACTTTGAAGCCTGCACAGTAAAAGGTACTTAGCGAAGTTCCCAGGGTTTCGCCATGCTCTCCCTCGGCAGCTCCACTCCTGCAGGGACTCATGTTTGCTGTGAACTAGGATAGGTGGCCCTGCTTCGAAAAGCAGTCTTTTCCCCTTTGGAAATGTGGATTCCTGTAGCCTCGGAGCTGCTTGTGAAACCCTAGGAATGCCAGGCTTCTACTCACTGCAGGCACGCCCGGGGAGGAAACGAGTATGTTCCCCCAGAGAAACAGGCTGCTTGCAAGTGTCGAGGGGAGCTTCTCAGGTGCCCAGTGGGTCCCGTTTGTTTCCCTTCGCAGCTCCCATCCTGCAGGTCCTTATGCTGGGTGCTAACAAGAGTAGGTGGCTCTGCCGACAAAAGCAGCCTTTTCCCTTTGGAAGCTTGGATTCTAGTGTCTCAGGGGCTGCTTGCCAAACCTTGAAGTTGCCCAGGTTCTAACCTCCGTAGGTACGCTTGCGTAGCAAACGAGCACTTTCCCCCGAGAAACCGGGTTCCTGCCACGTTGGAGAAGAGTTAATCCCGCAGACCTCGTTCCTCCTGGGAAAGCGCAAGGCCACACTGAGCCTCAGGGTAGTGCCTAAGTTTCCACCCGGTAAGCTCTGCGTGCCTCCGTTTCCATGAGGTCTCCACCGTTGTTGTGTTTCAATGGAAAGCGAGGATAGCTTTCAGGACTCCAAGCACTCTTGCCTCCGTACCGTTTCCCATGCTACCACACGGATCCCCCCCACGTCTCCTCTCTGTCTGCTGAGCCACAAGCAGCCGTGTAGGCCCTTCGGAACACTTCTTGCATGCACAGCCCAAGGCGTCACACTGCTCTCTCTCTACCTTTTGAAACCTAGGTTGCCGCAGCTTCTCCCAGCTCAGGAAGAAAGTCAGAGCCGGTCTCATGTACTGGGTACCGTGGACTCAGTGAGGACAAGGGCCCTACCTGCACTCAGAAAAACACTCTGCTCAGCTCTCCATCCAGGAGCTCACACCGCCTGACTCGGTTTAGCAGGACGTCGATGTGAGGTCCAAGCTGAGCAAAGAGCACAATTCCTCCTTTACCCTGCTAGGCCGCGGAAGAGGTAGTGCCAACTAGGCCTCGCTCAGGCCAGCCCTCCTTCAGGGATCTTGCCACACTTTGAAGCCTGCACAGTAAAAGGTACTTAGCGAAGTTCCCAGGGTTTCGTCATGCTCTCCCTCGGCAGCTCCACTCCTGCAGGGACTCATGTTTGCTGTGAACTAGGATAGGTGGCCCTGCTTCGAAAAGCAGTCTTTTCCCCTTTGGAAATGTGGATTCCTGTAGCCTCGGAGCTGCTTGTGAAACCCTAGGAATGCCAGGCTTCTACTCACTGCAGGCACGCCCGGGGAGGAAACGAGTATGTTCCCCCAGAGAAACAGGCTGCTTGCAAGTGTCGAGGGGAGCTTCTCAGGTGCCCAGTGGGTCCCGTTTGTTTCCCTTCGCAGCTCCCATCCTGCAGGTCCTTATGCTGGGTGCTAACAAGAGTAGGTGGCTCTGCCGACAAAAGCAGCCTTTTCCCTTTGGAAGCTTGGATTCTAGTGTCTCAGGGGCTGCTTGCCAAACCTTGAAGTTGCCCAGGTTCTAACCTCCGTAGGTACGCTTGCGTAGCAAACGAGCACTTTCCCCCGAGAAACCGGGTTCCTGCCACGTTGGAGAAGAGTTAATCCCGCAGACCTCGTTCCTCCTGGGAAAGCGCAAGGCCACACTGAGCCTCAGGGTAGTGCCTAAGTTTCCACCCGGTAAGCTCTGCGTGCCTCCGTTTCCATGAGGTCTCCACCGTTGTTGTGTTTCAATGGAAAGCGAGGATAGCTTTCAGGACTCCAAGCACTCTTGCCTCCGTACCGTTTCCCATGCTACCACACGGATCCCCCCCACGTCTCCTCTCTGTCTGCTGAGCCACAAGCAGCCGTGTAGGCCCTTCGGAACACTTCTTGCATGCACAGCCCAAGGCGTCACACTGCTCTCTCTCTACCTTTTGAAACCTAGGTTGCCGCAGCTTCTCCCAGCTCAGGAAGAAAGTCAGAGCCGGTCTCATGTACTGGGTACCGTGGACTCAGTGAGGACAAGGGCCCTACCTGCACTCAGAAAAACACTCTGCTCAGCTCTCCATCCAGGAGCTCACACCGCCTGACTCGGTTTAGCAGGACGTCGATGTGAGGTCCAAGCTGAGCAAAGAGCACAATTCCTCCTTTACCCTGCTAGGCCGCGGAAGAGGTAGTGCCAACTAGGCCTCGCTCAGGCCAGCCCTCCTTCAGGGATCTTGCCACACTTTGAAGCCTGCACAGTAAAAGGTACTTAGCGAAGTTCCCAGGGTTTCGTCATGCTCTCCCTCGGCAGCTCCACTCCTGCAGGGACTCATGTTTGCTGTGAACTAGGATAGGTGGCCCTGCTTCGAAAAGCAGTCTTTTCCCCTTTGAAAATGCGGATTCTTGTAGCCTCGGAGCTGTTTGCGAAACCCTAGGAAGGCCCAGCTTCTAGTCACTGCAGGCACGCCCGGGGAGGAAACGAGTATGTTCCCCCAGAGAAACAGGCTGCTTGCAAGTGTCGAGGGGAGCTTCTCAGGTGCCCAGTCGGTCCCGTTTGTTTCCCTTCGCAGCTCCCATCCTGCAGGTACTTATGCTGGGTGCTAACAAGAGTAGGTGGCTCTGCCAACAAAAGCAGCCTTTTCCCTTTGGAAGCTTGGATTCTAGTGTCTAAGGGGCTGCTTGCCAAACCTTGAAGTTGCCCAGGTTCTAACCTCCGTAGGTACGCTTGCTTAGCAAACGAGCACTTTCCCCCGAGAAACCGGGTTCCTGCCACGTTGGAGAAGAGTTAATCCCGCAGACCTCGTTCCTCCTGGGAAAGCGCAAGGCCACACTGAGCCTCAGGGTAGTGCCTAAGTTTCCACCCGGTAAGCTCTTCGTGCCTCGGTTTCCATGAGGTCTCCACCGTTGTTGTGCTTCAATGGAAAGCGAGGATAGCTTTCAGGACTCCAAGCACCCTTGCCTCCGTACAGTTTCCCATGCTACCACACGGATCTCCCCCACGTCTCCTCTCTGTCTGCTGAGCCACAAGCTGCCGTGTAGGCCCTTCGGAACACTTCTTGCATGCACAGCCCAAGGCGTCACACTGCTCTCTCTCTACCTTTTGAAACCTAGGTTGCCGCAGCTTCTCCCAGCTCACGAAGACAGTCAGAGCCGGTCTCATGTGCTGGGTAACATGGACTCAGTGAGGACAAGGGCCCTACTTGCACTCAGAAAAACACTCTGCTCAGCTCTCCCTCCAGGAGCTCACACCGCCTGACTCGGTTTAGCAGGACGTCGATGTGAGGTCCAAGCTGAGCAAAGAGCACAATTCCTCCTTTACCCTGCTAGGCCCCGGAAGACGTAGTGCCAACAAGGCCTCGCTCAGGCCAGCCCTCCTTCAGGGATCTTGCCACACTTTGAAGCCTGCACAGTAAAAGGTACTTAGCGAAGTTCCCAGGGTTTCGCCATGCTCTCCCTCGGCAGCTCCACTCCTGCAGGGACTCATGTTTGCTGTGAACTAGGATAGGTGGCCCTGCTTCGAAAAGCAGTCTTTTCCCCTTTGGAAATGTGGATTCCTGTAGCCTCGGAGCTGCTTGTGAAACCCTAGGAAGGCCAGGCTTCTACTCACTGCAGGCACGCCCGGGGAGGAAACGAGTATGTTCCCCCAGAGAAACAGGCTGCTTGCAAGTGTCGAGGGGAGCTTCTCAGGTGCCCAGTGGGTCCCGTTTGTTTCCCTTCGCAGCTCCCATCCTGCAGGTCCTTATGCTGGGTGCTAACAAGAGTAGGTGGCTCTGCCGACAAAAGCAGCCTTTTCCCTTTGGAAGCTTGGATTCTAGTGTCTCAGGGGCTGCTTGCCAAACCTTGAAGTTGCCCAGGTTCTAACCTCCGTAGGTACGCTTGCGTAGCAAACGAGCACTTTCCCCCGAGAAACCGGGTTCCTGCCACGTTGGAGAAGAGTTAATCCCGCAGACCTCGTTCCTCCTGGGAAAGCGCAAGGCCACACTGAGCCTCAGGGTAGTGCCTAAGTTTCCACCCGGTAAGCTCTGCGTGCCTCCGTTTCCATGAGGTCTCCACCGTTGTTGTGTTTCAATGGAAAGCGAGGATAGCTTTCAGGACTCCAAGCACTCTTGCCTCCGTACCGTTTCCCATGCTACCACACGGATCCCCCCCACGTCTCCTCTCTGTCTGCTGAGCCACAAGCAGCCGTGTAGGCCCTTCGGAACACTTCTTGCATGCACAGCCCAAGGCGTCACACTGCTCTCTCTCTACCTTTTGAAACCTAGGTTGCCGCAGCTTCTCCCAGCTCAGGAAGAAAGTCAGAGCCGGTCTCATGTACTGGGTACCGTGGACTCAGTGAGGACAAGGGCCCTACCTGCACTCAGAAAAACACTCTGCTCAGCTCTCCATCCAGGAGCTCACACCGCCTGACTCGGTTTAGCAGGACGTCGATGTGAGGTCCAAGCTGAGCAAAGAGCACAATTCCTCCTTTACCCTGCTAGGCCGCGGAAGAGGTAGTGCCAACTAGGCCTCGCTCAGGCCAGCCCTCCTTCAGGGATCTTGCCACACTTTGAAGCCTGCACAGTAAAAGGTACTTAGCGAAGTTCCCAGGGTTTCGTCATGCTCTCCCTCGGCAGCTCCACTCCTGCAGGGACTCATGTTTGCTGTGAACTAGGATAGGTGGCCCTGCTTCGAAAAGCAGTCTTTTCCCCTTTGAAAATGCGGATTCTTGTAGCCTCGGAGCTGTTTGCGAAACCCTAGGAAGGCCCAGCTTCTAGTCACTGCAGGCACGCCCGGGGAGGAAACGAGTATGTTCCCCCAGAGAAACAGGCTGCTTGCAAGTGTCGAGGGGAGCTTCTCAGGTGCCCAGTGGGTCCCGTTTGTTTCCCTTCGCAGCTCCCATCCTGCAGGTCCTTATGCTGGGTGTTAACAAGAGTAGGTGGCTCTGCCGACAAAAGCAGCCTTTTCCCTTTGGAAGCTTGGATTCTAGTGTCTCAGGGGCTGCTTGCCAAACCTTGAAGTTGCCCAGGTTCTAACCTCCGTAGGTACGCTTGCGTAGCAAACGAGCACTTTCCCCCGAGAAACCGGGTTCCTGCCACGTTGGAGAAGAGTTAATCCCGCAGACCTCGTTCCTCCTGGGAAAGCGCAAGGCCACACTGAGCCTCAGGGTAGTGCCTAAGTTTCCACCCGGTAAGCTCTGCGTGCCTCCGTTTCCATGAGGTCTCCACCGTTGTTGTGTTTCAATGGAAAGCGAGGATAGCTTTCAGGACTCCAAGCACTCTTGCCTCCGTACCGTTTCCCATGCTACCACACGGATCCCCCCCACGTCTCCTCTCTGTCTGCTGAGCCACAAGCAGCCGTGTAGGCCCTTCGGAACACTTCTTGCATGCACAGCCCAAGGCGTCACACTGCTCTCTCTCTACCTTTTGAAACCTAGGTTGCCGCAGCTTCTCCCAGCTCAGGAAGAAAGTCAGAGCCGGTCTCATGTACTGGGTACCGTGGACTCAGTGAGGACAAGGGCCCTACCTGCACTCAGAAAAACACTCTGCTCAGCTCTCCATCCAGGAGCTCACACCGCCTGACTCGGTTTAGCAGGACGTCGATGTGAGGTCCAAGCTGAGCAAAGAGCACAATTCCTCCTTTACCCTGCTAGGCCGCGGAAGAGGTAGTGCCAACTAGGCCTCGCTCAGGCCAGCCCTCCTTCAGGGATCTTGCCACACTTTGAAGCCTGCACAGTAAAAGGTACTTAGCGAAGTTCCCAGGGTTTCGTCATGCTCTCCCTCGGCAGCTCCACTCCTGCAGGGACTCATGTTTGCTGTGAACTAGGATAGGTGGCCCTGCTTCGAAAAGCAGTCTTTTCCCCTTTGAAAATGCGGATTCTTGTAGCCTCGGAGCTGTTTGCGAAACCCTAGGAAGGCCCAGCTTCTAGTCACTGCAGGCACGCCCGGGGAGGAAACGAGTATGTTCCGCCAGAGAAACAGGCTGCTTGCAAGTGTCGAGGGGAGCTTCTCAGGTGCCCAGTGGGTCCCGTTTGTTTCCCTTCGCAGCTCCCATCCTGCAGGTCCTTATGCTGGGTGTTAACAAGAGTAGGTGGCTCTGCCGACAAAAGCAGCCTTTTCCCTTTGGAAGCTTGGATTCTAGTGTCTCAGGGGCTGCTTGCCAAACCTTGAAGTTGCCCAGGTTCTAACCTCCGTAGGTACGCTTGCTTAGCAAACGAGCACTTTCCCCCGAGAAACCGGGTTCCTGCCACGTTGGAGAAGAGTTAATCCCGCAGACCTCGTTCCTCCTGGGAAAGCGCAAGGCCACACTGAGCCTCAGGGTAGTTCCTAAGTTTCCACCCGGTAAGCTCTGCGTGCCTCGGTTTCCATGAGGTCTCCACCGTTGTTGTGCTTCAATGGAAAGCGAGGATAGCTTTCAGGACTCCAAGCACTCTTGCTCTCGTACTGTTTCCCATGCTACCACACGGATCCCCCCCACGTCTCCTCTCTGTCTGCTGAGCCACAAGCTGCATTGTAGGCCCTTCGGAACACTTCTTGCATGCACAGCCCAAGGCGTCACACTGCTCTCTCTCTACCTTTTGAAACCTAGGTTGCCGCAGCTTCTCCCCGCTGACGAAGACAGTCATAGCCGGTCTCATGTGCTGGGTAACGTGGACTCAGTGAGGACAAGGGCCCTACCTGCACTCAGAAAAACACTCTGCTCAGCTCTCCATCCAGGAGCTCACACCGCCTGACTCGGTTTAGCAGGACGTCGATGTGAGGTCCAAGCTGAGCAAAGAGCACAATTCCTCCTTTACCCTGCTAGGCCGCGGAAGAGGTAGTGCCAACTAGGCCTCACTCAGGCCAGCTCTCCTTCAGGGATCTTGCCACACTTTGAAGCCTGCACTGTAAAAGGTACTTAGCGAAGTTCCCAGGGTTTCGTCATGCTCTCCCTCGGCAGCTCCACTCCTGCAGGGACTCATGTTTGCTGTGAACTAGGATAGGTGGCCCTGCTTCGAAAAGCAGTCTTTTCCCCTTTGGAAATGTGGATTCCTGTAGCCTCGGAGCTGCTTGTGAAACCCTAGGAAGGCCAGGCTTCTACTCACTGCAGGCACGCCCGGGGAGGAAACGAGTATGTTCCCCCAGAGAAACAGGTTGCTTGCAAGTGTCGAGGGGAGCTTCTCAGGTGCCCAGTGGGTCCCGTTTGTTTCCCTTCGCAGCTCCCATCCTGCAGGTCCTTATGCTGGGTGCTAACAAGAGTAGGTGGCTCTGCCGACAAAAGCAGCCTTTTCCCTTTGGAAGCTTGGATTCTAGTGTCTCACGGGCTGCTTGCCAAACCTTGAAGTTGCCCAGGTTCTAACCTCCGTAGGTACGCTTGCGTAGCAAACGAGCACTTTCCCCCGAGAAACCGGGTTCCTGCCAGGTTGGAGAAGAGTTAATCCCGCAGACCTCGTTCCTCCTGGGAAAGCGCAAGGCCACACTGAGCCTCAGGGTAGTGCCTAAGTTTCCACCCGGTAAGCTCTTCGTGCCTCGTTTTCCATGAGGTCTCCACCGTTGTTGTGCTTCAATGGAAAGCGAGGATAGCTTTCAGGACTCCAAGCACCCTTGCCTCCGTACAGTTTCCCATGCTACCACACGGATCCCCCCCACGTCTCCTCTCTGTCTGCTGAGCCACAAGCAGCCGTGTAGGCCCTTCGGAACACTTCTTGCATGCACAGCCCAAGGCGTCACACTGCTCTCTCTCTACCTTTTGAAACCTAGGTTGCCGCAGCTTCTCCCAGCTCAGGAAGAAAGTCAGAGCCGGTCTCATGTACTGGGTACCGTGGACTCAGTGAGGACAAGGGCCCTACCTTCACTCAGAAAAACATTCTGCTCAGCTCTCCATCCAGGCGGTCACACCGCCTGACTCGGTTTAGCAGGACGTCGATGTGAGGTCCAAGCTGAGCAAAGAGCACAATTCCTCCTTTACCCTGCAAGGCCCCGGAAGAGGTAGTGCCAACTAGGCCTCGCTCAGGCCAGCCCTCCTTCAGAGATCGTGCCACACTTTGAAGCCTGCACTGTAAAAGGTACTTAGCGAAGTTTCCAGGGTTTCGCCATGCTCCCCCTCGGCAGCTCCACTCCTGCAGGGACTCATGTTTGCTGTGAACTAGGATAGGTGGCCCTGCCTCGAAAAGCAGTCTTTTCCCCTTTGGAAATGTGGATTCTTGTAGCCTCGGAGCTGCTTGCGAAACCCTAGGAAGGCCAGGCTTCTACTCACTGCAGGCACGCCCGGGGAGGAAACGAGTATGTTCCCCCAGAGAAACAGGCTGCTTGCAAGTGTCGAGGGGAGCTTCTCAGGTGCCCAGTGGGTCCCGTTTGTTTCCCTTCGCAGCTCCCATCCTGCAGGTCCTTATGCTGGGTGCTAACAAGAGTAGGTGGCTCTGCCGACAAAAGCAGCCTTTTCCCTTTGGAAGCTTGGATTCTAGTGTCTCAGGGGCTGCTTGCCAAACCTTGAAGTTGCCCAGGTTCTAACCTCAATAGGTACGCTTGCGTAGCAAACGAGCACTTTCCCCCGAGAAACCGGGTTCCTGCCACGTTGGAGAAGAGTTAATCCCGCAGACGTCGTTCCTCCTGGGAAAGCGCAAGGCCACACTGAGCCTCAGGGTAGTTCCTAAGTTTCCACCCGGTAAGCTCTGCGTGCCTCGGTTTCCATGAGGTCTCCACCGTTGTTGTGCTTCAATGGAAAGCGAGGATAGCTTTCAGGACTCCAAGCACTCTTGCTCTCGTACTGTTTCCCATGCTACCACACGGATCCCCCCCACGTCTCCTCTCTGTCTGCTGAGCCACAAGCTGCATTGTAGGCCCTTCGGAACACTTCTTGCATGCACAGCCCAAGGCGTCACACTGCTCTCTCTCTACCTTTTGAAACCTAGGTTGCCGCAGCTTCTCCCCGCTGACGAAGACAGTCATAGCCGGTCTCATGTGCTGGGTAACGTGGACTCAGTGAGGACAAGGGCCCTACCTGCACTCAGAAAAACACTCTGCTCAGCTCTCCATCCAGGAGCTCACACCGCCTGACTCGGTTTAGCAGGACGTCGATGTGAGGTCCAAGCTGAGCAAAGAGCACAATTCCTCCTTTACCCTGCTAGGCCGCGGAAGAGGTAGTGCCAACTAGGCCTCGCTCAGGCCAGCCCTCCTTCAGGGATCTTGCCACACTTTGAAGCCTGCACAGTAAAAGGTACTTAGCGAAGTTCCCAGGGTTTCGTCATGCTCTCCCTCGGCAGCTCCACTCCTGCAGGGACTCATGTTTGCTGTGAACTAGGATAGGTGGCCCTGCTTCGAAAAGCAGTCTTTTCCCCTTTGAAAATGCGGATTCTTGTAGCCTCGGAGCTGTTTGCGAAACCCTAGGAAGGCCCAGCTTCTAGTCACTGCAGGCACGCCCGGGGAGGAAACGAGTATGTTCCCCCAGAGAAACAGGCTGCTTGCAAGTGTCGAGGGGAGCTTCTCAGGTGCCCAGTGGGTCCCGTTTGTTTCCCTTCGCAGCTCCCATCCTGCAGGTACTTATGCTGGGTGCTAACAAGAGTAGGTGGCTCTGCCAACAAAAGCAGCCTTTTCCCTTTGGAAGCTTGGATTCTAGTGTCTAAGGGGCTGCTTGCCAAACCTTGAAGTTGCCCAGGTTCTAACCTCCGTAGGTACGCTTGCTTAGCAAACGAGCACTTTCCCCCGAGAAACCGGGTTCCTGCCACGTTGAAGAAGAGTTAATCCCGCAGACCTCGTTCCTCCTGGGAAAGCGCAAGGCCACACTGAGCCTCAGGGTAGTGCCTAAGTTTCCACCCGGTAAGCTCTTCGTGCCTCGTTTTCCATGAGGTCTCCACCGTTGTTGTGCTTCAATGGAAAGCGAGGATAGCTTTCAGGACTCCAAGCACCCTTGCCTCCGTACAGTTTCCCATGCTACCACACGGATCCCCCCCACGTCTCCTCTCTGTCTGCTGAGCCACAAGCAGCCGTGTAGGCCCTTCGGAACACTTCTTGCATGCACAGCCCAAGGCGTCACACTGCTCTCTCTCTACCTTTTGAAACCTAGGTTGCCGCAGCTTCTCCCAGCTCAGGAAGAAATCAGAGCCGGTCTCATGTACTGGGTACCGTGGACTCAGTGAGGACAAGGGCCCTACCTTCACTCAGAAAAACATTCTGCTCAGCTCTCCATCCAGGCGGTCACACCGCCTGACTCGGTTTAGCAGGACGTCGATGTGAGGTCCAAGCTGAGCAAAGAGCACAATTCCTCCTTTACCCTGCAAGGCCCCGGAAGAGGTAGTGCCAACTAGGCCTCGCTCAGGCCAGCCCTCCTTCAGGGATCTTGCCACACTTTGAAGCCTGCACTGTAAAAGGTACTTAGCGAAGTTTCCAGGGTTTCGCCATGCTCCCCCTCGGCAGCTCCACTCCTGCAGGGACTCATGTTTGCTGTGAAATAGGATAGGTGGCCCTGCCTCGAAAAGCAGTCTTTTCCCCTTTGGAAATGTGGATTCTTGTAGCCTCGGAGCTGCTTGCGAAACCCTAGGAAGGCCAGGCTTCTACTCACTGCAGGCACGCCCGGGGAGGAAACGAGTATGTTCCCCCAGAGAAACAGGCTGCTTGCAAGTGTCGAGGGGAGCTTCTCAGGTGCCCAGTGGGTCCCGTTTGTTTCCCTTCGCAGCTCCCATCCTGCAGGTCCTTATGCTGGGTGCTAACAAGAGTAGGTGGCTCTGCCGACAAAAGCAGCCTTTTCCCTTTGGAAGCTTGGATTCTAGTGTCTCAGGGGCTGCTTGCCAAACCTTGAAGTTGCCCAGGTTTTAACCTCAATAGGTACGCTTGCGTAGCAAACGAGCACTTTCCCCCGAGAAACCGGGTTCCTGCCAGGTTGGAGAAGAGTTAATCCCGCAGACGTCGTTCCTCCTGGGAAAGCGCAAGGCCACACTGAGCCTCAGGGTAGTTCCTAAGTTTCCACCCGGTAAGCTCTGCGTGCCTCGGTTTCCATGAGGTCTCCACCGTTGTTGTGCTTCAATGGAAAGCGAGGATAGCTTTCAGGACTCCAAGCACTCTTGCTCTCGTACTGTTTCCCATGCTACCACACGGATCCCCCCCACGTCTCCTCTCTGTCTGCTGAGCCACAAGCTGCATTGTAGGCCCTTCGGAACACTTCTTGCATGCACAGCCCAAGGCGTCACACTGCTCTCTCTCTACCTTTTGAAACCTAGGTTGCCGCAGCTTCTCCCCGCTGACGAAGACAGTCATAGCCGGTCTCATGTGCTGGGTAACGTGGACTCAGTGAGGACAAGGGCCCTACCTGCACTCAGAAAAACACTCTGCTCAGCTCTCCATCCAGGAGCTCACACCGCCTGACTCGGTTTAGCAGGACGTCGATGTGAGGTCCAAGCTGAGCAAAGAGCACAATTCCTCCTTTACCCTGCTAGGCCGCGGAAGAGGTAGTGCCAACTAGGCCTCGCTCAGGCCAGCCCTCCTTCAGGGATCTTGCCACACTTTGAAGCCTGCACAGTAAAAGGTACTTAGCGAAGTTCCCAGGGTTTCGTCATGCTCTCCCTCGGCAGCTCCACTCCTGCAGGGACTCATGTTTGCTGTGAACTAGGATAGGTGGCCCTGCTTCGAAAAGCAGTCTTTTCCCCTTTGGAAATGTGGATTCCTGTAGCCTCGGAGCTGCTTGTGAAACCCTAGGAATGCCAGGCTTCTAGTCACTGCAGGCACGCCCGGGGAGGAAACGAGTATGTTCCCCCAGAGAAACAGGCTGCTTGCAAGTGTCGAGGGGAGCTTCTCAGGTGCCCAGTGGGTCCCGTTTGTTTCCCTTCGCAGCTCCCATCCTGCAGGTCCTTATGCTGGGTGCTAACAAGAGTAGGTGGCTCTGCCGACAAAAGCAGCCTTTTCCCTTTGGAAGCTTGGATTCTAGTGTCTCAGGGGCTGCTTGCCAAACCTTGAAGTTGCCCAGGTTGTAACCTCCGTAGGTACGCTTGCGTAGCAAACGAGCACTTTCCCCCGAGAAACCGGGTTCCTGCCACGTTGGAGAAGAGTTAATCCCGCAGACCTCGTTCCTCCTGGGAAAGCGCAAGGCCACACTGAGCCTCAGGGTAGTGCCTAAGTTTCCACCCGGTAAGCTCTGCGTGCCTCCGTTTCCATGAGGTCTCCACCGTTGTTGTGTTTCAATGGAAAGCGAGGATAGCTTTCAGGACTCCAAGCACTCTTGCCTCCGTACCGTTTCCCATGCTACCACACGGATCCCCCCCACGTCTCCTCTCTGTCTGCTGAGCCACAAGCAGCCGTGTAGGCCCTTCGGAACACTTCTTGCATGCACAGCCCAAGGCGTCACACTGCTCTCTCTCTACCTTTTGAAACCTAGGTTGCCGCAGCTTCTCCCAGCTCAGGAAGAAAGTCAGAGCCGGTCTCATGTACTGGGTACCGTGGACTCAGTGAGGACAAGGGCCCTACCTGCACTCAGAAAAACACTCTGCTCAGCTCTCCATCCAGGAGCTCACACCGCCTGACTCGGTTTAGCAGGACGTCGATGTGAGGTCCAAGCTGAGCAAAGAGCACAATTCCTCCTTTACCCTGCTAGGCCGCGGAAGAGGTAGTGCCAACTAGGCCTCGCTCAGGCCAGCCCTCCTTCAGGGATCTTGCCACACTTTGAAGCCTGCACAGTAAAAGGTACTTAGCGAAGTTCCCAGGGTTTCGTCATGCTCTCCCTCGGCAGCTCCACTCCTGCAGGGACTCATGTTTGCTGTGAACTAGGATAGGTGGCCCTGCTTCGAAAAGCAGTCTTTTCCCCTTTGAAAATGCGGATTCTTTTAGCCTCGGAGCTGTTTGCGAAACCCTAGGAAGGCCCAGCTTCTAGTCACTGCAGGCACGCCCGGGGAGGAAACGAGTATGTTCCCCCAGAGAAACAGGCTGCTTGCAAGTGTCGAGGGGAGCTTCTCAGGTGCCCAGTCGGTCCCGTTTGTTTCCCTTCGCAGCTCCCATCCTGCAGGTACTTATGCTGGGTGCTAACAAGAGTAGGTGGCTCTGCCAACAAAAGCAGCCTTTTCCCTTTGGAAGCTTGGATTCTAGTGTCTAAGGGGCTGCTTGCCAAACCTTGAAGTTGCCCAGGTTCTAACCTCCGTAGGTACGCTTGCTTAGCAAACGAGCACTTTCCCCCGAGAAACCGGGTTCCTGCCACGTTGGAGAAGAGTTAATCCCGCAGACCTCGTTCCTCCTGGGAAAGCGCAAGGCCACACTGAGCCTCAGGGTAGTGCCTAAGTTTCCACCCGGTAAGCTCTTCGTGCCTCGGTTTCCATGAGGTCTCCACCGTTGTTGTGCTTCAATGGAAAGCGAGGATAGCTTTCAGGACTCCAAGCACCCTTGCCTCCGTACAGTTTCCCATGCTACCACACGGATCTCCCCCACGTCTCCTCTCTGTCTGCTGAGCCACAAGCTGCCGTGTAGGCCCTTCGGAACACTTCTTGCATGCACAGCCCAAGGCGTCACACTGCTCTCTCTCTACCTTTTGAAACCTAGGTTGCCGCAGCTTCTCCCAGCTCACGAAGACAGTCAGAGCCGGTCTCATGTGCTGGGTAACATGGACTCAGTGAGGACAAGGGCCCTACTTGCACTCAGAAAAACACTCTGCTCAGCTCTCCCTCCAGGAGCTCACACCGCCTGACTCGGTTTAGCAGGACGTCGATGTGAGGTCCAAGCTGAGCAAAGAGCACAATTCCTCCTTTACCCTGCTAGGCCCCGGAAGACGTAGTGCCAACAAGGCCTCGCTCAGGCCAGCCCTCCTTCAGGGATCTTGCCACACTTTGAAGCCTGCACAGTAAAAGGTACTTAGCGAAGTTCCCAGGGTTTCGCCATGCTCTCCCTCGGCAGCTCCACTCCTGCAGGGACTCATGTTTGCTGTGAACTAGGATAGGTGGCCCTGCTTCGAAAAGCAGTCTTTTCCCCTTTGGAAATGTGGATTCCTGTAGCCTCGGAGCTGCTTGTGAAACCCTAGGAAGGCCAGGCTTCTACTCACTGCAGGCACGCCCAGGGAGGAAACGAGTATGTTCCCCCAGAGAAACAGGCTGCTTGCAAGTGTCGAGGGGAGCTTCTCAGGTGCCCAGTGGGTCCCGTTTGTTTCCCTTCGCAGCTCCCATCCTGCAGGTCCTTATGCTGGGTGCTAACAAGAGTAGGTGGCTCTGCCGACAAAAGCAGCCTTTTCCCTTTGGAAGCTTGGATTCTAGTGTCTCAGGGGCTGCTTGCCAAACCTTGAAGTTGCCCAGGTTCTAACCTCCGTAGGTACGCTTGCGTAGCAAACGAGCACTTTCCCCCGAGAAACCGGGTTCCTGCCACGTTGGAGAAGAGTTAATCCCGCAGACCTCGTTCCTCCTGGGAAAGCGCAAGGCCACACTGAGCCTCAGGGTAGTGCCTAAGTTTCCACCCGGTAAGCTCTGCGTGCCTCCGTTTCCATGAGGTCTCCACCGTTGTTGTGTTTCAATGGAAAGCGAGGATAGCTTTCAGGACTCCAAGCACTCTTGCCTCCGTACCGTTTCCCATGCTACCACACGGATCCCCCCCACGTCTCCTCTCTGTCTGCTGAGCCACAAGCAGCCGTGTAGGCCCTTCGGAACACTTCTTGCATGCACAGCCCAAGGCGTCACACTGCTCTCTCTCTACCTTTTGAAACCTAGGTTGCCGCAGCTTCTCCCAGCTCAGGAAGAAAGTCAGAGCCGGTCTCATGTACTGGGTACCGTGGACTCAGTGAGGACAAGGGCCCTACCTGCACTCAGAAAAACACTCTGCTCAGCTCTCCATCCAGGAGCTCACACCGCCTGACTCGGTTTAGCAGGACGTCGATGTGAGGTCCAAGCTGAGCAAAGAGCACAATTCCTCCTTTACCCTGCTAGGCCGCGGAAGAGGTAGTGCCAACTAGGCCTCGCTCAGGCCAGCCCTCCTTCAGGGATCTTGCCACACTTTGAAGCCTGCACAGTAAAAGGTACTTAGCGAAGTTCCCAGGGTTTCGTCATGCTCTCCCTCGGCAGCTCCACTCCTGCAGGGACTCATGTTTGCTGTGAACTAGGATAGGTGGCCCTGCTTCGAAAAGCAGTCTTTTCCCCTTTGAAAATGCGGATTCTTGTAGCCTCGGAGCTGTTTGCGAAACCCTAGGAAGGCCCAGCTTCTAGTCACTGCAGGCACGCCCGGGGAGGAAACGAGTATGTTCCCCCAGAGAAACAGGCTGCTTGCAAGTGTCGAGGGGAGCTTCTCAGGTGCCCAGTGGGTCCCGTTTGTTTCCCTTCGCAGCTCCCATCCTGCAGGTCCTTATGCTGGGTGTTAAAAAGAGTAGGTGGCTCTGCCGACAAAAGCAGCCTTTTCCCTTTGGAAGCTTGGATTCTAGTGTCTCAGGGGCTGCTTGCCAAACCTTGAAGTTGCCCAGGTTCTAACCTCCGTAGGTACGCTTGCGTAGCAAACGAGCACTTTCCCCCGAGAAACCGGGTTCCTGCCACGTTGGAGAAGAGTTAATCCCGCAGACCTCGTTCCTCCTGGGAAAGCGCAAGGCCACACTGAGCCTCAGGGTAGTGCCTAAGTTTCCACCCGGTAAGCTCTGCGTGCCTCCGTTTCCATGAGGTCTCCACCGTTGTTGTGTTTCAATGGAAAGCGAGGATAGCTTTCAGGACTCCAAGCACTCTTGCCTCCGTACCGTTTCCCATGCTACCACACGGATCCCCCCCACGTCTCCTCTCTGTCTGCTGAGCCACAAGCAGCCGTGTAGGCCCTTCGGAACACTTCTTGCATGCACAGCCCAAGGCGTCACACTGCTCTCTCTCTACCTTTTGAAACCTAGGTTGCCGCAGCTTCTCCCAGCTCAGGAAGAAAGTCAGAGCCGGTCTCATGTACTGGGTACCGTGGACTCAGTGAGGACAAGGGCCCTACCTGCACTCAGAAAAACACTCTGCTCAGCTCTCCATCCAGGAGCTCACACCGCCTGACTCGGTTTAGCAGGACGTCGATGTGAGGTCCAAGCTGAGCAAAGAGCACAATTCCTCCTTTACCCTGCTAGGCCGCGGAAGAGGTAGTGCCAACTAGGCCTCGCTCAGGCCAGCCCTCCTTCAGGGATCTTGCCACACTTTGAAGCCTGCACAGTAAAAGGTACTTAGCGAAGTTCCCAGGGTTTCGTCATGCTCTCCCTCGGCAGCTCCACTCCTGCAGGGACTCATGTTTGCTGTGAACTAGGATAGGTGGCCCTGCTTCGAAAAGCAGTCTTTTCCCCTTTGAAAATGCGGATTCTTGTAGCCTCGGAGCTGTTTGCGAAACCCTAGGAAGGCCCAGCTTCTAGTCACTGCAGGCACGCCCGGGGAGGAAACGAGTATGTTCCCCCAGAGAAACAGGCTGCTTGCAAGTGTCGAGGGGAGCTTCTCAGGTGCCCAGTGGGTCCCGTTTGTTTCCCTTCGCAGCTCCCATCCTGCAGGTCCTTATGCTGGGTGTTAACAAGAGTAGGTGGCTCTGCCGACAAAAGCAGCCTTTTCCCTTTGGAAGCTTGGATTCTAGTGTCTCAGGGGCTGCTTGCCAAACCTTGAAGTTGCCCAGGTTCTAACCTCCGTAGGTACGCTTGCTTAGCAAACGAGCACTTTCCCCCGAGAAACCGGGTTCCTGCCACGTTGGAGAAGAGTTAATCCCGCAGACCTCGTTCCTCCTGGGAAAGCGCAAGGCCACACTGAGCCTCAGGGTAGTTCCTAAGTTTCCACCCGGTAAGCTCTGCGTGCCTAGGTTTCCATGAGGTCTCCACCGTTGTTGTGCTTCAATGGAAAGCGAGGATAGCTTTCAGGACTCCAAGCACTCTTGCTCTCGTACTGTTTCCCATGCTACCACACGGATCCCCCCCACGTCTCCTCTCTGTCTGCTGAGCCACAAGCTGCATTGTAGGCCCTTCGGAACACTTCTTGCATGCACAGCCCAAGGCGTCACACTGCTCTCTCTCTACCTTTTGAAACCTAGGTTGCCGCAGCTTCTCCCCGCTGACGAAGACAGTCATAGCCGGTCTCATGTGCTGGGTAACGTGGACTCAGTGAGGACAAGGGCCCTACCTGCACTCAGAAAAACACTCTGCTCAGCTCTCCATCCAGGAGCTCACACCGCCTGACTCGGTTTAGCAGGACGTCGATGTGAGGTCCAAGCTGAGCAAAGAGCACAATTCCTCCTTTACCCTGCTAGGCCGCGGAAGAGGTAGTGCCAACTAGGCCTCACTCAGGCCAGCTCTCCTTCAGGGATCTTGCCACACTTTGAAGCCTGCACTGTAAAAGGTACTTAGCGAAGTTCCCAGGGTTTCGTCATGCTCTCCCTCGGCAGCTCCACTCCTGCAGGGACTCATGTTTGCTGTGAACTAGGATAGGTGGCCCTGCTTCGAAAAGCAGTCTTTTCCCCTTTGGAAATGTGGATTCCTGTAGCCTCGGAGCTGCTTGTGAAACCCTAGGAAGGCCAGGCTTCTACTCACTGCAGGCACGCCCGGGGAGGAAACGAGTATGTTCCCCCAGAGAAACAGGTTGCTTGCAAGTGTCGAGGGGAGCTTCTCAGGTGCCCAGTGGGTCCCGTTTGTTTCCCTTCGCAGCTCCCATCCTGCAGGTCCTTATGCTGGGTGCTAACAAGAGTAGGTGGCTCTGCCGACAAAAGCAGCCTTTTCCCTTTGGAAGCTTGGATTCTAGTGTCTCAGGGGCTGCTTGCCAAACCTTGAAGTTGCCCAGGTTCTAACCTCCGTAGGTACGCTTGCGTAGCACACGAGCACTTTCCCCCGAGAAACCGGGTTCCTGCCAGGTTGGAGAAGAGTTAATCCCGCAGACCTCGTTCCTCCTGGGAAAGCGCAAGGCCACACTGAGCCTCAGGGTAGTGCCTAAGTTTCCACCCGGTAAGCTCTTCGTGCCTCGTTTTCCATGAGGTCTCCACCGTTGTTGTGCTTCAATGGAAAGCGAGGATAGCTTTCAGGACTCCAAGCACCCTTGCCTCCGTACAGTTTCCCATGCTACCACACGGATCCCCCCCACGTCTCCTCTCTGTCTGCTGAGCCACAAGCAGCCGTGTAGGCCCTTCGGAACACTTCTTGCATGCACAGCCCAAGGCGTCACACTGCTCTCTCTCTACCTTTTGAAACCTAGGTTGCCGCAGCTTCTCCCAGCTCAGGAAGAAAGTCAGAGCCGGTCTCATGTACTGGGTACCGTGGACTCAGTGAGGACAAGGGCCCTACCTTCACTCAGAAAAACATTCTGCTCAGCTCTCCATCCAGGCGGTCACACCGCCTGACTCGGTTTAGCAGGACGTCGATGTGAGGTCCAAGCTGAGCAAAGAGCACAATTCCTCCTTTACCCTGCAAGGCCCCGGAAGAGGTAGTGCCAACTAGGCCTCGCTCAGGCCAGCCCTCCTTCAGGGATCTTGCCACACTTTGAAGCCTGCACTGTAAAAGGTACTTAGCGAAGTTTCCAGGGTTTCGCCATGCTCCCCCTCGGCAGCTCCACTCCTGCAGGGACTCATGTTTGCTGTGAACTAGGATAGGTGGCCCTGCCTCGAAAAGCAGTCTTTTCCCCTTTGGAAATGTGGATTCTTGTAGCCTCGGAGCTGCTTGCGAAACCCTAGGAAGGCCAGGCTTCTACTCACTGCAGGCACGCCCGGGGAGGAAACGAGTATGTTCCCCCAGAGAAACAGGCTGCTTGCAAGTGTCGAGGGGAGCTTCTCAGGTGCCCAGTGGGTCCCGTTTGTTTCCCTTCGCAGCTCCCATCCTGCAGGTCCTTATGCTGGGTGTTAACAAGAGTAGGTGGCTCTGCCGACAAAAGCAGCCTTTTCCCTTTGGAAGCTTGGATTCTAGTGTCTCAGGGGCTGCTTGCCAAACCTTGAAGTTGCCCAGGTTCTAACCTCCGTAGGTACGCTTGCTTAGCAAACGAGCACTTTCCCCCGAGAAACCGGGTTCCTGCCACGTTGGAGAAGAGTTAATCCCGCAGACCTCGTTCCTCCTGGGAAAGCGCAAGGCCACACTGAGCCTCAGGGTAGTTCCTAAGTTTCCACCCGGTAAGCTCTGCGTGCCTAGGTTTCCATGAGGTCTCCACCGTTGTTGTGCTTCAATGGAAAGCGAGGATAGCTTTCAGGACTCCAAGCACTCTTGCTCTCGTACTGTTTCCCATGCTACCACACGGATCCCCCCCACGTCTCCTCTCTGTCTGCTGAGCCACAAGCTGCATTGTAGGCCCTTCGGAACACTTCTTGCATGCACAGCCCAAGGCGTCACACTGCTCTCTCTCTACCTTTTGAAACCTAGGTTGCCGCAGCTTCTCCCCGCTGACGAAGACAGTCATAGCCGGTCTCATGTGCTGGGTAACGTGGACTCAGTGAGGACAAGGGCCCTACCTGCACTCAGAAAAACACTCTGCTCAGCTCTCCATCCAGGAGCTCACACCGCCTGACTCGGTTTAGCAGGACGTCGATGTGAGGTCCAAGCTGAGCAAAGAGCACAATTCCTCCTTTACCCTGCTAGGCCGCGGAAGAGGTAGTGCCAACTAGGCCTCACTCAGGCCAGCTCTCCTTCAGGGATCTTGCCACACTTTGAAGCCTGCACTGTAAAAGGTACTTAGCGAAGTTCCCAGGGTTTCGTCATGCTCTCCCTCGGCAGCTCCACTCCTGCAGGGACTCATGTTTGCTGTGAACTAGGATAGGTGGCCCTGCTTCGAAAAGCAGTCTTTTCCCCTTTGGAAATGTGGATTCCTGTAGCCTCGGAGCTGCTTGTGAAACCCTAGGAAGGCCAGGCTTCTACTCACTGCAGGCACGCCCGGGGAGGAAACGAGTATGTTCCCCCAGAGAAACAGGTTGCTTGCAAGTGTCGAGGGGAGCTTCTCAGGTGCCCAGTGGGTCCCGTTTGTTTCCCTTCGCAGCTCCCATCCTGCAGGTCCTTATGCTGGGTGCTAACAAGAGTAGGTGGCTCTGCCGACAAAAGCAGCCTTTTCCCTTTGGAAGCTTGGATTCTAGTGTCTCAGGGGCTGCTTGCCAAACCTTGAAGTTGCCCAGGTTCTAACCTCCGTAGGTACGCTTGCGTAGCAAACGAGCACTTTCCCCCGAGAAACCGGGTTCCTGCCAGGTTGGAGAAGAGTTAATCCCGCAGACCTCGTTCCTCCTGGGAAAGCGCAAGGCCACACTGAGCCTCAGGGTAGTGCCTAAGTTTCCACCCGGTAAGCTCTTCGTGCCTCGTTTTCCATGAGGTCTCCACCGTTGTTGTGCTTCAATGGAAAGCGAGGATAGCTTTCAGGACTCCAAGCACCCTTGCCTCCGTACAGTTTCCCATGCTACCACACGGATCCCCCCCACGTCTCCTCTCTGTCTGCTGAGCCACAAGCAGCCGTGTAGGCCCTTCGGAACACTTCTTGCATGCACAGCCCAAGGCGTCACACTGCTCTCTCTCTACCTTTTGAAACCTAGGTTGCCGCAGCTTCTCCCAGCTCAGGAAGAAATCAGAGCCGGTCTCATGTACTGGGTACCGTGGACTCAGTGAGGACAAGGGCCCTACCTTCACTCAGAAAAACATTCTGCTCAGCTCTCCATCCAGGCGGTCACACCGCCTGACTCGGTTTAGCAGGACGTCGATGTGAGGTCCAAGCTGAGCAAAGAGCACAATTCCTCCTTTACCCTGCAAGGCCCCGGAAGAGGTAGTGCCAACTAGGCCTCGCTCAGGCCAGCCCTCCTTCAGGGATCTTGCCACACTTTGAAGCCTGCACTGTAAAAGGTACTTAGCGAAGTTTCCAGGGTTTCGCCATGCTCCCCCTCGGCAGCTCCACTCCTGCAGGGACTCATGTTTGCTGTGAAATAGGATAGGTGGCCCTGCCTCGAAAAGCAGTCTTTTCCCCTTTGGAAATGTGGATTCTTGTAGCCTCGGAGCTGCTTGCGAAACCCTAGGAAGGCCAGGCTTCTACTCACTGCAGGCACGCCCGGGGAGGAAACGAGTATGTTCCCCCAGAGAAACAGGCTGCTTGCAAGTGTCGAGGGGAGCTTCTCAGGTGCCCAGTGGGTCCCGTTTGTTTCCCTTCGCAGCTCCCATCCTGCAGGTCCTTATGCTGGGTGCTAACAAGAGTAGGTGGCTCTGCCGACAAAAGCAGCCTTTTCCCTTTGGAAGCTTGGATTCTAGTGTCTCAGGGGCTGCTTGCCAAACCTTGAAGTTGCCCAGGTTTTAACCTCAATAGGTACGCTTGCGTAGCAAACGAGCACTTTCCCCCGAGAAACCGGGTTCCTGCCAGGTTGGAGAAGAGTTAATCCCGCAGACGTCGTTCCTCCTGGGAAAGCGCAAGGCCACACTGAGCCTCAGGGTAGTTCCTAAGTTTCCACCCGGTAAGCTCTGCGTGCCTCGGTTTCCATGAGGTCTCCACCGTTGTTGTGCTTCAATGGAAAGCGAGGATAGCTTTCAGGACTCCAAGCACTCTTGCTCTCGTACTGTTTCCCATGCTACCACACGGATCCCCCCCACGTCTCCTCTCTGTCTGCTGAGCCACAAGCTGCATTGTAGGCCCTTCGGAACACTTCTTGCATGCACAGCCCAAGGCGTCACACTGCTCTCTCTCTACCTTTTGAAACCTAGGTTGCCGCAGCTTCTCCCCGCTGACGAAGACAGTCATAGCCGGTCTCATGTGCTGGGTAACGTGGACTCAGTGAGGACAAGGGCCCTACCTGCACTCAGAAAAACACTCTGCTCAGCTCTCCATCCAGGAGCTCACACCGCCTGACTCGGTTTAGCAGGACGTCGATGTGAGGTCCAAGCTGAGCAAAGAGCACAATTCCTCCTTTACCCTGCTAGGCCGCGGAAGAGGTAGTGCCAACTAGGCCTCGCTCAGGCCAGCCCTCCTTCAGGGATCTTGCCACACTTTGAAGCCTGCACAGTAAAAGGTACTTAGCGAAGTTCCCAGGGTTTCGTCATGCTCTCCCTCGGCAGCTCCACTCCTGCAGGGACTCATGTTTGCTGTGAACTAGGATAGGTGGCCCTGCTTCGAAAAGCAGTCTTTTCCCCTTTGGAAATGTGGATTCCTGTAGCCTCGGAGCTGCTTGTGAAACCCTAGGAATGCCAGGCTTCTAGTCACTGCAGGCACGCCCGGGGAGGAAACGAGTATGTTCCCCCAGAGAAACAGGCTGCTTGCAAGTGTCGAGGGGAGCTTCTCAGGTGCCCAGTGGGTCCCGTTTGTTTCCCTTCGCAGCTCCCATCCTGCAGGTCCTTATGCTGGGTGCTAACAAGAGTAGGTGGCTCTGCCGACAAAAGCAGCCTTTTCCCTTTGGAAGCTTGGATTCTAGTGTCTCAGGGGCTGCTTGCCAAACCTTGAAGTTGCCCAGGTTCTAACCTCCGTAGGTACGCTTGCGTAGCAAACGAGCACTTTCCCCCGAGAAACCGGGTTCCTGCCACGTTGGAGAAGAGTTAATCCCGCAGACCTCGTTCCTCCTGGGAAAGCGCAAGGCCACACTGAGCCTCAGGGTAGTGCCTAAGTTTCCACCCGGTAAGCTCTGCGTGCCTCCGTTTCCATGAGGTCTCCACCGTTGTTGTGTTTCAATGGAAAGCGAGGATAGCTTTCAGGACTCCAAGCACTCTTGCCTCCGTACCGTTTCCCATGCTACCACACGGATCCCCCCCACGTCTCCTCTCTGTCTGCTGAGCCACAAGCAGCCGTGTAGGCCCTTCGGAACACTTCTTGCATGCACAGCCCAAGGCGTCACACTGCTCTCTCTCTACCTTTTGAAACCTAGGTTGCCGCAGCTTCTCCCAGCTCAGGAAGAAAGTCAGAGCCGGTCTCATGTACTGGGTACCGTGGACTCAGTGAGGACAAGGGCCCTACCTGCACTCAGAAAAACACTCTGCTCAGCTCTCCATCCAGGAGCTCACACCGCCTGACTCGGTTTAGCAGGACGTCGATGTGAGGTCCAAGCTGAGCAAAGAGCACAATTCCTCCTTTACCCTGCTAGGCCGCGGAAGAGGTAGTGCCAACTAGGCCTCGCTCAGGCCAGCCCTCCTTCAGGGATCTTGCCACACTTTGAAGCCTGCACAGTAAAAGGTACTTAGCGAAGTTCCCAGGGTTTCGTCATGCTCTCCCTCGGCAGCTCCACTCCTGCAGGGACTCATGTTTGCTGTGAACTAGGATAGGTGGCCCTGCTTCGAAAAGCAGTCTTTTCCCCTTTGAAAATGCGGATTCTTTTAGCCTCGGAGCTGTTTGCGAAACCCTAGGAAGGCCCAGCTTCTAGTCACTGCAGGCACGCCCGGGGAGGAAACGAGTATGTTCCCCCAGAGAAACAGGCTGCTTGCAAGTGTCGAGGGGAGCTTCTCAGGTGCCCAGTCGGTCCCGTTTGTTTCCCTTCGCAGCTCCCATCCTGCAGGTACTTATGCTGGGTGCTAACAAGAGTAGGTGGCTCTGCCAACAAAAGCAGCCTTTTCCCTTTGGAAGCTTGGATTCTAGTGTCTAAGGGGCTGCTTGCCAAACCTTGAAGTTGCCCAGGTTCTAACCTCCGTAGGTACGCTTGCTTAGCAAACGAGCACTTTCCCCCGAGAAACCGGGTTCCTGCCACGTTGGAGAAGAGTTAATCCCGCAGACCTCGTTCCTCCTGGGAAAGCGCAAGGCCACACTGAGCCTCAGGGTAGTGCCTAAGTTTCCACCCGGTAAGCTCTTCGTGCCTCGGTTTCCATGAGGTCTCCACCGTTGTTGTGCTTCAATGGAAAGCGAGGATAGCTTTCAGGACTCCAAGCACCCTTGCCTCCGTACAGTTTCCCATGCTACCACACGGATCTCCCCCACGTCTCCTCTCTGTCTGCTGAGCCACAAGCTGCCGTGTAGGCCCTTCGGAACACTTCTTGCATGCACAGCCCAAGGCGTCACACTGCTCTCTCTCTACCTTTTGAAACCTAGGTTGCCGCAGCTTCTCCCAGCTCACGAAGACAGTCAGAGCCGGTCTCATGTGCTGGGTAACATGGACTCAGTGAGGACAAGGGCCCTACTTGCACTCAGAAAAACACTCTGCTCAGCTCTCCCTCCAGGAGCTCACACCGCCTGACTCGGTTTAGCAGGACGTCGATGTGAGGTCCAAGCTGAGCAAAGAGCACAATTCCTCCTTTACCCTGCTAGGCCCCGGAAGACGTAGTGCCAACAAGGCCTCGCTCAGGCCAGCCCTCCTTCAGGGATCTTGCCACACTTTGAAGCCTGCACAGTAAAAGGTACTTAGCGAAGTTCCCAGGGTTTCGCCATGCTCTCCCTCGGCAGCTCCACTCCTGCAGGGACTCATGTTTGCTGTGAACTAGGATAGGTGGCCCTGCTTCGAAAAGCAGTCTTTTCCCCTTTGGAAATGTGGATTCCTGTAGCCTCGGAGCTGCTTGTGAAACCCTAGGAAGGCCAGGCTTCTACTCACTGCAGGCACGCCCAGGGAGGAAACGAGTATGTTCCCCCAGAGAAACAGGCTGCTTGCAAGTGTCGAGGGGAGCTTCTCAGGTGCCCAGTGGGTCCCGTTTGTTTCCCTTCGCAGCTCCCATCCTGCAGGTCCTTATGCTGGGTGCTAACAAGAGTAGGTGGCTCTGCCGACAAAAGCAGCCTTTTCCCTTTGGAAGCTTGGATTCTAGTGTCTCAGGGGCTGCTTGCCAAACCTTGAAGTTGCCCAGGTTCTAACCTCCGTAGGTACGCTTGCGTAGCAAACGAGCACTTTCCCCCGAGAAACCGGGTTCCTGCCACGTTGGAGAAGAGTTAATCCCGCAGACCTCGTTCCTCCTGGGAAAGCGCAAGGCCACACTGAGCCTCAGGGTAGTGCCTAAGTTTCCACCCGGTAAGCTCTGCGTGCCTCCGTTTCCATGAGGTCTCCACCGTTGTTGTGTTTCAATGGAAAGCGAGGATAGCTTTCAGGACTCCAAGCACTCTTGCCTCCGTACCGTTTCCCATGCTACCACACGGATCCCCCCCACGTCTCCTCTCTGTCTGCTGAGCCACAAGCAGCCGTGTAGGCCCTTCGGAACACTTCTTGCATGCACAGCCCAAGGCGTCACACTGCTCTCTCTCTACCTTTTGAAACCTAGGTTGCCGCAGCTTCTCCCAGCTCAGGAAGAAAGTCAGAGCCGGTCTCATGTACTGGGTACCGTGGACTCAGTGAGGACAAGGGCCCTACCTGCACTCAGAAAAACACTCTGCTCAGCTCTCCATCCAGGAGCTCACACCGCCTGACTCGGTTTAGCAGGACGTCGATGTGAGGTCCAAGCTGAGCAAAGAGCACAATTCCTCCTTTACCCTGCTAGGCCGCGGAAGAGGTAGTGCCAACTAGGCCTCGCTCAGGCCAGCCCTCCTTCAGGGATCTTGCCACACTTTGAAGCCTGCACAGTAAAAGGTACTTAGCGAAGTTCCCAGGGTTTCGTCATGCTCTCCCTCGGCAGCTCCACTCCTGCAGGGACTCATGTTTGCTGTGAACTAGGATAGGTGGCCCTGCTTCGAAAAGCAGTCTTTTCCCCTTTGAAAATGCGGATTCTTGTAGCCTCGGAGCTGTTTGCGAAACCCTAGGAAGGCCCAGCTTCTAGTCACTGCAGGCACGCCCGGGGAGGAAACGAGTATGTTCCCCCAGAGAAACAGGCTGCTTGCAAGTGTCGAGGGGAGCTTCTCAGGTGCCCAGTGGGTCCCGTTTGTTTCCCTTCGCAGCTCCCATCCTGCAGGTCCTTATGCTGGGTGTTAACAAGAGTAGGTGGCTCTGCCGACAAAAGCAGCCTTTTCCCTTTGGAAGCTTGGATTCTAGTGTCTCAGGGGCTGCTTGCCAAACCTTGAAGTTGCCCAGGTTCTAACCTCCGTAGGTACGCTTGCGTAGCAAACGAGCACTTTCCCCCGAGAAACCGGGTTCCTGCCACGTTGGAGAAGAGTTAATCCCGCAGACCTCGTTCCTCCTGGGAAAGCGCAAGGCCACACTGAGCCTCAGGGTAGTGCCTAAGTTTCCACCCGGTAAGCTCTGCGTGCCTCCGTTTCCATGAGGTCTCCACCGTTGTTGTGTTTCAATGGAAAGCGAGGATAGCTTTCAGGACTCCAAGCACTCTTGCCTCCGTACCGTTTCCCATGCTACCACACGGATCCCCCCCACGTCTCCTCTCTGTCTGCTGAGCCACAAGCAGCCGTGTAGGCCCTTCGGAACACTTCTTGCATGCACAGCCCAAGGCGTCACACTGCTCTCTCTCTACCTTTTGAAACCTAGGTTGCCGCAGCTTCTCCCAGCTCAGGAAGAAAGTCAGAGCCGGTCTCATGTACTGGGTACCGTGGACTCAGTGAGGACAAGGGCCCTACCTGCACTCAGAAAAACACTCTGCTCAGCTCTCCATCCAGGAGCTCACACCGCCTGACTCGGTTTAGCAGGACGTCGATGTGAGGTCCAAGCTGAGCAAAGAGCACAATTCCTCCTTTACCCTGCTAGGCCGCGGAAGAGGTAGTGCCAACTAGGCCTCGCTCAGGCCAGCCCTCCTTCAGGGATCTTGCCACACTTTGAAGCCTGCACAGTAAAAGGTACTTAGCGAAGTTCCCAGGGTTTCGTCATGCTCTCCCTCGGCAGCTCCACTCCTGCAGGGACTCATGTTTGCTGTGAACTAGGATAGGTGGCCCTGCTTCGAAAAGCAGTCTTTTCCCCTTTGAAAATGCGGATTCTTGTAGCCTCGGAGCTGTTTGCGAAACCCTAGGAAGGCCCAGCTTCTAGTCACTGCAGGCACGCCCGGGGAGGAAACGAGTATGTTCCCCCAGAGAAACAGGCTGCTTGCAAGTGTCGAGGGGAGCTTCTCAGGTGCCCAGTGGGTCCCGTTTGTTTCCCTTCGCAGCTCCCATCCTGCAGGTCCTTATGCTGGGTGTTAACAAGAGTAGGTGGCTCTGCCGACAAAAGCAGCCTTTTCCCTTTGGAAGCTTGGATTCTAGTGTCTCAGGGGCTGCTTGCCAAACCTTGAAGTTGCCCAGGTTCTAACCTCCGTAGGTACGCTTGCTTAGCAAACGAGCACTTTCCCCCGAGAAACCGGGTTCCTGCCACGTTGGAGAAGAGTTAATCCCGCAGACCTCGTTCCTCCTGGGAAAGCGCAAGGCCACACTGAGCCTCAGGGTAGTTCCTAAGTTTCCACCCGGTAAGCTCTGCGTGCCTAGGTTTCCATGAGGTCTCCACCGTTGTTGTGCTTCAATGGAAAGCGAGGATAGCTTTCAGGACTCCAAGCACTCTTGCTCTCGTACTGTTTCCCATGCTACCACACGGATCCCCCCCACGTCTCCTCTCTGTCTGCTGAGCCACAAGCTGCATTGTAGGCCCTTCGGAACACTTCTTGCATGCACAGCCCAAGGCGTCACACTGCTCTCTCTCTACCTTTTGAAACCTAGGTTGCCGCAGCTTCTCCCCGCTGACGAAGACAGTCATAGCCGGTCTCATGTGCTGGGTAACGTGGACTCAGTGAGGACAAGGGCCCTACCTGCACTCAGAAAAACACTCTGCTCAGCTCTCCATCCAGGAGCTCACACCGCCTGACTCGGTTTAGCAGGACGGCGATGTGAGGTCCAAGCTGAGCAAAGAGCACAATTCCTCCTTTACCCTGCTAGGCCGCGGAAGAGGTAGTGCCAACTAGGCCTCACTCAGGCCAGCTCTCCTTCAGGGATCTTGCCACACTTTGAAGCCTGCACTGTAAAAGGTACTTAGCGAAGTTCCCAGGGTTTCGTCATGCTCTCCCTCGGCAGCTCCACTCCTGCAGGGACTCATGTTTGCTGTGAACTAGGATAGGTGGCCCTGCTTCGAAAAGCAGTCTTTTCCCCTTTGGAAATGTGGATTCCTGTAGCCTCGGAGCTGCTTGTGAAACCCTAGGAAGGCCAGGCTTCTACTCACTGCAGGCACGCCCGGGGAGGAAACGAGTATGTTCCCCCAGAGAAACAGGTTGCTTGCAAGTGTCGAGGGGAGCTTCTCAGGTGCCCAGTGGGTCCCGTTTGTTTCCCTTCGCAGCTCCCATCCTGCAGGTCCTTATGCTGGGTGCTAACAAGAGTAGGTGGCTCTGCCGACAAAAGCAGCCTTTTCCCTTTGGAAGCTTGGATTCTAGTGTCTCAGGGGCTGCTTGCCAAACCTTGAAGTTGCCCAGGTTCTAACCTCCGTAGGTACGCTTGCGTAGCAAACGAGCACTTTCCCCCGAGAAACCGGGTTCCTGCCAGGTTGGAGAAGAGTTAATCCCGCAGACCTCGTTCCTCCTGGGAAAGCGCAAGGCCACACTGAGCCTCAGGGTAGTGCCTAAGTTTCCACCCGGTAAGCTCTTCGTGCCTCGTTTTCCATGAGGTCTCCACCGTTGTTGTGCTTCAATGGAAAGCGAGGATAGCTTTCAGGACTCCAAGCACCCTTGCCTCCGTACAGTTTCCCATGCTACCACACGGATCCCCCCCACGTCTCCTCTCTGTCTGCTGAGCCACAAGCAGCCGTGTAGGCCCTTCGGAACACTTCTTGCATGCACAGCCCAAGGCGTCACACTGCTCTCTCTCTACCTTTTGAAACCTAGGTTGCCGCAGCTTCTCCCAGCTCAGGAAGAAAGTCAGAGCCGGTCTCATGTACTGGGTACCGTGGACTCAGTGAGGACAAGGGCCCTACCTTCACTCAGAAAAACATTCTGCTCAGCTCTCCATCCAGGCGGTCACACCGCCTGACTCGGTTTAGCAGGACGTCGATGTGAGGTCCAAGCTGAGCAAAGAGCACAATTCCTCCTTTACCCTGCAAGGCCCCGGAAGAGGTAGTGCCAACTAGGCCTCGCTCAGGCCAGCCCTCCTTCAGGGATCTTGCCACACTTTGAAGCCTGCACTGTAAAAGGTACTTAGCGAAGTTTCCAGGGTTTCGCCATGCTCGCCCTCGGCAGCTCCACTCCTGCAGGGACTCATGTTTGCTGTGAACTAGGATAGGTGGCCCTGCCTCGAAAAGCAGTCTTTTCCCCTTTGGAAATGTGGATTCTTGTAGCCTCGGAGCTGCTTGCGAAACCCTAGGAAGGCCAGGCTTCTACTCACTGCAGGCACGCCCGGGGAGGAAACGAGTATGTTCCCCCAGAGAAACAGGCTGCTTGCAAGTGTCGAGGGGAGCTTCTCAGGTGCCCAGTGGGTCCCGTTTGTTTCCCTTCGCAGCTCCCATCCTGCAGGTCCTTATGCTGGGTGTTAACAAGAGTAGGTGGCTCTGCCGACAAAAGCAGCCTTTTCCCTTTGGAAGCTTGGATTCTAGTGTCTCAGGGGCTGCTTGCCAAACCTTGAAGTTGCCCAGGTTCTAACCTCCGTAGGTACGCTTGCTTAGCAAACGAGCACTTTCCCCCGAGAAACCGGGTTCCTGCCACGTTGGAGAAGAGTTAATCCCGCAGACCTCGTTCCTCCTGGGAAAGCGCAAGGCCACACTGAGCCTCAGGGTAGTTCCTAAGTTTCCACCCGGTAAGCTCTGCGTGCCTAGGTTTCCATGAGGTCTCCACCGTTGTTGTGCTTCAATGGAAAGCGAGGATAGCTTTCAGGACTCCAAGCACTCTTGCTCTCGTACTGTTTCCCATGCTACCACACGGATCCCCCCCACGTCTCCTCTCTGTCTGCTGAGCCACAAGCTGCATTGTAGGCCCTTCGGAACACTTCTTGCATGCACAGCCCAAGGCGTCACACTGCTCTCTCTCTACCTTTTGAAACCTAGGTTGCCGCAGCTTCTCCCCGCTGACGAAGACAGTCATAGCCGGTCTCATGTGCTGGGTAACGTGGACTCAGTGAGGACAAGGGCCCTACCTGCACTCAGAAAAACACTCTGCTCAGCTCTCCATCCAGGAGCTCACACCGCCTGACTCGGTTTAGCAGGACGTCGATGTGAGGTCCAAGCTGAGCAAAGAGCACAATTCCTCCTTTACCCTGCTAGGCCGCGGAAGAGGTAGTGCCAACTAGGCCTCACTCAGGCCAGCTCTCCTTCAGGGATCTTGCCACACTTTGAAGCCTGCACTGTAAAAGGTACTTAGCGAAGTTCCCAGGGTTTCGTCATGCTCTCCCTCGGCAGCTCCACTCCTGCAGGGACTCATGTTTGCTGTGAACTAGGATAGGTGGCCCTGCTTCGAAAAGCAGTCTTTTCCCCTTTGGAAATGTGGATTCCTGTAGCCTCGGAGCTGCTTGTGAAACCCTAGGAAGGCCAGGCTTCTACTCACTGCAGGCACGCCCGGGGAGGAAACGAGTATGTTCCCCCAGAGAAACAGGTTGCTTGCAAGTGTCGAGGGGAGCTTCTCAGGTGCCCAGTGGGTCCCGTTTGTTTCCCTTCGCAGCTCCCATCCTGCAGGTCCTTATGCTGGGTGCTAACAAGAGTAGGTGGCTCTGCCGACAAAAGCAGCCTTTTCCCTTTGGAAGCTTGGATTCTAGTGTCTCAGGGGCTGCTTGCCAAACCTTGAAGTTGCCCAGGTTCTAACCTCCGTAGGTACGCTTGCGTAGCAAACGAGCACTTTCCCCCGAGAAACCGGGTTCCTGCCAGGTTGGAGAAGAGTTAATCCCGCAGACCTCGTTCCTCCTGGGAAAGCGCAAGGCCACACTGAGCCTCAGGGTAGTGCCTAAGTTTCCACCCGGTAAGCTCTTCGTGCCTCGTTTTCCATGAGGTCTCCACCGTTGTTGTGCTTCAATGGAAAGCGAGGATAGCTTTCAGGACTCCAAGCACCCTTGCCTCCGTACAGTTTCCCATGCTACCACACGGATCCCCCCCACGTCTCCTCTCTGTCTGCTGAGCCACAAGCAGCCGTGTAGGCCCTTCGGAACACTTCTTGCATGCACAGCCCAAGGCGTCACACTGCTCTCTCTCTACCTTTTGAAACCTAGGTTGCCGCAGCTTCTCCCAGCTCACGAAGACAGTCAGAGCCGGTCTCATGTGCTGGGTAACGTGGACTCAGTGAGGACAAGGGCCCTACCTGCACTCAGAAAAACACTCTGCTCAGCTCTCCATCCAGGCGGTCACACCGCCTGACTCGGTTTAGCAGGACGTCGATGTGATGTCCAAGCTGAGCAAAGAGCACAATTCCTCCTTTACCCTGCTAGGCCACGGAAGAGGTAATGCCAACTAGGCCTCGCTCAGGCCAGCCCTCCTTCAGGGATCTTGCCACACTTTGAAGCCTGCACAGTCAAAGGTACTTAGCGAAGTTCCCAGGGTTTCGTCATGCTCTCCCTCGGCAGCTCCACTCCTGCAGGGACTCATGTTTGCTGTGAACTAGGATAGGTGGCCCTGCTTCGAAAAGCAGTCTTTTCCCCTTTGGAAATGTGGATTCCTGTAGCCTCGGAGCTGCTTGTGAAACCCTAGGAAGGCCAGGCTTCTACTCACTGCAGGCACGCCCGGGGAGGAAACGAGTATGTTCCCCCAGAGAAACAGGCTGCTTGCAAGTGTCGAGGGGAGCTTCTCAGGTGCCCAGTGGGTCCCGTTTGTTTCCCTTCGCAGCTCCCATCCTGCAGGTCCTTATGCTGGGTGCTAACAAGAGTAGGTGGCTCTGCCGACAAAAGCAGCCTTTTCCCTTTGGAAGCTTGGATTCTAGTGTCTCAGGGGCTGCTTGCCAAACCTTGAAGTTGCCCAGGTTCTAACCTCCGTAGGTACGCTTGCGTAGCAAACGAGCACTTTCCCCCGAGAAACCGGGTTCCTGCCACGTTGGAGAAGAGTTAATCCCGCAGACCTCGTTCCTCCTGGGAAAGCGCAAGGCCACACTGAGCCTCAGGGTAGTGCCTAAGTTTCCACCCGGTAAGCTCTGCGTGCCTCCGTTTCCATGAGGTCTCCACCGTTGTTGTGTTTCCATGGAAAGCGAGGATAGCTTTCAGGACTCCAAGCACTCTTGCCTCCGTACCGTTTCCCATGCTACCACACGGATCCCCCCCACGTCTCCTCTCTGTCTGCTGAGCCACAAGCAGCCGTGTAGGCCCTTCGGAACACTTCTTGCATGCACAGCCCAAGGCGTCACACTGCTCTCTCTCTACCTTTTGAAACCTAGGTTGCCGCAGCTTCTCCCAGCTCAGGAAGAAAGTCAGAGCCGGTCTCATGTACTGGGTACCGTGGACTCAGTGAGGACAAGGGCCCTACCTGCACTCAGAAAAACACTCTGCTCAGCTCTCCATCCAGGAGCTCACACCGCCTGACTCGGTTTAGCAGGACGTCGATGTGAGGTCCAAGCTGAGCAAAGAGCACAATTCCTCCTTTACCCTGCTAGGCCGCGGAAGAGGTAGTGCCAACTAGGCCTCGCTCAGGCCAGCCCTCCTTCAGGGATCTTGCCACACTTTGAAGCCTGCACAGTAAAAGGTACTTAGCGAAGTTCCCAGGGTTTCGTCATGCTCTCCCTCGGCAGCTCCACTCCTGCAGGGACTCATGTTTGCTGTGAACTAGGATAGGTGGCCCTGCTTCGAAAAGCAGTCTTTTCCCCTTTGAAAATGCGGATTCTTGTAGCCTCGGAGCTGTTTGCGAAACCCTAGGAAGGCGCAGCTTCTAGTCACTGCAGGCACGCCCGGGGAGGAAACGAGTATGTTTCCCCAGAGAAACAGGCTGCTTGCAAGTGTCGAGGGGAGCTTCTCAGGTGCCCAGTCGGTCCCGTTTGTTTCCCTTCGCAGCTCCCATCCTGCAGGTACTTATGCTGGGTGCTAACAAGAGTAGGTGGCTCTGCCAAGAAAAGCAGCCTTTTCCCTTTGGAAGCTTGGATTCTAGTGTCTAAGGGGCTGCTTGCCAAACCTTGAAGTTGCCCAGGTTCTAACCTCCGTAGGTACGCTTGCTTAGCAAACGAGCACTTTCCCCCGAGAAACCGGGTTCCTGCCACGTTGGAGAAGAGTTAATCCCGCAGACCTCGTTCCTCCTGGGAAAGCGCAAGGCCACACTGAGCCTCAGGGTAGTGCCTAAGTTTCCACCCGGTAAGCTCTTCGTGCCTCGTTTTCCATGAGGTCTCCACCGTTGTTGTGCTTCAATGGAAAGCGAGGATAGCTTTCAGGACTCCAAGCACTCTTGCCTCCGTACAGTTTCCCATGCTACCACACGGATCCCCCCAACGTCTCCTCTCTGTCTGCTGAGCCACAAGCTGCCGTGTAGGCCCTTCGGAACACTTCTTGCATGCACAGCCCAAGGCGTCACACTGCTCTCTCTCTACCTTTTGAAACCTAGGTTGCCGCAGCTTCTCCCAGCTCACGAAGACAGTCAGAGCCGGTCTCATGTGCTGGGTAACATGGACTCAGTGAGGACAAGGGCCCTACTTGCACTCAGAAAAACACTCTGCTCAGCTCTCCCTCCAGGAGCTCACACCGCCTGACTCGGTTTAGCAGGACGTCGATGTGAGGTCCAAGCTGAGCAAAGAGCACAATTCCTCCTTTACCCTGCTAGGCCGCGGAAGAGGTAGTGCCAACTAGGCCTCGCTCAGGCCAGCCCTCCTTCAGGGATCTTGCCACACTTTGAAGCCTGCACAGTAAAAGGTACTTAGCGAAGTTCCCAGGGTTTCGTCATGCTCTCCCTCGGCAGCTCCACTCCTGCAGGGACTCATGTTTGCTGTGAACTAGGATAGGTGGCCCTGCTTCGAAAAGCAGTCTTTTCCCCTTTGAAAATGCGGATTCTTGTAGCCTCGGAGCTGTTTGCGAAACCCTAGGAAGGCCCAGCTTCTAGTCACTGCAGGCACGCCCGGGGAGGAAACGAGTATGTTCCCCCAGAGAAACAGGCTGCTTGCAAGTGTCGAGGGGAGCTTCTCAGGTGCCCAGTCGGTCCCGTTTGTTTCCCTTCGCAGCTCCCATCCTGCAGGTACTTATGCTGGGTGCTAACAAGAGTAGGTGGCTCTGCCAACAAAAGCAGCCTTTTCCCTTTGGAAGCTTGGATTCCTAGTGTCTAAGGGGCTGCTTGCCAAACCTTGAAGTTGCCCAGGTTCTAACCTCCGTAGGTACGCTTGCTTAGCAAACGAGCACTTTCCCCCGAGAAACCAGGTTCCTGCCACGTTGGAGAAGAGTTAATCCCGCAGACCTCGTTCCTCCTGGGAAAGCGCAAGGCCACACTGAGCCTCAGGGTAGTGCCTAAGTTTCCACCCGGTAAGCTCTTCGTGCCTCGGTTTCCATGAGGTCTCCACCGTTGTTGTGCTTCAATGGAAAGCGAGGATAGCTTTCAGGACTCCAAGCACTCTTGCTCTCGTACTGCTTCCCATGCTACCACACGGATCCCCCCCACGTCTCCTCTCTGTCTGCTGAGCCACAAGCTGCATTGTAGGCCCTTCGGAACACTTCTTGCATGCACAGCCCAAGGCGTCACACTGCTCTCTCTCTACCTTTTGAAACCTAGGTTGCCGCAGCTTCTCCCCGCTGACGAAGACAGTCAGAGCCGGTCTCATGTGCTGGGTAACGTGGACTCAGTGAGGACAAGGGCCCTACCTGCACTCAGAAAAACACTCTGCTCAGCTCTCCATCCAGGAGCTCACACCGCCTGACTCGGTTTAGCAGGACGTCGATGTGAGGTCCAAGCTGAGCAAAGAGCACAATTCCTCCTTTACCCTGCTAGGCCACGGAAGAGGTAATGCCAACTAGGCCTCGCTCAGGCCAGCCCTCCTTCAGGGATCTTGCCACACTTTGAAGCCTGCACAGTAAAAGGTACTTAGCGAAGTTCCCAGGGTTTCGTCATGCTCTCCCTCGGCAGCTCCACTCCTGCAGGGACTCATGTTTGCTGTGAACTAGGATAGGTGGCCCTGCTTCGAAAAGCAGTCTTTTCCCCTTTGGAAATGTGGATTCCTGTAGCCTCGGAGCTGCTTGTGAAACCCTAGGAAGGCCAGGCTTCTACTCACTGCAGGCACGCCCGGGGAGGAAACGAGTATGTTCCCCCAGAGAAACAGGCTGCTTGCAAGTGTCGAGGGGAGTTTCTCAGGTGCCCAGTGGGTCCCGTTTGTTTCCCTTCGCAGCTCCCATCCTGCAGGTCCTTATGCTGGGTGCTAACAAGAGTAGGTGGCTCTGCCGACAAAAGCAGCCTTTTCCCTTTGGAAGCTTGGATTCTAGTGTCTCAGGGGCTGCTTGCCAAACCTTGAAGTTGCCCAGGTTCTAACCTCCGTAGGTACGCTTGCGTAGCAAACGAGCACTTTCCCCCGAGAAACCGGGTTCCTGCCACGTTGGAGAAGAGTTAATCCCGCAGACCTCGTTCCTCCTGGGAAAGCGCAAGGCCACACTGAGCCTCAGGGTAGTGCCTAAGTTTCCACCCGGTAAGCTCTGCGTGCCTCGTTTTCCATGAGGTCTCCACCGTTGTTGTGCTTCAATGGAAAGCGAGGATAGCTTTCAGGACTCCAATCACCCTTGCCTCCGTACAGTTTCCCATGCTACCACACGGATCCCCCCCACGTCTCCTCTCTGTCTGCTGAGCCACAAGCTGCCGTGTAGGCCCTTCGGAACACTTCTTGCATGCACAGCCCAAGGCGTCACACTGCTCTCTCTCTACCTTTTGAAACCTAGGTTGCCGCAGCTTCTCCCAGCTCACGAAGACAGTCAGAGCCGGTCTCATGTGCTGGGTAACATGGACTCAGTGAGGACAAGGGCCCTACTTGCACTCAGAAAAACACTCTGCTCAGCTCTCCCTCCAGGAGCTCACACCGCCTGACTCGGTTTAGCAGGACGTCGATGTGAGGTCCAAGCTGAGCAAAGAGCACAATTCCTCCTTTACCCTGCTAGGCCCCGGAAGACGTAGTGCCAACAAGGCCTCGCTCAGGCCAGCCCTCCTTCAGGGATCTTGCCACACTTTGAAGCCTGCACAGTAAAAGGTACTTAGCGAAGTTCCCAGGGTTTCGCCATGCTCTCCCTCGGCAGCTCCACTCCTGCAGGGACTCATGTTTGCTGTGAACTAGGATAGGTGGCCCTGCTTCGAAAAGCAGTCTTTTCCCCTTTGGAAATGTGGATTCCTGTAGCCTCGGAGCTGCTTGTGAAACCCTAGGAAGGCCAGGCTTCTACTCACTGCAGGCACGCCCAGGGAGGAAACGAGTATGTTCCCCCAGAGAAACAGGCTGCTTGCAAGTGTCGAGGGGAGCTTCTCAGGTGCCCAGTGGGTCCCGTTTGTTTCCCTTCGCAGCTCCCATCCTGCAGGTCCTTATGCTGGGTGCTAACAAGAGTAGGTGGCTCTGCCGACAAAAGCAGCCTTTTCCCTTTGGAAGCTTGGATTCTAGTGTCTCAGGGGCTGCTTGCCAAACCTTGAAGTTGCCCAGGTTCTAACCTCCGTAGGTACGCTTGCGTAGCAAACGAGCACTTTCCCCCGAGAAACCGGGTTCCTGCCACGTTGGAGAAGAGTTAATCCCGCAGACCTCGTTCCTCCTGGGAAAGCGCAAGGCCACACTGAGCCTCAGGGTAGTGCCTAAGTTTCCACCCGGTAAGCTCTGCGTGCCTCCGTTTCCATGAGGTCTCCACCGTTGTTGTGTTTCAATGGAAAGCGAGGATAGCTTTCAGGACTCCAAGCACTCTTGCCTCCGTACCGTTTCCCATGCTACCACACGGATCCCCCCCACGTCTCCTCTCTGTCTGCTGAGCCACAAGCAGCCGTGTAGGCCCTTCGGAACACTTCTTGCATGCACAGCCCAAGGCGTCACACTGCTCTCTCTCTACCTTTTGAAACCTAGGTTGCCGCAGCTTCTCCCAGCTCAGGAAGAAAGTCAGAGCCGGTCTCATGTACTGGGTACCGTGGACTCAGTGAGGACAAGGGCCCTACCTGCACTCAGAAAAACACTCTGCTCAGCTCTCCATCCAGGAGCTCACACCGCCTGACTCGGTTTAGCAGGACGTCGATGTGAGGTCCAAGCTGAGCAAAGAGCACAATTCCTCCTTTACCCTGCTAGGCCGCGGAAGAGGTAGTGCCAACTAGGCCTCGCTCAGGCCAGCCCTCCTTCAGGGATCTTGCCACACTTTGAAGCCTGCACAGTAAAAGGTACTTAGCGAAGTTCCCAGGGTTTCGTCATGCTCTCCCTCGGCAGCTCCACTCCTGCAGGGACTCATGTTTGCTGTGAACTAGGATAGGTGGCCCTGCTTCGAAAAGCAGTCTTTTCCCCTTTGAAAATGCGGATTCTTGTAGCCTCGGAGCTGTTTGCGAAACCCTAGGAAGGCCCAGCTTCTAGTCACTGCAGGCACGCCCGGGGAGGAAACGAGTATGTTCCCCCAGAGAAACAGGCTGCTTGCAAGTGTCGAGGGGAGCTTCTCAGGTGCCCAGTGGGTCCCGTTTGTTTCCCTTCGCAGCTCCCATCCTGCAGGTACTTATGCTGGGTGCTAACAAGAGTAGGTGGCTCTGCCAACAAAAGCAGCCTTTTCCCTTTGGAAGCTTGGATTCTAGTGTCTAAGGGGCTGCTTGCCAAACCTTGAAGTTGCCCAGGTTCTAACCTCCGTAGGTACGCTTGCTTAGCAAACGAGCACTTTCCCCCGAGAAACCGGGTTCCTGCCACGTTGTTAATCCCGCAGACCTCGTTCCTCCTGGGAAAGCGCAAGGCCACACTGAGCCTCAGGGTAGTGCCTAAGTTTCCACCCGGTAAGCTCTTCGTGCCTCGTTTTCCATGAGGTCTCCACCGTTGTTGTGCTTCAATGGAAAGCGAGGATAGCTTTCAGGACTCCAAGCACCCTTGCCTCCGTACAGTTTCCCATGCTACCACACGGATCCCCCCCACGTCTCCTCTCTGTCTGCTGAGCCACAAGCAGCCGTGTAGGCCCTTCGGAACACTTCTTGCATGCACAGCCCAAGGCGTCACACTGCTCTCTCTCTACCTTTTGAAACCTAGGTTGCCGCAGCTTCTCCCAGCTCACGAAGAAAGTCAGAGCCGGTCTCATGTACTGGGTACCGTGGACTCAGTGAGGACAAGGGCCCTACCTTCACTCAGAAAAACATTCTGCTCAGCTCTCCATCCAGGCGGTCACACCGCCTGACTCGGTTTAGCAGGACGTCGATGTGAGGTCCAAGCTGAGCAAAGAGCACAATTCCTCCTTTACCCTGCAAGGCCCCGGAAGAGGTAGTGCCAACTAGGCCTCGCTCAGGCCAGCCCTCCTTCAGGGATCTTGCCACACTTTGAAGCCTGCACTGTAAAAGGTACTTAGCGAAGTTTCCAGGGTTTCGCCATGCTCCCCCTCGGCAGCTCCACTCCTGCAGGGACTCATGTTTGCTGTGAACTAGGATAGGTGGCCCTGCCTCGAAAAGCAGTCTTTTCCCCTTTGGAAATGTGGATTCTTGTAGCCTCGGAGCTGCTTGCGAAACCCTAGGAAGGCCAGGCTTCTACTCACTGCAGGCACGCCCGGGGAGGAAACGAGTATGTTCCCCCAGAGAAACAGGCTGCTTGCAAGTGTCGAGGGGAGCTTCTCAGGTGCCCAGTGGGTCCCGTTTGTTTCCCTTCGCAGCTCCCATCCTGCAGGTCCTTATGCTGGGTGCTAACAAGAGTAGGTGGCTCTGCCGACAAAAGCAGCCTTTTCCCTTTGGAAGCTTGGATTCTAGTGTCTCAGGGGCTGCTTGCCAAACCTTGAAGTTGCCCAGGTTCTAACCTCAATAGGTACGCTTGCGTAGCAAACGAGCACTTTCCCCCGAGAAACCGGGTTCCTGCCACGTTGGAGAAGAGTTAATCCCGCAGACGTCGTTCCTCCTGGGAAAGCGCAAGGCCACACTGAGCCTCAGGGTAGTTCCTAAGTTTCCACCCGGTAAGCTCTTCGTGCCTCGGTTTCCATGAGGTCTCCACCGTTGTTGTGCTTCAATGGAAAGCGAGGATAGCTTTCAGGACTCCAAGCACCCTTGCATCCGTACAGTTTCCCATGCTACCACACGGATCCCCCCCACGTCTCCTCTCTGTCTGCTGAGCCACAAGCTGCCGTGTAGGCCCTTCGGAACACTTCTTGCATGCACAGCCCAAGGCGTCACACTGCTCTCTCTCTACCTTTTGAAACCTAGGTTGCCGCAGCTTCTCTCAGCTCACGAAGACAGTCAGAGCCGGTCTCATGTGCTGGGTAACATGGACTCAGTGAGGACAAGGGCCCTACTTGCACTCAGAAAAACACTCTGCTCAGCTCTCCCTACAGGAGCTCACACCGCCTGACTCGGTTTAGCAGGACGTCGATGTGAGGTCCAAGCTGAGCAAAGAGCACAATTCCTCCTTTACCCTGCTAGGCCCCGGAAGAGGTAGTGCCAACAAGGCCTCGCTCAGGCCAGCCTTCCTTCAGGGATCTTGCCACACTTTGAAGCCTGCACAGTAAAAGGTACTTAGCGAAGTTCCCAGTGTTTCGCCATGCTCTCCCTCGGCAGCTCCACTCCTGCAGGGACTCATGTTTGCTGTGAACTAGGATAGGTGGCCCTGCCTCGAAAAGCAGTCTTTTCCCCTTTGGAAATGTGGATTCCTGTAGCCTCGGAGCTGCTTGTGAAACCCTAGGAAGGCCAGGCTTCTACTCACTGCAGGCACGCCCGGGGAGGAAACGAGTATGTTCCCCCAGAGAAACAGGCTGCTTGCAAGTGTCGAGGGGAGCTTCTCAGGTGCCCAGTGGGTCCCGTTTGTTTCCCTTCGCAGCTCCCATCCTGCAGGTCCTTATGCAGGGTGCTAACAAGAGTAGGTGGCTCTGCCGACAAAAGCAGCCTTTTCCCTTTGGAAGCTTGGATTCTAGTGTCTCAGGGGCTGCTTGCCAAACCTTGAAGTTGCCCAGGTTCTAACCTCCGTAGGTACGCTTGCGTAGCAAACGAGCACTTTCCCCCGAGAAACCGGGTTCCTGCCACGTTGGAGAAGAGTTAATCCCGCAGACCTCGTTCCTCCTGGGAAAGCGCAAGGCCACACTGAGCCTCAGGGTAGTGCCTAAGTTTCCACCCGGTAAGCTCTGCGTGCCTCCGTTTCCATGAGGTCTCCACCGTTGTTGTGTTTCAATGGAAAGCGAGGATAGCTTTCAGGACTCCAAGCACTCTTGCCTCCGTTCCGTTTCCCATGCTACCACACGAATCCCCCCCACGTCTCCTCTCTGTCTGCTGAGCCACAAGCAGCCGTGTAGGCCCTTCGGAACACTTCTTGCATGCACAGCCCAAGGCGTCACACTGCTCTCTCTCTACCTTTTGAAACCTAGGTTGCCGCAGCTTCTCCCAGCTCAGGAAGAAAGTCAGAGCCTGTCTCATGTACTGGGTACCGTGGACTCAGTGAGGACAAGGGCCCTACCTGCACTCAGAAAAACACTCTGCTCAGCTCTCCATCCAGGAGCTCACACCGCCTGACTCGGTTTAGCAGGACGTCGATGTGAGGTCCAAGCTGAGCAAAGAGCACAATTCCTCCTTTACCCTGCTAGGCCGCGGAAGAGGTAGTGCCAACTAGGCCTCGCTCAGGCCAGCCCTCCTTCAGGGATCTTGCCACACTTTGAAGCCTGCACAGTAAAAGGTACTTAGCGAAGTTCCCAGGGTTTCGTCATGCTCTCCCTCGGCAGCTCCACTCCTGCAGGGACTCATGTTTGCTGTGAACTAGGATAGGTGGCCCTGCCTCGAAAAGCAGTCTTTTCCCCTTTGGAAATGTGGATTCCTGTAGCCTCGGAGCTGCTTGCGAAACCCTAGGAAGGCCAGGCTTCTACTCACTGCAGGCACGCCCGGGGAGGAAACGAGTATGTTCCCCCAGAGAAACAGGCTGCTTGCAAGTGTCGAGGGGAGCTTCTCAGGTGCCCAGTGGGTCCCGTTTGTTTCCCTTCGCAGCTCCCATCCTGCAGGTCCTTATGCTGGGTGCTAACAAGAGTAGGTGGCTCTGCCGACAAAAGCAGCCTTTTCCCTTTGGAAGCTTGGATTCTAGTGTCTCAGGGGCTGCTTGCCAAACCTTGAAGTTGCCCAGGTTCTAACCTCAATAGGTACGCTTGCGTAGCAAACGAGCACTTTCCCCCGAGAAACCGGGTTCCTGCCACGTTGGAGAAGAGTTAATCCCGCAGACCTCGTTCCTCCTGGGAAAGCGCAAGGCCACACTGAGCCTCAGGGTAGTTCCTAAGTTTCCACCCGGTAAGCTCTGCGTGCCTCGGTTTCCATGAGGTCTCCACCGTTGTTGTGCTTCAATGGAAAGCGAGGATAGCTTTCAGGACTCCAAGCACTCTTGCTCTCGTACTGTTTCCCATGCTACCACACGGATCCCCCCCACGTCTCCTCTCTGTCTGCTGAGCCACAAGCTGCATTGTAGGCCCTTCGGAACACTTCTTGCATGCACAGCCCAAGGCGTCACACTGCTCTCTCTCTACCTTTTGAAACCTAGGTTGCCGCAGCTTCTCCCCGCTGACGAAGACAGTCATAGCCGGTCTCATGTGCTGGGTAACGTGGACTCAGTGAGGACAAGGGCCCTACCTGCACTCAGAAAAACACTCTGCTCAGCTCTCCATCCAGGAGCTCACACCGCCTGACTCGGTTTAGCAGGACGTCGATGTGAGGTCCAAGCTGAGCAAAGAGCACAATTCCTCCTTTACCCTGCTAGGCCGCGGAAGAGGTAGTGCCAACTAGGCCTCGCTCAGGCCAGCCCTCCTTCAGGGATCTTGCCACACTTTGAAGCCTGCACAGTAAAAGGTACTTAGCGAAGTTCCCAGGGTTTCGTCATGCTCTCCCTCGGCAGCTCCACTCCTGCAGGGACTCATGTTTGCTGTGAACTAGGATAGGTGGCCCTGCTTCGAAAAGCAGTCTTTTCCCCTTTGGAAATGTGGATTCCTGTAGCCTCGGAGCTGCTTGTGAAACCCTAGGAAGGCCAGGCTTCTACTCACTGCAGGCACGCCCGGGGAGGAAACGAGTATGTTCCCCCAGAGAAACAGGTTGCTTGCAAGTGTCGAGGGGAGCTTCTCAGGTGCCCAGTGGGTCCCGTTTGTTTCCCTTCGCAGCTCCCATCCTGCAGGTCCTTATGCTGGGTGCTAACAAGAGTAGGTGGCTCTGCCGACAAAAGCAGCCTTTTCCCTTTGGAAGCTTGGATTCTAGTGTCTCAGGGGCTGCTTGCCAAACCTTGAAGTTGCCCAGGTTCTAACCTCCGTAGGTACGCTTGCGTAGCAAACGAGCACTTTCCCCTGAGAAACCGGGTTCCTGCCACGTTGGAGAAGAGTTAATCCCGCAGACCTCGTTCCTCCTGGGAAAGCGCAAGGCCACACTGAGCCTCAGGGTAGTGCCTAAGTTTCCACCCGGTAAGCTCTTCGTGCCTCGTTTTCCATGAGGTCTCCACCGTTGTTGTGCTTCAATGGAAAGCGAGGATAGCTTTCAGGACTCCAAGCACCCTTGCCTCCGTACAGTTTCCCATGCTACCACACGGATCCCCCCCACGTCTCCTCTCTGTCTGCTGAACCACAAGCAGCCGTGTAGGCCCTTCGGAACACTTCTTGCATGCACAGCCCAAGGCGTCACACTGCTCTCTCTCTACCTTTTGAAACCTAGGTTGCCGCAGCTTCTCCCAGCTCAGGAAGAAAGTCAGAGCCGGTCTCATGTACTGGGTACCGTGGACTCAGTGAGGACAAGGGCCCTACCTTCACTCAGAAAAACATTCTGCTCAGCTCTCCATCCAGGCGGTCACACCGCCTGACTCGGTTTAGCAGGACGTCGATGTGAGGTCCAAGCTGAGCAAAGAGCACAATTCCTCCTTTACCCTGCAAGGCCCCGGAAGAGGTAGTGCCAACTAGGCCTCGCTCAGGCCAGCCCTCCTTCAGGGATCTTGCCACACTTTGAAGCCTGCACTGTAAAAGGTACTTAGCGAAGTTTCCAGGGTTTCGCCATGCTCCCCCTCGGCAGCTCCACTCCTGCAGGGACTCATGTTTGCTTTGAACTAGGATAGGTGGCCCTGCCTCGAAAAGCAGTCTTTTCCCCTTTGGAAATGTGGATTCTTGTAGCCTCGGAGCTGCTTGCGAAACCCTAGGAAGGCCAGGCTTCTACTCACTGCAGGCACGCCCGGGGAGGAAACGAGTATGTTCCCCCAGAGAAACAGGCTGCTTGCAAGTGTCGAGGGGAGCTTCTCAGGTGCCCAGTGGGTCCCGTTTGTTTCCCTTCGCAGCTCCCATCCTGCAGGTCCTTATGCTGGGTGCTAACAAGAGTAGGTGGCTCTGCCGACAAAAGCAGCCTTTTCCCTTTGGAAGCTTGGATTCTAGTGTCTCAGGGGCTGCTTGCCAAACCTTGAAGTTGCCCAGGTTCTAACCTCAATAGGTACGCTTGCGTAGCAAACGAGCACTTTCCCCCGAGAAACCGGGTTCCTGCCACGTTGGAGAAGAGTTAATCCCGCAGACGTCGTTCCTCCTGGGAAAGCGCAAGGCCACACTGAGCCTCAGGGTAGTTCCTAAGTTTCCACCCGGTAAGCTCTGCGTGCCTCGGTTTCCATGAGGTCTCCACCGTTGTTGTGCTTCAATGGAAAGCGAGGATAGCTTTCAGGACTCCAAGCACTCTTGCTCTCGTACCGTTTCCCATGCTACCACACGGATCCCCCCCACGTCTCCTCTCTGTCTGCTGAGCCACAAGCTGCATTGTAGGCCCTTCGGAACACTTCTTGCATGCACAGCCCAAGGCGTCACACTGCTCTCTCTCTACCTTTTGAAACCTAGGTTGCCGCAGCTTCTCCCCGCTGACGAAGACAGTCAGAGCCGGTCTCATGTGCTGGGTAACGTGGACTCAGTGAGGACAAGGGCCCTACCTGCACTCAGAAAAACACTCTGCTCAGCTCTCCATCCAGGAGCTCACACCGCCTGACTCGGTTTAGCAGGACGTCGATGTGAGGTCCAAGCTGAGCAAAGAGCACAATTCCTCCTTTACCCTGCTAGGCCGCGGAAGAGGTAGTGCCAACTAGGCCTCGCTCAGGCCAGCCCTCCTTCAGGGATCTTGCCACACTTTGAAGCCTGCACAGTAAAAGGTACTTAGCGAAGTTCCCAGGGTTTCGTCATGCTCTCCCTCGGCAGCTCCACTCCTGCAGGGACTCATGTTTGCTGTGAACTAGGATAGGTGGCCCTGCTTCGAAAAGCAGTCTTTTCCCCTTTGAAAATGCGGATTCTTGTAGCCTCGGAGCTGTTTGCGAAACCCTAGGAAGGCCCAGCTTCTAGTCACTGCAGGCACGCCCGGGGAGGAAACGAGTATGTTCCCCCAGAGAAACAGGCTGCTTGCAAGTGTCGAGGGGAGCTTCTCAGGTGCCCAGTGGGTCCCGTTTGTTTCCCTTCGCAGCTCCCATCCTGCAGGTACTTATGCTGGGTGCTAACAAGAGTAGGTGGCTCTGCCAACAAAAGCAGCCTTTTCCCTTTGGAAGCTTGGATTCTAGTGTCTAAGGGGCTGCTTGCCAAACCTTGAAGTTGCCCAGGTTCTAACCTCCGTAGGTACGCTTGCTTAGCAAACGAGCACTTTCCCCCGAGAAACCGGGTTCCTGCCACGTTGGAGAAGAGTTAATCCCGCAGACCTCGTTCCTCCTGGGAAAGCGCAAGGCCACACTGAGCCTCAGGGTAGTGCCTAAGTTTCCACCCGGTAAGCTCTTCGTGCCTCGTTTTCCATGAGGTCTCCACCGTTGTTGTGCTTCAATGGAAAGCGAGGATAGCTTTCAGGACTCCAAGCACCCTTGCCTCCGTACAGTTTCCCATGCTACCACACGGATCCCCCCCACGTCTCCTCTCTGTCTGCTGAGCCACAAGCAGCCGTGTAGGCCCTTCGGAACACTTCTTGCATGCACAGCCCAAGGCGTCACACTGCTCTCTCTCTACCTTTTGAAACCTAGGTTGCCGCAGCTTCTCCCAGCTCAGGAAGAAAGTCAGAGCCGGTCTCATGTACTGGGTACCGTGGACTCAGTGAGGACAAGGGCCCTACCTTCACTCAGAAAAACATTCTGCTCAGCTCTCCATCCAGGCGGTCACACCGCCTGACTCGGTTTAGCAGGACGTCGATGTGAGGTCCAAGCTGAGCAAAGAGCACAATTCCTCCTTTACCCTGCAAGGCCCCGGAAGAGGTAGTGCCAACTAGGCCTCGCTCAGGCCAGCCCTCCTTCAGGGATCTTGCCACACTTTGAAGCCTGCACTGTAAAAGGTACTTAGCGAAGTTCCCAGGGTTTCGTCATGCTCTCCCTCGGCAGCTCCACTCCTGCAGGGACTCATGTTTGCTGTGAACTAGGATAGGTGGCCCTGCCTCGAAAAGCAGTCTTTTCCCCTTTGGAAATTTGGATTCTTGTAGCCTCGGAGCTGCTTGCGAAACCCTAGGAAGGCCAGGCTTCTACTCACTGCAGGCACGCCCGGGGAGGAAACGAGTATGTTCCCCCAGAGAAACAGGCTGCTTGCAAGTGTCGAGGGGAGCTTCTCAGGTGCCCAGTGGGTCCCGTTTGTTTCCCTTCGCAGCTCCCATCCTGCAGGTCCTTATGCTGGGTGCTAACAAGAGTAGGTGGCTCTGCCGACAAAAGCAGCCTTTTCCCTTTGGAAGCTTGGATTCTAGTGTCTCAGGGGCTGCTTGCCAAACCTTGAAGTTGCCGAGGTTCTAACCTCAATAGGTACGCTTGCGTAGCAAACGAGCACTTTCCCCCGAGAAACCGGGTTCCTGCCACGTTGGAGAAGAGTTAATCCCGCAGACGTCGTTCCTCCTGGGAAAGCGCAAGGCCACACTGAGCCTCAGGGTAGTTCCTAAGTTTCCACCCGGTAAGCTCTGCGTGCCTCGGTTTCCATGAGGTCTCCACCGTTGTTGTGCTTCAATGGAAAGCGAGGATAGCTTTCAGGACTCCAAGCACTCTTGCTCTCGTACTGTTTCCCATGCTACCACACGGATCCCCCCCACGTCTCCTCTCTGTCTGCTGAGCCACAAGCTGCATTGTAGGCCCTTCGGAACACTTCTTGCATGCACAGCCCAAGGCGTCACACTGCTCTCTCTCTACCTTTTGAAACCTAGGTTGCCGCAGCTTCTCCCCGCTGACGAAGACAGTCATAGCCGGTCTCATGTGCTGGGTAACGTGGACTCAGTGAGGACAAGGGCCCTACCTGCACTCAGAAAAACACTCTGCTCAGCTCTCCATCCAGGAGCTCACACCGCCTGACTCGGTTTAGCAGGACGTCGATGTGAGGTCCAAGCTGAGCAAAGAGCACAATTCCTCCTTTACCCTGCTAGGCCGCGGAAGAGGTAGTGCCAACTAGGCCTCGCTCAGGCCAGCCCTCCTTCAGGGATCTTGCCACACTTTGAAGCCTGCACAGTAAAAGGTACTTAGCGAAGTTCCCAGGGTTTCGTCATGCTCTCCCTCGGCAGCTCCACTCCTGCAGGGACTCATGTTTGCTGTGAACTAGGATAGGTGGCCCTGCTTCGAAAAGCAGTCTTTTCCCCTTTGGAAATGTGGATTCCTGTAGCCTCGGAGCTGCTTGTGAAACCCTAGGAAGGCCAGGCTTCTACTCACTGCAGGCACGCCCGGGGAGGAAACGAGTATGTTCCCCCAGAGAAACAGGTTGCTTGCAAGTGTCGAGGGGAGCTTCTCAGGTGCCCAGTGGGTCCCGTTTGTTTCCGTTCGCAGCTCCCATCCTGCAGGTCCTTATGCTGGGTGCTAACAAGAGTAGGTGGCTCTGCCGACAAAAGCAGCCTTTTCCCTTTGGAAGCTTGGATTCTAGTGTCTCAGGGGCTGCTTGCCAAACCTTGAAGTTGCCCAGGTTCTAACCTCCGTAGGTACGCTTGCTTAGCAAACGAGCACTTTCCCCCGAGAAACCGGGTTCCTGCCACGTTGAAGAAGAGTTAATCCCGCAGACCTCGTTCCTCCTGGGAAAGCGCAAGGCCACACTGAGCCTCAGGGTAGTGCCTAAGTTTCCACCCGGTAAGCTCTTCGTGCCTCGTTTTCCATGAGGTCTCCACCGTTGTTGTGCTTCAATGGAAAGCGAGGATAGCTTTCAGGACTCCAAGCACCCTTGCCTCCGTACAGTTTCCCATGCTACCACACGGATCCCCCCCACGTCTCCTCTCTGTCTGCTGAGCCACAAGCTGCCGTGTAGGCCCTTCGGAACACTTCTTGCATGCACAGCCCAAGGCGTCACACTGCTCTCTCTCTACCTTTTGAAACCTAGGTTGCCGCAGCTTCTCCCAGCTCACGAAGACAGTCAGAGCCGGTCTCATGTGCTGGGTAACATGGACTCAGTGAGGACAAGGGCCCTACTTGCACTCAGAAAAACACTCTGCTCAGCTCTCCCTCCAGGAGCTCACACCGCCTGACTCGGTTTAGCAGGACGTCGATGTGAGGTCCAAGCTGAGCAAAGAGCACAATTCCTCCTTTACCCTGCTAGGCCCCGGAAGAGGTAGTGCCAACAAGGCCTCGCTCAGGCCAGCCCTCCTTCAGGGATCTTGCCACACTTTGAAGCCTGCACAGTAAAAGGTACTTAGCGAAGTTCCCAGTGTTTCGCCATGCTCTCCCTCGGCAGCTCCACTCCTGCAGGGACTCATGTTTGCTGTGAACTAGGATAGGTGGCCCTGCTTCGAAAAGCAGTCTTTTCCCCTTTGGAAATGTGGATTCCTGTAGCCTCGGAGCTGCTTGTGAAACCCTAGGAAGGCCAGGCTTCTACTCACTGCAGGCACGCCCGGGGAGGAAACGAGTATGTTCCCCCAGAGAAACAGGCTGCTTGCAAGTGTCGAGGGGAGCTTCTCAGGTGCCCAGTGGGTCCCGTTTGTTTCCCTTCGCAGCTCCCATCCTGCAGGTCCTTATGCAGGGTGCTAACAAGAGTAGGTGGCTCTGCCGACAAAAGCAGCCTTTTCCCTTTGGAAGCTTGGATTCTAGTGTCTCAGGGGCTGCTTGCCAAACCTTGAAGTTGCCCAGGTTCTAACCTCCGTAGGTACGCTTGCGTAGCAAACGAGCACTTTCCCCCGAGAAACCGGGTTCCTGCCACGTTGGAGAAGAGTTAATCCCGCAGACCTCGTTCCTCCTGGGAAAGCGCAAGGCCACACTGAGCCTCAGGGTAGTGCCTAAGTTTCCACCCGGTAAGCTCTGCGTGCCTCCGTTTCCATGAGGTCTCCACCGTTGTTGTGTTTCAATGGAAAGCGAGGATAGCTTTCAGGACTCCAAGCACTCTTGCCTCCGTACCGTTTCCCATGCTACCACACGGATCCCCCCCACGTCTCCTCTCTGTCTGCTGAGCCACAAGCAGCCGTGTAGGCCCTTCGGAACACTTCTTGCATGCACAGCCCAAGGCGTCACACTGCTCTCTCTCTACCTTTTGAAACCTAGGTTGCCGCAGCTTCTCCCAGCTCAGGAAGAAAGTCAGAGCCGGTCTCATGTACTGGGTACCGTGGACTCAGTGAGGACAAGGGCCCTACCTGCACTCAGAAAAACACTCTGCTCAGCTCTCCATCCAGGAGCTCACACCGCCTGACTCGGTTTAGCAGGACGTCGATGTGAGGTCCAAGCTGAGCAAAGAGCACAATTCCTCCTTTACCCTGCTAGGCCGCGGAAGAGGTAGTGCCAACTAGGCCTCGCTCAGGCCAGCCCTCCTTCAGGGATCTTGCCACACTTTGAAGCCTGCACAGTAAAAGGTACTTAGCGAAGTTCCCAGGGTTTCGTCATGCTCTCCCTCGGCAGCTCCACTCCTGCAGGGACTCATGTTTGCTGTGAACTAGGATAGGTGGCCCTGCTTCGAAAAGCAGTCTTTTCCCCTTTGAAAATGCGGATTCCTGTAGCCTCGGAGCTGTTTGCGAAACCCTAGGAAGGCCCAGCTTCTAGTCACTGCAGGCACGCCCGGGGAGGAAACGAGTATGTTCCCCCAGAGAAACAGGCTGCTTGCAAGTGTCGAGGGGAGCTTCTCAGGTGCCCAGTCGGTCCCGTTTGTTTCCCTTCGCAGCTCCCATCCTGCAGGTCCTTATGCTGGGTGCTAACAAGAGTAGGTGGCTCTGCCGACAAAAGCAGCCTTTTCCCTTTGGAAGCTTGGATTCTAGTGTCTCAGGGGCTGCTTGCCAAACCTTGAAGTTGCCCATGTTCTAACCTCCGTAGGTACGCTTGCGTAGCAAACGAGCACTTTCCCCCGAGAAACCGGGTTCCTGCCACGTTGGAGAAGAGTTAAGCCCGCAGACCTCGTTCCTCCTGGGAAAGCGCAAGGCCACACTGAGCCTCAGGGTAGTGCCTAAGTTTCCACCCGGTAAGCTCTTCGTGCCTCGTTTTCCATGAGGTCTCCACCGTTGTTGTGCTTCAATGGAAAGCGAGGATAGCTTTCAGGACTCCAAGCACCCTTGCCTCCGTACAGTTTCCCATGCTACCACACGGATCCCCCCAACGTCTCCTCTCTGTCTGCTGAGCCACAAGCTGCCGTGTAGGCCCTTCGGAACACTTCTTGCATGCACAGCCCAAGGCGTCACACTGCTCTCTCTCTACCTTTTGAAACCTAGGTTGCCGCAGCTTCTCCCAGCTCACGAAGACAGTCAGAGCCGGTCTCATGTGCTGGGTAACATGGACTCAGTGAGGACAAGGGCCCTACTTGCACTCAGAAAAACACTCTGCTCAGCTCTCCCTCCAGGAGCTCACACCGCCTGACTCGGTTTAGCAGGACGTCGATGTGAGGTCCAAGCTGAGCAAAGAGCACAATTCCTCCTTTACCCTGCTAGGCCGCGGAAGAGGTAGTGCCAACTAGGCCTCGCTCAGGCCAGCCCTCCTTCAGGGATCTTGCCACACTTTGAAGCCTGCACAGTAAAAGGTACTTAGCGAAGTTCCCAGGGTTTCGTCATGCTCTCCCTCGGCAGCTCCACTCCTGCAGGGACTCATGTTTGCTGTGAACTAGGATAGGTGGCCCTGCTTCGAAAAGCAGTCTTTTCCCCTTTGAAAATGCGGATTCTTGTAGCCTCGGAGCTGTTTGCGAAACCCTAGGAAGGCCCAGCTTCTAGTCACTGCAGGCACGCCCGGGGAGGAAACGAGTATGTTCCCCCAGAGAAACAGGCTGCTTGCAAGTGTCGAGGGGAGCTTCTCAGGTGCCCAGTCGGTCCCGTTTGTTTCCCTTCGCAGCTCCCATCCTGCAGGTACTTATGCTGGGTGCTAACAAGAGTAGGTGGCTCTGCCAACAAAAGCAGCCTTTTCCCTTTGGAAGCTTGGATTCTAGTGTCTAAGGGGCTGCTTGCCAAACCTTGAAGTTGCCCAGGTTCTAACCTCCGTAGGTACGCTTGCTTAGCAAACGAGCACTTTCCCCCGAGAAACCAGGTTCCTGCCACGTTGGAGAAGAGTTAATCCCGCAGACCTCGTTCCTCCTGGGAAAGCGCAAGGCCACACTGAGCCTCAGGGTAGTGCCTAAGTTTCCACCCGGTAAGCTCTTCGTGCCTCGGTTTCCATGAGGTCTCCGCCGTTGTTGTGCTTCAATGGAAAGCGAGGATAGCTTTCAGGACTCCAAGCACTCTTGCTCTCGTACTGCTTCCCATGCTACCACACGGATCCCCCCCACGTCTCCTCTCTGTCTGCTGAGCCACAAGCTGCATTGTAGGCCCTTCGGAACACTTCTTGCATGCACAGCCCAAGGCGTCACACTGCTCTCTCTCTACCTTTTGAAACCTAGGGTGCCGCAGCTTCTCCCAGCTCAGGAAGAAAGTCAGAGCCGGTCTCATGTACTGGGTACCGTGGACTCAGTGAGAACAAGGGCCCTACCTGCACTCAGAAAAACACTCTGCTCAGCTCTCCATCCAGGAGCTCACACCGCCTGACTCGGTTTAGCAGGACGTCGATGTGAGGTCCAAGCTGAGCAAAGAGCACAATTCCTCCTTTACCCTGCTAGGCCGCGGAAGAGGTAGTGCCAACTAGGCCTCGCTCAGGCCAGCCCTCCTTCAGGGATCTTGCCACACTTTGAAGCCTGCACAGTAAAAGGTACTTAGCGAAGTTCCCAGGGTTTCGTCATGCTCTCCCTCGGCAGCTCCACTCCTGCAGGGACTCATGTTTGCTGTGAACTAGGATAGGTGGCCCTGCTTCGAAAAGCAGTCTTTTCCCCTTTGAAAATGCGGATTCTTGTAGCCTCGGAGCTGTTTGCGAAACCCTAGGAAGGCCCAGCTTCTAGTCACTGCAGGCACGCCCGGGGAGGAAACGAGTATGTTCCCCCAGAGAAACAGGCTGCTTGCAAGTGTCGAGGGGAGCTTCTCAGGTGCCCAGTCGGTCCCGTTTGTTTCCCTTCGCAGCTCCCATCCTGCAGGTACTTATGCTGGGTGCTAACAAGAGTAGGTGGCTCTGCCGACAAAAGCAGCCTTTTCCCTTTGGAAGCTTGGATTCTAGTGTCTCAGGGGCTGCTTGCCAAACCTTGAAGTTGCCCAGGTTCTAACCTCCGTAGGTACGCTTGCGTAGCAAACGAGCACTTTCCCCCGAGAAACCGGGTTCCTGCCACGTTGGAGAAGAGTTAATCCCGCAGACCTCGTTCCTCCTGGGAAAGCGCAAGGCCACACTGAGCCTCAGGGTAGTGCCTAAGTTTCCACCCGGTAAGCTCTGCGTGCCTCCGTTTCCATGAGGTCTCCACCGTTGTTGTGTTTCAATGGAAAGCGAGGATAGCTTTCAGGACTCCAAGCACTCTTGCCTCCGTACCGTTTCCCATGCTACCACACGGATCCCCCCCACGTCTCCTCTCTGTCTGCTGAGCCACAAGCAGCCGTGTAGGCCCTTCGGAACACTTCTTGCATGCACAGCCCAAGGCGTCACACTGCTCTCTCTCTACCTTTTGAAACCTAGGTTGCCGCAGCTTCTCCCAGCTCAGGAAGAAAGTCAGAGCCGGTCTCATGTACTGGGTACCGTGGACTCAGTGAGGACAAGGGCCCTACCTGCACTCAGAAAAACACTCTGCTCAGCTCTCCATCCAGGAGCTCACACCGCCTGACTCGGTTTAGCAGGACGTCGATGTGAGGTCCAAGCTGAGCAAAGAGCACAATTCCTCCTTTACCCTGCTAGGCCGCGGAAGAGGTAGTGCCAACTAGGCCTCGCTCAGGCCAGCCCTCCTTCAGGGATCTTGCCACACTTTGAAGCCTGCACAGTAAAAGGTACTTAGCGAAGTTCCCAGGGTTTCGTCATGCTCTCCCTCGGCAGCTCCACTCCTGCAGGGACTCATGTTTGCTGTGAACTAGGATAGGTGGCCCTGCTTCGAAAAGCAGTCTTTTCACCTTTGAAAATGCGGATTCTTGTAGCCTCGGAGCTGTTTGCGAAACCCTAGGAAGGCCCAGCTTCTAGTCACTGCAGGCACGCCCGGGGAGGAAACGAGTATGTTCCCCCAGAGAAACAGGCTGCTTGCAAGTGTCGAGGGGAGCTTCTCAGGTGCCCAGTCGGTCCCGTTTGTTTCCCTTCGCAGCTCCCATCCTGCAGGTCCTTATGCTGGGTGCTAACAAGAGTAGGTGGCTCTGCCGACAAAAGCAGCCTTTTCCCTTTGGAAGCTTGGATTCTAGTGTCTCAGGGGCTGCTTGCCAAACCTTGAAGTTGCCCAGGTTCTAACCTCCGTAGGTACGCTTGCGTAGCAAACGAGCACTTTCCCCCGAGAAACCGGGTTCCTGCCACGTTGGAGAAGAGTTAATCCCGCAGACCTCGTTCCTCCTGGGAAAGCGCAAGGCCACACTGAGCCTCAGGGTAGTGCCTAAGTTTCCACCCGGTAAGCTCTGCGTGCCTCCGTTTCCATGAGGTCTCCACCGTTGTTGTGTTTCAATGGAAAGCGAGGATAGCTTTCAGGACTCCAAGCACTCTTGCCTCCGTACCGTTTCCCATGCTACCACACGGATCCCCCCCACGTCTCCTCTCTGTCTGCTGAGCCACAAGCAGCCGTGTAGGCCCTTCGGAACACTTCTTGCATGCACAGCCCAAGGCGTCACACTGCTCTCTCTCTACCTTTTGAAACCTAGGTTGCCGCAGCTTCTCCCAGCTCAGGAAGAAAGTCAGAGCCGGTCTCATGTACTGGGTACCGTGGACTCAGTGAGGACAAGGGCCCTACCTGCACTCAGAAAAACACTCTGCTCAGCTCTCCATCCAGGAGCTCACACCGCCTGACTCGGTTTAGCAGGACGTCGATGTGAGGTCCAAGCTGAGCAAAGAGCACAATTCCTCCTTTACCCTGCTAGGCCGCGGAAGAGGTAGTGCCAACTAGGCCTCGCTCAGGCCAGCCCTCCTTCAGGGATCTTGCCACACTTTGAAGCCTGCACAGTAAAAGGTACTTAGCGAAGTTCCCAGGGTTTCGTCATGCTCTCCCTCGGCAGCTCCACTCCTGCAGGGACTCATGTTTGCTGTGAACTAGGATAGGTGGCCCTGCTTCGAAAAGCAGTCTTTTCCCCTTTGAAAATGCGGATTCTTGTAGCCTCGGAGCTGTTTGCGAAACCCTAGGAAGGCCCAGCTTCTAGTCACTGCAGGCACGCCCGGGGAGGAAACGAGTATGTTCCCCCAGAGAAACAGGCTGCTTGCAAGTGTCGAGGGGAGCTTCTCAGGTGCCCAGTGGGTCCCGTTTGTTTCCCTTCGCAGCTCCCATCCTGCAGGTCCTTATGCTGGGTGCTAACAAGAGTAGGTGGCTCTGCCGACAAAAGCAGCCTTTTCCCTTTGGAAGCTTGGATTCTAGTGTCTCAGGGGCTGCTTGCCAAACCTTGAAGTTGCCCAGGTTCTAACCTCCGTAGGTACGCTTGCGTAGCAAACGAGCACTTTCCCCCGAGAAACCGGGTTCCTGCCACGTTGGAGAAGAGTTAATCCCGCAGACCTCGTTCCTCCTGGGAAAGCGCAAGGCCACACTGAGCCTCAGGGTAGTGCCTAAGTTTCCACCCGGTAAGCTCTGCGTGCCTCCGTTTCCATGAGGTCTCCACCGTTGTTGTGTTTCAATGGAAAGCGAGGATAGCTTTCAGGACTCCAAGCACTCTTGCCTCCGTACCGTTTCCCATGCTACCACACGGATCCCCCCCACGTCTCCTCTCTGTCTGCTGAGCCACAAGCAGCCGTGTAGGCCCTTCGGAACACTTCTTGCATGCACAGCCCAAGGCGTCACACTGCTCTCTCTCTACCTTTTGAAACCTAGGTTGCCGCAGCTTCTCCCAGCTCAGGAAGAAAGTCAGAGCCGGTCTCATGTACTGGGTACCGTGGACTCAGTGAGGACAAGGGCCCTACCTGCACTCAGAAAAACACTCTGCTCAGCTCTCCATCCAGGCGGTCACACCGCCTGACTCGGTTTAGCAGGACGTCGATGTGAGGTCCAAGCTGAGCAAAGAGCACAATTCCTCCTTTACCCTGCAAGGCCCCGGAAGAGGTAGTGCCAACTAGGCCTCGCTCAGGCCAGCCCTCCTTCAGGGATCTTGCCACACTTTGAAGCCTGCACTGTAAAAGGTACTTAGCGAAGTTTCCAGGGTTTCGCCATGCTCCCCCTCGGCAGCTCCACTCCTGCAGGGACTCATGTTTGCTGTGAACTAGGATAGGTGGCCCTGCCTCGAAAAGCAGTCTTTTCCCCTTTGGAAATGTGGATTCTTGTAGCCTCGGAGCTGCTTGCGAAACCCTAGGAAGGCCCGGCTTCTAGTCACTGCAGGCACGCCCGGGGAGGAAACGAGTATGTTCCCCCAGAGAAACAGGCTGCTTGCAAGTGTCGAGGGGAGCTTCTCAGGTGCCCAGTGGGTCCCGTTTGTTTCCCTTCGCAGCTCCCATCCTGCAGGTCCTTATGCTGGGTGCTAACAAGAGTAGGTGGCTCTGCCGACAAAAGCAGCCTTTTCCCTTTGGAAGCTTGGATTCTAGTGTCTCAGGGGCTGCTTGCCAAACCTTGAAGTTGCCCAGGTTCTAACCTCAATAGGTAGGCTTGCGTAGCAAACGAGCACTTTCCTCCGAGAAACCGGGTTCCTGCCACGTTGGAGAAGAGTTAATCCCGCAGACCTCGTTCCTCCTGGGAAAGCGCAAGGCCACACTGAGCCTCAGGGTAGTTCCTAAGTTTCCACCCGGTAAGCTCTGCGTGCCTCGGTTTCCATGAGGTCTCCACCGTTGTTGTGCTTCAATGGAAAGCGAGGATAGCTTTCAGGACTCCAAGCACTCTTGCTCTCGTACTGTTTCCCATGCTACCACACGGATCCCCCCCACGTCTCCTCTCTGTCTGCTGAGCCACAAGCTGCATTGTAGGCCCTTCGGAACACTTCTTGCATGCACAGCCCAAGGCGTCACACTGCTCTCTCTCTACCTTTTGAAACCTAGGTTGCCGCAGCTTCTCCCCGCTGACGAAGACAGTCATAGCCGGTCTCATGTGCTGGGTAACGTGGACTCAGTGAGGACAAGGGCCCTACCTGCACTCAGAAAAACACTCTGCTCAGCTCTCCATCCAGGAGCTCACACCGCCTGACTCGGTTTAGCAGGACTTCGATGTGAGGTCCAAGCTGAGCAAAGAGCACAATTCCTCCTTTACCCTGCTAGGCCGCGGAAGAGGTAGTGCCAACTAGGCCTCGCTCAGGCCAGCCCTCCTTCAGGGATCTTGCCACACTTTGAAGCCTGCACAGTAAAAGGTACTTAGCGAAGTTCCCAGGGTTTCGTCATGCTCTCCCTCGGCAGCTCCACTCCTGCAGGGACTCATGTTTGCTGTGAACTAGGATAGGTGGCCCTGCTTCGAAAAGCAGTCTTTTCCCCTTTGGAAATGTGGATTCCTGTAGCCTCGGAGCTGCTTGTGAAACCCTAGGAAGGCCAGGCTTCTACTCACTGCAGGCACGCCCGGGGAGGAAACGAGTATGTTCCCCCAGAGAAACAGGTTGCTTGCAAGTGTCGAGGGGAGCTTCTCAGGTGCCCAGTGGGTCCCGTTTGTTTCCCTTCGCAGCTCCCATCCTGCAGGTCCTTATGCTGGGTGCTAACAAGAGTAGGTGGCTCTGACGACAAAAGCAGCCTTTTCCCTTTGGAAGCTTGGATTCTAGTGTCTCAGGGGCTGCTTGCCAAACCTTGAAGTTGCCCAGGTTCTAACCTCCGTAGGTACGCTTGCGTAGCAAACGAGCACTTTCCCCCGAGAAACCGGGTTCCTGCCACGTTGGAGAAGAGTTAATCCCGCAGACCTCGTTCCTCCTGGGAAAGCGCAAGGCCACACTGAGCCTCAGGGTAGTGCCTAAGTTTCCACCCGGTAAGCTCTGCGTGCCTCCGTTTCCATGAGGTCTCCACCGTTGTTGTGTTTCAATGGAAAGCGAGGATAGCTTTCAGGACTCCAAGCACTCTTGCCTCCGTACCGTTTCCCATGCTACCACACGGATCCCCCCCACGTCTCCTCTCTGTCTGCTGAGCCACAAGCAGCCGTGTAGGCCCTTCGGAACACTTCTTGCATGCACAGCCCAAGGCGTCACACTGCTCTCTCTCTACCTTTTGAAACCTAGGTTGCCGCAGCTTCTCCCAGCTCAGGAAGAAAGTCAGAGCCGGTCTCATGTACTGGGTACCGTGGACTCAGTGAGGACAAGGGCCCTACCTGCACTCAGAAAAACACTCTGCTCAGCTCTCCATCCAGGAGCTCACACCGCCTGACTCGGTTTAGCAGGACGTCGATGTGAGGTCCAAGCTGAGCAAAGAGCACAATTCCTCCTTTACCCTGCTAGGCCGCGGAAGAGGTAGTGCCAACTAGGCCTCGCTCAGGCCAGCCCTCCTTCAGGGATCTTGCCACACTTTGAAGCCTGCACAGTAAAAGGTACTTAGCGAAGTTCCCAGGGTTTCGTCATGCTCTCCCTCGGCAGCTCCACTCCTCCAGGGACTCATGTTTGCTGTGAACTAGGATAGGTGGCCCTGCTTCGAAAAGCAGTCTTTTCCCCTTTGAAAATGCGGATTCTTGTAGCCTCGGAGCTGTTTGCGAAACCCTAGGAAGGCCCAGCTTCTAGTCACTGCAGGCACGCCCGGGGAGGAAACGAGTATGTTCCCCCAGAGAAACAGGCTGCTTGCAAGTGTCGAGGGGAGCTTCTCAGGTGCCCAGTCGGTCCCGTTTGTTTCCCTTCGCAGCTCCCATCCTGCAGGTCCTTATGCTGGGTGCTAACAAGAGTAGGTGGCTCTGCCAACAAAAGCAGCCTTTTCCCTTTGGAAGCTTGGATTCTAGTGTCTAAGGGGCTGCTTGCCAAACCTTGAAGTTGCCCAGGTTCTAACCTCCGTAGGTACGCTTGCTTAGCAAACGAGCACTTTCCCCCGAGAAACCGGGTTCCTGCCACGTTGGAGAAGAGTTAATCCCGCAGACCTCGTTCCTCCTGGGAAAGCGCAAGGCCACACTGAGCCTCAGGGTAGTGCCTAAGTTTCCACCCGGTAAGCTCTTCGTGCCTCGGTTTCCATGAGGTCTCCACCGTTGTTGTGCTTCAATGGAAAGCGAGGATAGCTTTCAGGACTCCAAGCACTCTTGCTCTCGTACTGCTTCCCATGCTACCACACGGATCCCCCCCCACGTCTCCTCTCTGTCTGCTGAGCCACAAGCTGCATTGTAGGCCCTTCGGAACACTTCTTGCATGCACAGCCCAAGGCGTCACACTGCTCTCTCTCTACCTTTTGAAACCTAGGTTGCCGCAGCTTCTCCCCGCTGACGAAGACAGTCAGAGCCGGTCTCATGTGCTGGGTAACGTGGACTCAGTGAGGACAAGGGCCCTACCTGCACTCAGAAAAACACTCTGCTCAGCTCTCCATCCAGGCGGTCACACCGCCTGACTCGGTTTAGCAGGACGTCGATGTGAGGTCCAAGCTGAGCAAAGAGCACAATTCCTCCTTTACCCTGCAAGGCCCCGGAAGAGGTAGTGCCAACTAGGCCTCGCTCAGGCCAGCCCTCCTTCAGGGATCTTGCCACACTTTGAAGCCTGCACTGTAAAAGGTACTGAGCGAAGTTTCCAGGGTTTCGCCATGCTCCCCCTCGGCAGCTACACTCCTGCAGGGACTCATGTTTGCTGTGAACTAGGATAGGTGGCCCTGCCTCGAAAAGCAGTCTTTTCCCCTTTGGAAATGTGGATTCTTGTAGCCTCGGAGCTGCTTGCGAAACCCTAGGAAGGCCAGGCTTCTACTCACTGCAGGCACGCCCGGGGAGGAAACGAGTATGTTCCCCCAGAGAAACAGGCTGCTTGCAAGTGTCGAGGGGAGCTTCTCAGGTGCCCAGTGGGTCCCGTTTGTTTCCCTTCGCAGCTCCCATCCTGCAGGTCCTTATGCTGGGTGCTAACAAGAGTAGGTGGCTCTGCCGACAAAAGCAGCCTTTTCCCTTTGGAAGCTTGGATTCTAGTGTCTCAGGGGCTGCTTGCCAAACCTTGAAGTTGCCCAGGTTCTAACCTCCGTAGGTACGCTTGCGTAGCAAACGAGCACTTTCCCCCGAGAAACCGGGTTCCTGCCACGTTGGAGAAGAGTTAATCCCGCAGACCTCGTTCCTCCTGGGAAAGCGCAAGGCCACACTGAGCCTCAGGGTAGTGCCTAAGTTTCCACCCGGTAAGCTCTGCGTGCCTCCGTTTCCATGAGGTCTCCACCGTTGTTGTGTTTCAATGGAAAGCGAGGATAGCTTTCAGGACTCCAAGCACTCTTGCCTCCGTACCGTTTCCCATGCTACCACACGGATCCCCCCCACGTCTCCTCTCTGTCTGCTGAGCCACAAGCAGCCGTGTAGGCCCTTCGGAACACTTCTTGCATGCACAGCCCAAGGCGTCACACTGCTCTCTCTCTACCTTTTGAAACCTAGGTTGCCGCAGCTTCTACCAGCTCAGGAAGAAAGTCAGAGCCGGTCTCATGTACTGGGTACCGTGGACTCAGTGAGGACAAGGGCCCTACCTGCACTCAGAAAAACACTCTGCTCAGCTCTCCATCCAGGAGCTCACACCGCCTGACTCGGTTTAGCAGGACGTCGATGTGAGGTCCAAGCTGAGCAAAGAGCACAATTCCTCCTTTACCCTGCTAGGCCGCGGAAGAGGTAGTGCCAACTAGGCCTCGCTCAGGCCAGCCCTCCTTCAGGGATCTTGCCACACTTTGAAGCCTGCACAGTAAAAGGTACTTAGCGAAGTTCCCAGGGTTTCGTCATGCTCTCCCTCGGCAGCTCCACTCCTGCAGGGACTCATGTTTGCTGTGAACTAGGATAGGTGGCCCTGCTTCGAAAAGCAGTCTTTTCCCCTTTGAAAATGCGGATTCTTGTAGCCTCGGAGCTGTTTGCGAAACCCTAGGAAGGCCCAGCTTCTAGTCACTGCAGGCACGCCCGGGGAGGAAACGAGTATGTTCCCCCAGAGAAACAGGCTGCTTGCAAGTGTCGAGGGGAGCTTCTCAGGTGCCCAGTCGGTCCCGTTTGTTTCCCTTCGCAGCTCCCATCCTGCAGGTACTTATGCTGGGTGCTAACAAGAGTAGGTGGCTCTGCCAACAAAAGCAGCCTTTTCCCTTTGGAAGCTTGGATTCTAGTGTCTAAGGGGCTGCTTGCCAAACCTTGAAGTTGCCCAGGTTCTAACCTCCGTAGGTACGCTTGCTTAGCAAACGAGCACTTTCCCCCGAGAAACCGGGTTCCTGCCACGTTGGAGAAGAGTTAATCCCGCAGACCTCGTTCCTCCTGGGAAAGCGCAAGGCCACACTGAGCCTCAGGGTAGTGCCTAAGTTTCCACCCGGTAAGCTCTTCGTGCCTCGGTTTCCATGAGGTCTCCACCGTTGTTGTGCTTCAGTGGAAAGCGAGGATAGCTTTCAGGACTCCAAGCACTCTTGCTCTCGTACTGCTTCCCATGCTACCACACGGATCCCCCCCACGTCTCCTCTCTGTCTGCTGAGCCACAAGCTGCATTGTAGGCCCTTCGGAACACTTCTTGCATGCACAGCCCAAGGCGTCACACTGCTCTCTCTCTACCTTTTGAAACCTAGGTTGCCGCAGCTTCTCCCCGCTGACGAAGACAGTCAGAGCCGGTCTCATGTGCTGGGTAACGTGGACTCAGTGAGGACAAGGGCCCTACCTGCACTCAGAAAAACACTCTGCTCAGCTCTCCATCCAGGCGGTCACACCGCCTGACTCGGTTTAGCAGGACGTCGATGTGAGGTCCAAGCTGAGCAAAGAGCACAATTCCTCCTTTACCCTGCAAGGCCCCGGAAGAGGTAGTGCCAACTAGGCCTCGCTCAGGCCAGCCCTCCTTCAGGGATCTTGCCACACTTTGAAGCCTGCACTGTAAAAGTTACTGAGCGAAGTTTCCAGGGTTTCGCCATGCTCCCCCTCGGCAGCTACACTCCTGCAGGGACTCATGTTTGCTGTGAACTAGGATAGGTGGCCCTGCCTCGAAAAGCAGTCTTTTCCCCTTTGGAAATGTGGATTCTTGTAGCCTCGGAGCTGCTTGCGAAACCCTAGGAAGGCCAGGCTTCTACTCACTGCAGGCACGCCCGGGGAGGAAACGAGTATGTTCCCCCAGAGAAACAGGCTGCTTGCAAGTGTCGAGGGGAGCTTCTCAGGTGCCCAGTGGGTCCCGTTTGTTTCCCTTCGCAGCTCCCATCCTGCAGGTCCTTATGCTGGGTGCTAACAAGAGTAGGTGGCTCTGCCGACAAAAGCAGCCTTTTCCCTTTGGAAGCTTGGATTCTAGTGTCTCAGGGGCTGCTTGCCAAACCTTGAAGTTGCCCAGGTTCTAACCTCCGTAGGTACGCTTGCGTAGCAAACGAGCACTTTCCCCCGAGAAACCGGGTTCCTGCCACGTTGGAGAAGAGTTAATCCCGCAGACCTCGTTCCTCCTGGGAAAGCGCAAGGCCACACTGAGCCTCAGGGTAGTGCCTAAGTTTCCACCCGGTAAGCTCTGCGTGCCTCCGTTTCCATGAGGTCTCCACCGTTGTTGTGTTTCAATGGAAAGCGAGGATAGCTTTCAGGACTCCAAGCACTCTTGCCTCCGTACCGTTTCCCATGCTACCACACGGATCCCCCCCACGTCTCCTCTCTGTCTGCTGAGCCACAAGCAGCCGTGTAGGCCCTTCGGAACACTTCTTGCATGCACAGCCCAAGGCGTCACACTGCTCTCTCTCTACCTTTTGAAACCTAGGTTGCCGCAGCTTCTACCAGCTCAGGAAGAAAGTCAGAGCCGGTCTCATGTACTGGGTACCGTGGACTCAGTGAGGACAAGGGCCCTACCTGCACTCAGAAAAACACTCTGCTCAGCTCTCCATCCAGGAGCTCACACCGCCTGACTCGGTTTAGCAGGACGTCGATGTGAGGTCCAAGCTGAGCAAAGAGCACAATTCCTCCTTTACCCTGCTAGGCCGCGGAAGAGGTAGTGCCAACTAGGCCTCGCTCAGGCCAGCCCTCCTTCAGGGATCTTGCCACACTTTGAAGCCTGCACAGTAAAAGGTACTTAGCGAAGTTCCCAGGGTTTCGTCATGCTCTCCCTCGGCAGCTCCACTCCTGCAGGGACTCATGTTTGCTGTGAACTAGGATAGGTGGCCCTGCTTCGAAAAGCAGTCTTTTCCCCTTTGAAAATGCGGATTCTTGTAGCCTCGGAGCTGTTTGCGAAACCCTAGGAAGGCCCAGCTTCTAGTCACTGCAGGCACGCCCGGGGAGGAAACGAGTATGTTCCCCCAGAGAAACAGGCTGCTTGCAAGTGTCGAGGGGAGCTTCTCAGGTGCCCAGTCGGTCCCGTTTGTTTCCCTTCGCAGCTCCCATCCTGCAGGTACTTATGCTGGGTGCTAACAAGAGTAGGTGGCTCTGCCAACAAAAGCAGCCTTTTCCCTTTGGAAGCTTGGATTCTAGTGTCTAAGGGGCTGCTTGCCAAACCTTGAAGTTGCCCAGGTTCTAACCTCCGTAGGTACGCTTGCTTAGCAAACGAGCACTTTCCCCCGAGAAACCGGGTTCCTGCCACGTTGGAGAAGAGTTAATCCCGCAGACCTCGTTCCTCCTGGGAAAGCGCAAGGCCACACTGAGCCTCAGGGTAGTGCCTAAGTTTCCACCCGGTAAGCTCTTCGTGCCTCGGTTTCCATGAGGTCTCCACCGTTGTTGTGCTTCAGTGGAAAGCGAGGATAGCTTTCAGGACTCCAAGCACTCTTGCTCTCGTACTGCTTCCCATGCTACCACACGGATCCCCCCCACGTCTCCTCTCTGTCTGCTGAGCCACAAGCTGCATTGTAGGCCCTTCGGAACACTTCTTGCATGCACAGCCCAAGGCGTCACACTGCTCTCTCTCTACCTTTTGAAACCTAGGTTGCCGCAGCTTCTCCCCGCTGACGAAGACAGTCAGAGCCGGTCTCATGTGCTGGGTAACGTGGACTCAGTGAGGACAAGGGCCCTACCTGCACTCAGAAAAACACTCTGCTCAGCTCTCCATCCAGGCGGTCACACCGCCTGACTCGGTTTAGCAGGACGTCGATGTGAGGTCCAAGCTGAGCAAAGAGCACAATTCCTCCTTTACCCTGCAAGGCCCCGGAAGAGGTAGTGCCAACTAGGCCTCGCTCAGGCCAGCCCTCCTTCAGGGATCTTGCCACACTTTGAAGCCTGCACTGTAAAAGGTACTTAGCGAAGTTTCCAGGGTTTCGCCATGCTCCCCCTCGGCAGCTCCACTCCTGCAGGGACTCATGTTTGCTGTGAACTAGGATAGGTGGCCCTGCCTCGAAAAGCAGTCTTTTCCCCTTTGGAAATGTGGATTCTTGTAGCCTCGGAGCTGCTTGTGAAACCCTAGGAAGGCCAGGCTTCTACTCACTGCAGGCACGCCCGGGGAGGAAACGAGTATGTTCCCCCAGAGAAACAAGCTGCTTGCAAGTGTCGAGGGGAGCTTCTCAGGTGCCCAGTGGGTCCCGTTTGTTTCCCTTCGCAGCTCCCATCCTGCAGGTCCTTATGCTGGGTGCTAACAAGAGTAGGTGGCTCTGCCGACAAAAGCAGCCTTTTCCCTTTGGAAGCTTGGATTCTAGTGTCTCAGGGGCTGCTTGCCAAACCTTGAAGTTGCCCAGGTTCTAACCTCAATAGGTACGCTTGCGTAGCAAACGAGCACTTTCCCCCGAGAAACCGGGTTCCTGCCACGTTGGAGAAGAGTTAATCCCGCAGACGTCGTTCCTCCTGGGAAAGCGCAAGGCCACACTGAGCCTCAGGGTAGTTCCTAAGTTTCCACCCGGTAAGCTCTGCGTGCCTCGGTTTCCATGAGGTCTCCACCGTTGTTGTGCTTCAATGGAAAGCGAGGATAGCTTTCAGGACTCCAAGCACTCTTGCTCTCGTACTGTTTCCCATGCTACCACACGGATCCCCCCCACGTCTCCTCTCTGTCTGCTGAGCCACAAGCTGCATTGTAGGCCCTTCGGAACACTTCTTGCATGCACAGCCCAAGGCGTCACACTGCTCTCTCTCTACCTTTTGAAACCTAGGTTGCCGCAGCTTCTCCCAGCTCAGGAAGAAAGTCAGAGCCGGTCTCATGTACTGGGTACCGTGGACTCAGTGAGGACAAGGGCCCTACCTGCACTCAGAAAAACACTCTGCTCAGCTCTCCATCCAGGAGCTCACACCGCCTGACTCGGTTTAGCAGGACGTCGATGTGAGGTCCAAGCTGAGCAAAGAGCACAATTCCTCCTTTACCCTGCTAGGCCGCGGAAGAGGTAGTGCCAACTAGGCCTCGCTCAGGCCAGCCCTCCTTCAGGGATCTTGCCACACTTTGAAGCCTGCACAGTAAAAGGTACTTAGCGAAGTTCCCAGGGTTTCGTCATGCTCTCCCTCGGCAGCTCCACTCCTGCAGGGACTCATGTTTGCTGTGAACTAGGATAGGTGGCCCTGCTTCGAAAAGCAGTCTTTTCCCCTTTGAAAATGCGGATTCTTGTAGCCTCGGAGCTGTTTGCGAAACCCTAGGAAGGCCCAGCTTCTAGTCACTGCAGGCACGCCCGGGGAGGAAACGAGTATGTTCCCCCAGAGAAACAGGCTGCTTGCAAGTGTCGAGGGGAGCTTCTCAGGTGCCCAGTGGGTCCCGTTTGTTTCCCTTCGCAGCTCCCATCCTGCAGGTATTTATGCTGGGTGCTAACAAGAGTAGGTGGCTCTGCCAACAAAAGCAGCCTTTTCCCTTTGGAAGCTTGGATTCTAGTGTCTAAGGGGCTGCTTGCCAAACCTTGAAGTTGCCCAGGTTCTAACCTCCGTAGGTACGCTTGCTTAGCAAACGAGCACTTTCCCCCGAGAAACCGGGTTCCTGCCACGTTGAAGAAGAGTTAATCCCGCAGACCTCGTTCCTCCTGGGAAAGCGCAAGGCCACACTGAGCCTCAGGGTAGTGCCTAAGTTTCCACCCGGTAAGCTCTTCGTGCCTCGTTTTCCATGAGGTCTCCACCGTTGTTGTGCTTCAATGGAAAGCGAGGATAGCTTTCAGGACTCCAAGCACCCTTGCCTCCGTACAGTTTCCCATGCTACCACACGGATCCCCCCCACGTCTCCTCTCTGTCTGCTGAGCCACAAGCTGCCGTGTAGGCCCTTCGGAACACTTCTTGCATGCACAGCCCAAGGCGTCACACTGCTCTCTCTCTACCTTTTGAAACCTAGGTTGCCGCAGCTTCTCCCAGCTCACGAAGACAGTCAGAGCCGGTCTCATGTGCTGGGTAACATGGACTCAGTGAGGACAAGGGCCCTACTTGCACTCAGAAAAACACTCTGCTCAGCTCTCCCTCCAGGAGCTCACACCGCCTGACTCGGTTTAGCAGGACGTCGATGTGAGGTCCAAGCTGAGCAAAGAGCACAATTCCTCCTTTACCCTGCTAGGCCCCGGAAGAGGTAGTGCCAACAAGGCCTCGCTCAGGCCAGCCCTCCTTCAGGGATCTTGCCACACTTTGAAGCCTGCACAGTAAAAGGTACTTAGCGAAGTTCCCAGTGTTTCGCCATGCTCTCCCTCGGCAGCTCCACTCCTGCAGGGACTCATGTTTGCTGTGAACTAGGATAGGTGGCCCTGCTTCGAAAAGCAGTCTTTTCCCCTTTGGAAATGTGGATTCCTGTAGCCTCGGAGCTGCTTGTGAAACCCTAGGAAGTCCAGGCTTCTACTCACTGCAGGCACGCCCGGGGAGGAAACGAGTATGTTCCCCCAGAGAAACAGGCTGCTTGCAAGTGTCGAGGGGAGCTTCTCAGGTGCCCAGTGGGTCCCGTTTGTTTCCCTTCGCAGCTCCCATCCTGCAGGTCCTTATGCAGGGTGCTAACAAGAGTAGGTGGCTCTGCCGACAAAAGCAGCCTTTTCCCGTTGAAAGCTTGGATTCTAGTGTCTCAGGGGCTGCTTGCCAAACCTTGCAGTTGCCCAGGTTCTAACCTCCGTAGGTACGCTTGCGTAGCAAACGAGCACTTTCCCCCGAGAAACCGGGTTCCTGCCACGTTGGAGAAGAGTTAATCCCGCAGACCTCGTTCCTCCTGGGAAAGCGCAAGGCCACACTGAGCCTCAGGGTAGTGCCTAAGTTTCCACCCGGTAAGCTCTGCGTGCCTCCGTTTCCATGAGGTCTCCACCGTTGTTGTGTTTCAATGGAAAGCGAGGATAGCTTTCAGGACTCCAAGCACTCTTGCCTCCGTACCGTTTCCCATGCTACCACACGGATCCCCCCCACGTCTCCTCTCTGTCTGCTGAGCCACAAGCAGCCGTGTAGGCCCTTCGGAACACTTCTTGCATGCACAGCCCAAGGCGTCACACTGCTCTCTCTCTACCTTTTGAAACCTAGGTTGCCGCAGCTTCTCCCAGCTCAGGAAGAAAGTCAGAGCCGGTCTCATGTACTGGGTACCGTGGACTCAGTGAGGACAAGGGCCCTACCTGCACTCAGAAAAACACTCTGCTCAGCTCTCCATCCAGGAGCTCACACCGCCTGACTCGGTTTAGCAGGACGTCGATGTGAGGTCCAAGCTGAGCAAAGAGCACAATTCCTCCTTTACCCTGCTAGGCCGCGGAAGAGGTAGTGCCAACTAGGCCTCGCTCAGGCCAGCCCTCCTTCAGGGATCTTGCCACACTTTGAAGCCTGCACAGTAAAAGGTACTTAGCGAAGTTCCCAGGGTTTCGTCATGCTCTCCCTCGGCAGCTCCACTCCTGCAGGGACTCATGTTTGCTGTGAACTAGGATAGGTGGCCCTGCTTCGAAAAGCAGTCTTTTCCCCTTTGAAAATGCGGATTCTTGTAGCCTCGGAGCTGTTTGCGAAACCCTAGGAAGGCCCAGCTTCTAGTCACTGCAGGCACGCCCGGGGAGGAAACGAGTATGTTCCCCCAGAGAAACAGGCTGCTTGCAAGTGTCGAGGGGAGCTTCTCAGGTGCCCAGTCGGTCCCGTTTGTTTCCCTTCGCAGCTCCCATCCTGCAGGTACTTATGCTGGGTGCTAACAAGAGTAGGTGGCTCTGCCAACAAAAGCAGCCTTTTCCCTTTGGAAGCTTGGATTCTAGTGTCTAAGGGGCTGCTTGCCAAACCTTGAAGTTGCCCAGGTTCTAACCTCCGTAGGTACGCTTGCTTAGCAAACGAGCACTTTCCCCCGAGAAACCGGGTTCCTGCCACGTTGGAGAAGAGTTAATCCCGCAGACCTCGTTCCTCCTGGGAAAGCGCAAGGCCACACTGAGCCTCAGGGTAGTGCCTAAGTTTCCACCCGGTAAGCTCTTCGTGCCTCGGTTTCCATGAGGTCTCCACCGTTGTTGTGCTTCAATGGAAAGCGAGGATAGCTTTCAGGACTCCAAGCACTCTTGCTCTCGTACTGCTTCCCATGCTACCACACGGATCCCCCCCACGTCTCCTCTCTGTCTGCTGAGCCACAAGCTGCATTGTAGGCCCTTCGGAACACTTCTTGCATGCACAGCCCAAGGCGTCACACTGCTCTCTCTCTACCTTTTGAAACCTAGGTTGCCGCAGCTTCTCCCCGCTGACGAAGACAGTCAGAGCCGGTCTCATGTGCTGGGTAACGTGGACTCAGTGAGGACAAGGGCCCTACCTGCACTCAGAAAAACACTCTGCTCAGCTCTCCATCCAGGAGCTCACACCGCCTGACTCGGTTTAGCAGGACGTCGATGTGAGGTCCAAGCTGAGCAAAGAGCACAATTCCTCCTTTACCCTGCTAGGCCACGGAAGAGGTAATGCCAACTAGGCCTCGCTCAGGCCAGCCCTCCTTCAGGGATCTTGCCACACTTTGAAGCCTGCACAGTAAAAGGTACTTAGCGAAGTTCCCAGGGTTTCGTCATGCTCTCCCTCGGCAGCTCCACTCCTGCAGGGACTCATGTTTGCTGTGAACTAGGATAGGTGGCCCTGCTTCGAAAAGCAGTCTTTTCCCCTTTGGAAATGTGGATTCCTGTAGCCTCGGAGCTGCTTGTGAAACCCTAGGAAGGCCAGGCTTCTACTCACTGCAGGCACGCCCGGGGAGGAAACGAGTATGTTCCCCCAGAGAAACAGGCTGCTTGCAAGTGTCGAGGGGAGCTTCTCAGGTACCCAGTGGGTCCCGTTTGTTTCCCTTCGCAGCTCCCATCCTGCAGGTCCTTATGCTGGGTGCTAACAAGAGTAGGTGGCTCTGCCGACAAAAGCAGCCTTTTCCCTTTGGAAGCTTGGATTCTAGTGTCTCAGGGGCTGCTTGCCAAACCTTGAAGTTGCCCAGGTTCTAACCTCCGTAGGTACGCTTGCGTAGCAAACGAGCACTTTCCCCCGAGAAACCGGGTTCCTGCCACGTTGGAGAAGAGTTAAGCCCGCAGACCTCGTTCCTCCTGGGAAAGCGCAAGGCCACACTGAGCCTCAGGGTAGTGCCTAACTTTCCACCCGGTAAGCTCTGCGTGCCTCCGTTTCCATGAGGTCTCCACCGTTGTTGTGTTTCAATGGAAAGCGAGGATAGCTTTCAGGACTCCAAGCACTCTTGCCTCCGTACCATTTCCCATGCTACCACACGGATCCCCCCCACGTCTCCTCTCTGTCTGCTGAGCCACAAGCAACCTTGTAGGCCCTTCGGAACACTTCTTGCATGCACAGCCCAAGGCGTCACACTGCTCTCTCTCTACCTTTTGAAACCTAGGTTGCCGCAGCTTCTCCCAGCTCAGGAAGAAAGTCAGAGCCGGTCTCATGTACTGGGTACCGTGGACTCAGTGAGGACAAGGGCCCTACCTGCACTCAGAAAAACACTCTGCTCAGCTCTCCATCCAGGCGGTCACACCGCCTGACTCGGTTTAGCAGGACGTCGATGTGAGGTCCAAGCTGAGCAAAGAGCACAATTCCTCCTTTACCCTGCAAGGCCCCGGAAGAGGTAGTGCCAACTAGGCCTCGCTCAGGCCAGCCCTCCTTCAGGGATCTTGCCACACTTTGAAGCCTGCACTGTAAAAGGTACTTAGCGAAGTTTCCAGGGTTTCGCCATGCTCCCCCTCCGCAGCTCCACTCCTGCAGGGACTCATGTTTGCTGTGAACTAGGATAGGTGGCCCTGCCTCGAAAAGCAGTCTTTTCCCCTTTGGAAATGTGGATTCTTGTAGCCTCGGAGCTGCTTGCGAAACCCTAGGAAGGCCAGGCTTCTACTCACTGCAGGCACGCCCGGGGAGGAAACGAGTATGTTCCCCCAGAGAAACAGGCTGCTTGCAAGTGTCGAGGGGAGCTTCTCAGGTGCCCAGTGGGTCCCGTTTGTTTCCCTTCGCAGCTCCCATCCTGCAGGTCCTTATACTGGGTGCTAACAAGAGTAGGTGGCTCTGCCGACAAAAGCAGCCTTTTCCCTTTGGAAGCTTGGATTCTAGTGTCTCAGGGGCTGCTTGCCAAACCTTGAAGTTGCCCAGGTTCTAACCTCAATAGGTACGCTTGCGTAGCAAACGAGCACTTTCCCCCGAGAAACCGGGTTCCTGCCAGGTTGGATAAGAGTTAATCCCGCAGACCTCGTTCCTCCTGGGAAAGCGCAAGGCCACACTGAGCCTCAGGGTAGTTCCTAAGTTTCCACCCGGTAAGCTCTGCGTGCCTCGGTTTCCATGAGGTCTCCACCGTTGTTGTGCTTCAATGGAAAGCGAGGATAGCTTTCAGGACTCCAAGCACTCTTGCTCTCGTACTGTTTCCCATGCTACCACACGGATCCCCCCCACGTCTCCTCTCTGTCTGCTGAGCCACAAGCTGCATTGTAGGCCCTTCGGAACACTTCTTGCATGCACAGCCCAAGGCGTCACACTGCTCTCTCTCTACCTTTTGAAACCTAGGTTGCCGCAGCTTCTCCCAGCTCAGGAAGAAAGTCAGAGCCGGTCTCATGTACTGGGTACCGTGGACTCAGTGAGGACAAGGGCCCTACCTGCACTCAGAAAAACACTCTGCTCAGCTCTCCATCCAGGAGCTCACACCGCCTGACTCGGTTTAGCAGGACGTCGATGTGAGGTCCAAGCTGAGCAAAGAGCACAATTCCTCCTTTACCCTGCTAGGCCGCGGAAGAGGTAGTGCCAACTAGGCCTCGCTCAGGCCAGCCCTCCTTCAGGGATCTTGCCACACTTTGAAGCCTGCACAGTAAAAGGTACTTAGCGAAGTTCCCAGGGTTTCGTCATGCTCTCCCTCGGCAGCTCCACTCCTGCAGGGACTCATGTTTGCTGTGAACTAGGATAGGTGGCCCTGCTTCGAAAAGCAGTCTTTTCCCCTTTGAAAATGCGGATTCTTGTAGCCTCGGAGCTGTTTGCGAAACCCTAGGAAGGCCCAGCTTCTAGTCACTGCAGGCACGCCCGGGGAGGAAACGAGTATGTTCCTCCAGAGAAACAGGCTGCTTGCAAGTGTCGAGGGGAGCTTCTCAGGTGCCCAGTCGGTCCCGTTTGTTTCCCTTCGCAGCTTCCATCCTGCAGGTACTTATGCTGGGTGCTAACAAGAGTAGGTGGCTCTGCCAACAAAAGCAGCCTTTTCCCTTTGGAAGCTTGGATTCTAGTGTCTAAGGGGCTGCTTGCCAAACCTTGAAGTTGCCCAGGTTCTAACCTCCGTAGGTACGCTTGCTTAGCAAACGAGCACTTTCCCCCGAGAAACCGGGTTCCTGCCACGTTGGAGAAGAGTTAATCCCGCAGACCTCGTTCCTCCTGGGAAAGCGCAAGGCCACACTGAGCCTCAGGGTAGTGCCTAAGTTTCCACCCGGTAAGCTCTTCGTGCCTCGTTTTCCATGAGGTCTCCACCGTTGTTGTGCTTCAATGGAAAGCGAGGATAGCTTTCAGGACTCCAAGCACCCTTGCCTCCGTACAGTTTCCCATGCTACCACACGGATCCCCCCCACGTCTCCTCTCTGTCTGCTGAGCCACAAGCTGCCGTGTAGGCCCTTCGGAACACTTCTTGCATGCACAGCCCAAGGCGTCACACTGCTCTCTCTCTACCTTTTGAAACCTAGGTTGCCGCAGCTTCTCCCAGCTCACGAAGACAGTCAGAGCCGGTCTCATGTGCTGGGTAACATGGACTCAGTGAGGACAAGGGCCCTACTTGCACTCAGAAAAACACTCTGCTCAGCTCTCCATCCAGGAGCTCACACCGCCTGACTCGGTTTAGCAGGACGTCGATGTGAGGTCCAAGCTGAGCAAAGAGCACAATTCCTCCTTTACCCTGCTAGGTCGCGGAAGAGGTAGTGCCAACTAGGCCTCGCTCAGGCCAGCCCTCCTTCAGGGATCTTGCCACACTTTGAAGCCTGCACAGTAAAAGGTACTTAGCGAAGTTCCCAGGGTTTCGTCATGCTCTCCCTCGGCAGCTCCACTCCTGCAGGGACTCATGTTTGCTGTGAACTAGGATAGGTGGCCCTGCTTCGAAAAGCAGTCTTTTCCCCTTTGAAAATGCGGATTCTTGGAGCCTCGGAGCTGTTTGCGAAACCCTAGGAAGGCCCAGCTTCTAGTCACTGCAGGCACGCCCGGGGAGGAAACGAGTATGTTCCCCCAGAGAAACAGGCTGCTTGCAAGTGTCGAGGGGAGCTTCTCAGGTGCCCAGTCGGTCCCGTTTGTTTCCCTTCGCAGCTCCCATCCTGCAGGTACTTATGCTGGGTGCTAACAAGAGTAGGTGGCTCTGCCAACAAAAGCAGCCTTTTCCCTTTGGAAGCTTGGATTCTAGTGTCTAAGGGGCTGCTTGCCAAACCTTGAAGTTGCCCAGGTTCTAACCTCCGTAGGTACGCTTGCTTAGCAAACGAGCACTTTCCCCCGAGAAACCGGGTTCCTGCCACGTTGGAGAAGAGTTAATCCCGCAGACCTCGTTCCTCCTGGGAAAGCGCAAGGCCACACTGAGCCTCAGGGTAGTGCCTAAGTTTCCACCCGGTAAGCTCTTCGTGCCTCGGTTTCCATGAGGTCTCCACCGTTGTTGTGCTTCAATGGAAAGCGAGGATAGCTTTCAGGACTCCAAGCACTCTTGCTCTCGTACTGCTTCCCATGCTACCACACGGATCCCCCCCACGTCTCCTCTCTGTCTGCTGAGCCACAAGCTGCATTGTAGGCCCTTCGGAACACTTCTTGCATGCACAGCCCAAGGCGTCACACTGTTCTCTCTCTACCTTTTGAAACCTAGGTTGCCGCAGCTTCTCCCCGCTGACGAAGACAGTCAGAGCCGGTCTCATGTGCTGGGTAACGTGGACTCAGTGAGGACAAGGGCCTTACCTGCACTCAGAAAAACACTCTGCTCAGCTCTCCATCCAGGAGCTCACACCGCCTGACTCGGTTTAGCAGGACGTCGATGTGAGGTCCAAGCTGAGCAAAGAGCACAATTCCTCCTTTACCCTGCTAGGCCACGGAAGAGGTAATGCCAACTAGGCCTCGCTCAGGCCAGCCCTCCTTCAGGGATCTTGCCACACTTTGAAGCCTGCACAGTAAAAGGTACTTAGCGAAGTTCCCAGGGTTTCGTCATGCTCTCCCTCGGCCGCTCCACTCCTGCAGGGACTCATGTTTGCTGTGAACTAGGATAGGTGGCCCTGCTTCGAAAAGCAGTCTTTTCCCCTTTGGAAATGTGGATTCCTGTAGCCTCGGAGCTGCTTGTGAAACCCTAGGAAGGCCAGGCTTCTACTCACTGCAGGCACGCCCGGGGAGGAAACGAGTATGTTCCCCCAGAGAAACAGGCTGCTTGCAAGTGTCGAGGGGAGCTTCTCAGGTGCCCAGTGGGTCCCGTTTGTTTCCCTTCGCAGCTCCCATCCTGCAGGTCCTTATGCTGGGTGCTAACAAGAGTAGGTGGCTCTGCCGACAAAAGCAGCCTTTTCCCTTTGGAAGCTTGGATTCTAGTGTCTCAGGGGCTGCTTGCCAAACCTTGAAGTTGCCCAGGTTCTAACCTCCGTAGGTACGCTTGCGTAGCAAACGAGCACTTTCCCCCGAGAAACCGGGTTCCTGCCACGTTGGAGAAGAGTTAATCCCGCAGACCTCGTTCCTCCTGGGAAAGCGCAAGGCCACACTGAGCCTCAGGGTAGTGCCTAAGTTTCCACCCGGTAAGCTCTGCGTGCCTCCGTTTCCATGAGGTCTCCACCGTTGTTGTGTTTCAATGGAAAGCGAGGATAGCTTTCAGGACTCCAAGCACTCTTGCCTCCGTACCGTTTCCCATGCTACCACACGGATCCCCCCCACGTCTCCTCTCTGTCTGCTGAGCCACAAGCAGCCGTGTAGGCCCTTCGGAACACTTCTTGCATGCACAGCCCAAGGCGTCACACTGCTCTCTCTCTACCTTTTGAAACCTAGGTTGCCGCAGCTTCTCCCAGCTCAGGAAGAAAGTCAGATCCGGTCTCATGTACTGGGTACCGTGGACTCAGTGAGGACAAGGGCCCTACCTGCACTCAGAAAAACACTCTGCTCAGCTCTCCATCCAGGAGCTCACACCGCCTGACTCGGTTTAGCAGGACGTCGATGTGAGGTCCAAGCTGAGCAAAGAGCACAATTCCTCCTTTACCCTGCTAGGCCGCGGAAGAGGTAGTGCCAACTAGGCCTCGCTCAGGCCAGCCCTCCTTCAGGGATCTTGCCACACTTTGAAGCCTGCACAGTAAAAGGTACTTAGCGAAGTTCCCAGGGTTTCGTCATGCTCTCCCTCGGCAGCTCCACTCCTGCAGGGACTCATGTTTGCTGTGAACTAGGATAGGTGGCCCTGCTTCGAAAAGCAGTCTTTTCCCCTTTGAAAATGCGGATTCTTGTAGCCTCGGAGCTGTTTGCGAAACCCTAGGAAGGCCCAGCTTCTAGTCACTGCAGGCACGCCCGGGGAGGAAACGAGTATGTTCCCCCAGAGAAACAGGCTGCTTGCAAGTGTCGAGGGGAGCTTCTCAGGTGCCCAGTCGGTCCCGTTTGTTTCCCTTCGCAGCTCCCATCCTGCAGGTACTTATGCTGGGTGCTAACAAGAGTAGGTGGCTCTGCCAACAAAAGCAGCCTTTTCCCTTTGGAAGCTTGGATTCTAGTGTCTAAGGGGCTGCTTGCCAAACCTTGAAGTTGCCCAGGTTCTAACCTCCGTAGGTACGATTGCTTAGCAAACGAGCACTTTCCCCCGAGAAACCGGGTTCCTGCCACGTTGGAGAAGAGTTAATCCCGCAGACCTCGTTCCTCCTGGGAAAGCGCAAGGCCACACTGAGCCTCAGGGTAGTGCCTAAGTTTCCACCCGGTAAGCTCTTCGTGCCTCGGTTTCCATGAGGTCTCCACCGTTGTTGTGCTTCAATGGAAAGCGAGGATAGCTTTCAGGACTCCAAGCACTCTTGCTCTCGTACTGCTTCCCATGCTACCACACGGATCCCCCCCACGTCTCCTCTCTGTCTGCTGAGCCACAAGCTGCCGTGTAGGCCCTTCGGAACACTTCTTGCATGCACAGCCCAAGGCGTCACACTGCTCTCTCTCTACCTTTTGAAACCTAGGTTGCCGCAGCTTCTCCCAGCTCACGAAGACAGTCAGAGCCGGTCTCATGTGCTGGGTAACGTGGACTCAGTGAGGACAAGGGCCCTACCTGCACTCAGAAAAACACTCTGCTCAGCTCTCCATCCAGGAGCTCACACCGCCTGACTCGGTTTAGCAGGACGTCGATGTGAGGTCCAAGCTGAGCAAAGAGCACAATTCCTCCTTTACCCTGCTAGGCCACGGAAGAGGTAATGCCAACTAGGCCTCGCTCAGGCCAGCCCTCCTTCAGGGATCTTGCCACACTTTGAAGCCTGCACAGTAAAAGGTACTTAGCGAAGTTCCCAGGGTTTCGTCATGCTCTCCCTCGGCAGCTCCACTCCTGCAGGGACTCATGTTTGCTGTGAACTAGGATAGGTGGCCCTGCTTCGAAAAGCAGTCTTTTCCCCTTTGGAAATGTGGATTCCTGTAGCCTCGGAGCTGCTTGTGAAACCCTAGGAAGGCCAGGCTTCTACTCACTGCAGGCACGCCCGGGGAGGAAACGAGTATGTTCCCCCAGAGAAACAGGCTGCTTGCAAGTGTCGAGGGGAGATTCTCAGGTGCCCAGTGGGTCCCGTTTGTTTCCCTTCGCAGCTCCCATCCTGCAGGTCCTTATGCTGGGTGCTAACAAGAGTAGGTGGCTCTGCCAACAAAAGCAGCCTTTTCCCTTTGGAAGCTTGGATTCTAGTGTCTAAGGGGCTGCTTGCCAAACCTTGAAGTTGCCCAGGTTCTAACCTCCGTAGGTACGCTTGCTTAGCAAACGAGCACTTTCCCCCGAGAAACCGGGTTCCTGCCACGTTGGAGAAGAGTTAATCCCGCAGACCTCGTTCCTCCTGGGAAAGCGCAAGGCCACACTGAGCCTCAGGGTAGTGCCTAAGTTTCCACCCGGTAAGCTCTTCGTGCCTCGGTTTCCATGAGGTCTCCACCGTTGTTGTGCTTCAATGGAAAGCGAGGATAGCTTTCAGGACTCCAAGCACTCTTGCTCTCGTACTGCTTCCCATGCTACCACACGGATCCCCCCCACGTCTCCTCTCTGTCTGCTGAGCCACAAGCTGCATTGTAGGCCCTTCGGAACACTTCTTGCATGCACAGCCCAAGGCGTCACACTGTTCTCTCTCTACCTTTTGAAACCTAGGTTGCCGCAGCTTCTCCCCGCTGACGAAGACAGTCAGAGCCGGTCTCATGTGCTGGGTAACGTGGACTCAGTGAGGACAAGGGCCTTACCTGCACTCAGAAAAACACTCTGCTCAGCTCTCCATCCAGGAGCTCACACCGCCTGACTCGGTTTAGCAGGACGTCGATGTGAGGTCCAAGCTGAGCAAAGAGCACAATTCCTCCTTTACCCTGCTAGGCCACGGAAGAGGTAATGCCAACTAGGCCTCGCTCAGGCCAGCCCTCCTTCAGGGATCTTGCCACACTTTGAAGCCTGCACAGTAAAAGGTACTTAGCGAAGTTCCCAGGGTTTCGTCATGCTCTCCCTCGGCCGCTCCACTCCTGCAGGGACTCATGTTTGCTGTGAACTAGGATAGGTGGCCCTGCTTCGAAAAGCAGTCTTTTCCCCTTTGGAAATGTGGATTCCTGTAGCCTCGGAGCTGCTTGTGAAACCCTAGGAAGGCCAGGCTTCTACTCACTGCAGGCACGCCCGGGGAGGAAACGAGTATGTTCCCCCAGAGAAACAGGCTGCTTGCAAGTGTCGAGGGGAGCTTCTCAGGTGCCCAGTGGGTCCCGTTTGTTTCCCTTCGCAGCTCCCATCCTGCAGGTCCTTATGCTGGGTGCTAACAAGAGTAGGTGGCTCTGCCGACAAAAGCAGCCTTTTCCCTTTGGAAGCTTGGATTCTAGTGTCTCAGGGGCTGCTTGCCAAACCTTGAAGTTGCCCAGGTTCTAACCTCCGTAGGTACGCTTGCGTAGCAAACGAGCACTTTCCCCCGAGAAACCGGGTTCCTGCCACGTTGGAGAAGAGTTAATCCCGCAGACCTCGTTCCTCCTGGGAAAGCGCAAGGCCACACTGAGCCTCAGGGTAGTGCCTAAGTTTCCACCCGGTAAGCTCTGCGTGCCTCCGTTTCCATGAGGTCTCCACCGTTGTTGTGTTTCAATGGAAAGCGAGGATAGCTTTCAGGACTCCAAGCACTCTTGCCTCCGTACCGTTTCCCATGCTACCACACGGATCCCCCCCACGTCTCCTCTCTGTCTGCTGAGCCACAAGCAGCCGTGTAGGCCCTTCGGAACACTTCTTGCATGCACAGCCCAAGGCGTCACACTGCTCTCTCTCTACCTTTTGAAACCTAGGTTGCCGCAGCTTCTCCCAGCTCAGGAAGAAAGTCAGATCCGGTCTCATGTACTGGGTACCGTGGACTCAGTGAGGACAAGGGCCCTACCTGCACTCAGAAAAACACTCTGCTCAGCTCTCCATCCAGGAGCTCACACCGCCTGACTCGGTTTAGCAGGACGTCGATGTGAGGTCCAAGCTGAGCAAAGAGCACAATTCCTCCTTTACCCTGCTAGGCCGCGGAAGAGGTAGTGCCAACTAGGCCTCGCTCAGGCCAGCCCTCCTTCAGGGATCTTGCCACACTTTGAAGCCTGCACAGTAAAAGGTACTTAGCGAAGTTCCCAGGGTTTCGTCATGCTCTCCCTCGGCAGCTCCACTCCTGCAGGGACTCATGTTTGCTGTGAACTAGGATAGGTGGCCCTGCTTCGAAAAGCAGTCTTTTCCCCTTTGAAAATGCGGATTCTTGTAGCCTCGGAGCTGTTTGCGAAACCCTAGGAAGGCCCAGCTTCTAGTCACTGCAGGCACGCCCGGGGAGGAAACGAGTATGTTCCCCCAGAGAAACAGGCTGCTTGCAAGTGTCGAGGGGAGCTTCTCAGGTGCCCAGTCGGTCCCGTTTGTTTCCCTTCGCAGCTCCCATCCTGCAGGTACTTATGCTGGGTGCTAACAAGAGTAGGTGGCTCTGCCAACAAAAGCAGCCTTTTCCCTTTGGAAGCTTGGATTCTAGTGTCTAAGGGGCTGCTTGCCAAACCTTGAAGTTGCCCAGGTTCTAACCTCCGTAGGTACGATTGCTTAGCAAACGAGCACTTTCCCCCGAGAAACCGGGTTCCTGCCACGTTGGAGAAGAGTTAATCCCGCAGACCTCGTTCCTCCTGGGAAAGCGCAAGGCCACACTGAGCCTCAGGGTAGTGCCTAAGTTTCCACCCGGTAAGCTCTTCGTGCCTCGGTTTCCATGAGGTCTCCACCGTTGTTGTGCTTCAATGGAAAGCGAGGATAGCTTTCAGGACTCCAAGCACTCTTGCTCTCGTACTGCTTCCCATGCTACCACACGGATCCCCCCCACGTCTCCTCTCTGTCTGCTGAGCCACAAGCTGCCGTGTAGGCCCTTCGGAACACTTCTTGCATGCACAGCCCAAGGCGTCACACTGCTCTCTCTCTACCTTTTGAAACCTAGGTTGCCGCAGCTTCTCCCAGCTCACGAAGACAGTCAGAGCCGGTCTCATGTGCTGGGTAACGTGGACTCAGTGAGGACAAGGGCCCTACCTGCACTCAGAAAAACACTCTGCTCAGCTCTCCATCCAGGAGCTCACACCGCCTGACTCGGTTTAGCAGGACGTCGATGTGAGGTCCAAGCTGAGCAAAGAGCACAATTCCTCCTTTACCCTGCTAGGCCACGGAAGAGGTAATGCCAACTAGGCCTCGCTCAGGCCAGCCCTCCTTCAGGGATCTTGCCACACTTTGAAGCCTGCACAGTAAAAGGTACTTAGCGAAGTTCCCAGGGTTTCGTCATGCTCTCCCTCGGCAGCTCCACTCCTGCAGGGACTCATGTTTGCTGTGAACTAGGATAGGTGGCCCTGCTTCGAAAAGCAGTCTTTTCCCCTTTGGAAATGTGGATTCCTGTAGCCTCGGAGCTGCTTGTGAAACCCTAGGAAGGCCAGGCTTCTACTCACTGCAGGCACGCCCGGGGAGGAAACGAGTATGTTCCCCCAGAGAAACAGGCTGCTTGCAAGTGTCGAGGGGAGCTTCTCAGGTGCCCAGTGGGTCCCGTTTGTTTCCCTTCGCAGCTCCCATCCTGCAGGTCCTTATGCTGGGTGCTAACAAGAGTAGGTGGCTCTGCCGACAAAAGCAGCCTTTTCCCTTTGGAAGCTTGGATTCTAGTGTCTCAGGGGCTGCTTGCCAAACCTTGAAGTTGCCCAGGTTCTAACCTCCGTAGGTACGCTTGCGTAGCAAACGAGCACTTTCCCCCGAGAAACCGGGTTCCTGCCACGTTGGAGAAGAGTTAAGCCCGCAGACCTCGTTCCTCCTGGGAAAGCGCAAGGCCACACTGAGCCTCAGGGTAGTGCCTAAGTTTCCACCCGGTAAGCTCTGCGTGCCTCCGTTTCCATGAGGTCTCCACCGTTGTTGTGTTTCAATGGAAAGCGAGGATAGCTTTCAGGACTCCAAGCACTCTTGCCTCCGTACCATTTCCCATGCTACCACACGGATCCCCCCCACGTCTCCTCTCTGTCTGCTGAGCCACAAGCAGCCGTGTAGGCCCTTCGGAACACTTCTTGCATGCACAGCCCAAGGCGTCACACTGCTCTCTCTCTACCTTTTGAAACCTAGGTTGCCGCAGCTTCTCCCAGCTCACGAAGAAAGTCAGAGCCGGTCTCATGTACTGGGTACCGTGGACTCAGTGAGGACAAGGGCCCTACCTGCACTCAGAAAAACACTCTGCTCAGCTCTCCATCCAGGCGGTCACACCGCCTGACTCGGTTTAGCAGGACGTCGATGTGAGGTCCAAGCTGAGCAAAGAGCACAATTCCTCCTTTACCCTGCAAGGCCCCGGAAGAGGTAGTGCCAACTAGGCCTCGCTCAGGCCAGCCCTCCTTCAGGGATCTTGCCACACTTTGAAGCCTGCACTGTAAAAGGTACTTAGCGAAGTTTCCAGGGTTTCGCCATGCTCCCCCTCGGCAGCTCCACTCCTGCAGGGACTCATGTTTGCTGTGAACTAGGATAGGTGGCCCTGCTTCGAAAAGCAGTCTTTTCCCCTTTGAAAATGCGGATTCTTGTAGCCTCGGAGCTGTTTGCGAAACCCTAGGAAGGCCCAGCTTCTAGTCACTGCAGGCACGCCCGGGGAGGAAACGAGTATGTTCCCCCAGAGAAACAGGCTGCTTGCAAGTGTCGAGGGGAGCTTCTCAGGTGCCCAGTCGGTCCCGTTTGTTTCCCTTCGCAGCTCCCATCCTGCAGGTACTTATGCTGGGTGCTAACAAGAGTAGGTGGCTCTGCCAACAAAAGCAGCCTTTTCCCTTTGGAAGCTTGGATTCTAGTGTCTAAGGGGCTGCTTGCCAAACCTTGAAGTTGCCCAGGTTCTAACCTCCGTAGGTACGATTGCTTAGCAAACGAGCACTTTCCCCCGAGAAACCGGGTTCCTGCCACGTTGGAGAAGAGTTAATCCCGCAGACCTCGTTCCTCCTGGGAAAGCGCAAGGCCACACTGAGCCTCAGGGTAGTGCCTAAGTTTCCACCCGGTAAGCTCTTCGTGCCTCCGTTTCCATGAGGTCTCCACCGTTGTTGTGCTTCAATGGAAAGCGAGGATAGCTTTCAGGACTCCAAGCACTCTTGCTCTCGTACTGCTTCCCATGCTACCACACGGATCCCCCCCACGTCTCCTCTCTGTCTGCTGAGCCACAAGCTGCATTGTAGGCCCTTCGGAACACTTCTTGCATGCACAGCCCAAGGCGTCACACTGCTCTCTCTCTACCTTTTGAAACCTAGGTTGCCGCAGCTTCTCCCCGCTGACGAAGACAGTCAGAGCCGGTCTCATGTGCTGGGTAACGTGGACTCAGTGAGGACAAGGGCCCTACCTGCACTCAGAAAAACACTCTGCTCAGCTCTCCATCCAGGAGCTCACACCGCCTGACTCGGTTTAGCAGGACGTCGATGTGAGGTCCAAGCTGAGCAAAGAGCACAATTCCTCCTTTACCCTGCTAGGCCACGGAAGAGGTAATGCCAACTAGGCCTCGCTCAGGCCAGCCCTCCTTCAGGGATCTTGCCACACTTTGAAGCCTGCACAGTAAAACGTACTTAGCGAAGTTCCCAGGGTTTCGTCATGCTCTCCCTCGGCAGCTCCACTCCTGCAGGGACTCATGTTTGCTGTGAACTAGGATAGGTGGCCCTGCTTCGAAAAGCAGTCTTTTCCCCTTTGGAAATGTGGATTCCTGTAGCCTCGGAGCTGCTTGTGAAACCCTAGGAAGGCCAGGCTTCTACTCACTGCAGGCACGCCCGGGGAGGAAACGAGTATGTTCCCCCAGAGAAACAGGCTGCTTGCAAGTGTCGAGGGGAGCTTCTCAGGTGCCCAGTGGGTCCCGTTTGTTTCCCTTCGCAGCTCCCATCCTGCAGGTCCTTATGCTGGGTGCTAACAAGAGTAGGTGGCTCTGCCGACAAAAGCAGCCTTTTCCCTTTGGAAGCTTGGATTCTAGTGTCTCAGGGGCTGCTTGCCAAACCTTGAAGTTGCCCAGGTTCTAACCTCCGTAGGTACGCTTGCGTAGCAAACGAGCACTTTCCCCCGAGAAACCGGGTTCCTGCCACGTTGGAGAAGAGTTAAGCCCGCAGACCTCGTTCCTCCTGGGAAAGCGCAAGGCCACACTGAGCCTCAGGGTAGTGCCTAAGTTTCCACCCGGTAAGCTCTGCGTGCCTCCGTTTCCATGAGGTCTCCACCGTTGTTGTGTTTCAATGGAAAGCGAGGATAGCTTTCAGGACTCCAAGCACTCTTGCCTCCGTACCATTTCCCATGCTACCACACGGATCCCCCCCACGTCTCCTCTCTGTCTGCTGAGCCACAAGCAGCCGTGTAGGCCCTTCGGAACACTTCTTGCATGCACAGCCCAAGGCGTCACACTGCTCTCTCTCTACCTTTTGAAACCTAGGTTGCCGCAGCTTCTCCCAGCTCACGAAGAAAGTCAGAGCCGGTCTCATGTACTGGGTACCGTGGACTCAGTGAGGACAAGGGCCCTACCTGCACTCAGAAAAACACTCTGCTCAGCTCTCCATCCAGGCGGTCACACCGCCTGACTCGGTTTAGCAGGACGTCGATGTGAGGTCCAAGCTGAGCAAAGAGCACAATTCCTCCTTTACCCTGCAAGGCCCCGGAAGAGGTAGTGCCAACTAGCCCTCGCTCAGGCCAGCCCTCCTTCAGGGATCTTGCCACACTTTGAAGCCTGCACTGTAAAAGGTACTTAGCGAAGTTTCCAGGGTTTCGCCATGCTCCCCCTCGGCAGCTCCACTCCTGCAGGGACTCATGTTTGCTGTGAACTAGGATAGGTGGCCCTGCCTCGAAAAGCAGTCTTTTCCCCTTTGGAAATGTGGATTCTTGTAGCCTCGGAGCTGCTTGCGAAACCCTAGGAAAGCCAGGCTTCTACTCACTGCAGGCACGCCCGGGGAGGAAACGAGTATGTTCCCCCAGAGAAACAGGCTGCTTGCAAGTGTCGAGGGGAGCTTCTCAGGTGCCCAGTGGGTCCCGTTTGTTTCCCTTCGCAGCTCCCATCCTGCAGGTCCTTATGCTGGGTGCTAACAAGAGTAGGTGGCTCTGCCGACAAAAGCAGCCTTTTCCCTTTGGAAGCTTGGATTCTAGTGTCTCAGGGGCTGCTTGCCAAACCTTGAAGTTGCCCAGGTTCTAACCTCAATAGGTACGCTTGCGTAGCAAACGAGCACTTTCCCCCGAGAAACCGGGTTCCTGCCACGTTGGAGAAGAGTTAATCCCGCAGACCTCGTTCCTCCTGGGAAAGCGCAAGGCCACACTGAGCCTCAGGGTAGTTCCTAAGTTTCCACCCGGTAAGCTCTGCGTGCCTCGGTTTCCATGAGGTCTCCACCGTTGTTGTGCTTCAATGGAAAGCGAGGATAGCTTTCAGGACTCCAAGCACTCTTGCTCTCGTACTGTTTCCCATGCTACCACACGGATCCCCCCCACGTCTCCTCTCTGTCTGCTGAGCCACAAGCTGCATTGTAGGCCCTTCGGAACACTTCTTGCATGCACAGCCCAAGGCGTCACACTGCTCTCTCTCTACCTTTTGAAACCTAGGTTGCCGCAGCTTCTCCCAGCTCAGGAAGAAAGTCAGAGCCGGTCTCATGTACTGGGTACCGTGGACTCAGTGAGGACAAGGGCCCTACCTGCACTCAGAAAAACACTCTGCTCAGCTCTCCATCCAGGAGCTCACACCGCCTGACTCGGTTTAGCAGGACGTCGATGTGAGGTCCAAGCTGAGCAAAGAGCACAATTCCTCCTTTACCCTGCTAGGCCGCGGAAGAGGTAGTGCCAACTAGGCCTCGCTCAGGCCAGCCCTCCTTCAGGGATCTTGCCACACTTTGAAGCCTGCACAGTAAAAGGTACTTAGCGAAGTTCCCAGGGTTTCGTCATGCTCTCCCTCGGCAGCTCCACTCCTGCAGGGACTCATGTTTGCTGTGAACTAGGATAGGTGGCCCTGCTTCGAAAAGCAGTCTTTTCCCCTTTGAAAATGCGGATTCTTGTAGCCTCGGAGCTGTTTGCGAAACCCTAGGAAGGCCCAGCTTCTAGTCACTGCAGGCACGCCCGGGGAGGAAACGAGTATGTTCCCCCAGAGAAACAGGCTGCTTGCAAGTGTCGAGGGGAGCTTCTCAGGTGCCCAGTCGGTCCCGTTTGTTTCCCTTCGCAGCTCCCATCCTGCAGGTACTTATGCTGGGTGCTAACAAGAGTAGGTGGCTCTGCCAACAAAAGCAGCCTTTTCCCTTTGGAAGCTTGGATTCTAGTGTCTAAGGGGCTGCTTGCCAAACCTTGAAGTTGCCTAGGTTCTAACCTCCGTAGGTACGCTTGCTTAGCAAACGAGCACTTTCCCCCGAGAAACCGGGTTCCTGCCACGTTGGAGAAGAGTTAATCCCGCAGACCTCGTTCCTCCTGGGAAAGCGCAAGGCCACACTGAGCCTCAGGGTAGTGCCTAAGTTTCCACCCGGTAAGCTCTTCGTGCCTCGTTTTCCATGAGGTCTCCACCGTTGTTGTGCTTCAATGGAAAGCGAGGATAGCTTTCAGGACTCCAAGCACCCTTGCCTCCGTACAGTTTCCCATGCTACCACACGGATCCCCCCCACGTCTCCTCTCTGTCTGCTGAGCCACAAGCTGCCGTGTAGGCCCTTCGGAACACTTCTTGCATGCACAGCCCAAGGCGTCACACTGCTCTCTCTCTACCTTTTGAAACCTAGGTTGCCGCAGCTTCTCCCAGCTCACGAAGACAGTCAGAGCCGGTCTCATGTGCTGGGTAACATGGACTCAGTGAGGACAAGGGCCCTACTTGCACTCAGAAAAACACTCTGCTCAGCTCTCCCTCCAGGAGCTCACACCGCCTGACTCGGTTTAGCAGGACGTCGATGTGAGGTCCAAGCTGAGCAAAGAGCACAATTCCTCCTTTACCCTGCTAGGCCGCGGAAGAGGTAGTGCCAACTAGGCCTCGCTCAGGCCAGCCCTCCTTCAGGGATCTTGCCACACTTTGAAGCCTGCACAGTAAAAGGTACTTAGCGAAGTTCCCAGGGTTTCGTCATGCTCTCCCTCGGCAGCTCCACTCCTGCAGGGACTCATGTTTGCTGTGAACTAGGATAGGTGGCCCTGCTTCGAAAAGCAGTCTTTTCCCCTTTGAAAATGCGGATTCTTGTAGCCTCGGAGCTGTTTGCGAAACCCTAGGAAGGCCCAGCTTCTAGTCACTGCAGGCACGCCCGGGGAGGAAACGAGTATGTTCCCCCAGAGAAACAGGCTGCTTGCAAGTGTCGAGGGGAGCTTCTCAGGTGCCCAGTCGGTCCCGTTTGTTTCCCTTCGCAGCTCCCATCCTGCAGGTCCTTATGCTGGGTGCTAACAAGAGTAGGTGGCTCTGCCAACAAACGCAGCCTTTTCCCTTTGGAAGCTTGGATTCTAGTGTCTAAGGGGCTGCTTGCCAAACCTTGAAGTTGCCCAGGTTCTAACCTCCGTAGGTACGCTTGCTTAGCAAACGAGCACTTTCCCCCGAGAAACCGGGTTCCTGCCACGTTGGAGAAGAGTTAATCCCGCAGACCTCGTTCCTCCTGGGAAAGCGCAAGGCCACACTGAGCCTCAGGGTAGTGCCTAAGTTTCCACCCGGTAAGCTCTTCGTGCCTCGGTTTCCATGAGGTCTCCACCGTTGTTGTGCTTCAATGGAAAGCGAGGATAGCTTTCAGGACTCCAAGCACTCTTGCTCTCGTACTGCTTCCCATGCTACCACACGGATCCCCCCCACGTCTCCTCTCTGTCTGCTGAGCCACAAGCTGCATTGTAGGCCCTTCGGAACACTTCTTGCATGCACAGCCCAAGGCGTCACACTGCTCTCTCTCTACCTTTTGAAACCTAGGTTGCCGCAGCTTCTCCCCGCTGACGAAGACAGTCAGAGCCGGTCTCATGTGCTGGGTAACGTGGACTCAGTGAGGACAAGGGCCTTACCTGCACTCAGAAAAATACTCTGCTCAGCTCTCCATCCAGGAGCTCACACCGCCTGACTCGGTTTAGCAGGACGTCGATGTGAGGTCCAAGCTGAGCAAAGAGCACAATTCCTCCTTTACCCTGCTAGGCCACGGAAGAGGTAATGCCAACTAGGCCTCGCTCAGGCCAGCCCTCCTTCAGGGATCTTGACACACTTTGAAGCCTGCACAGTAAAAGGTACTTAGCGAAGTTCCCAGGGTTTCGTCATGCTCTCCCTCGGCAGCTCCACTCCTGCAGGGACTCATGTTTGCTGTGAACTAGGATAGGTGGCCCTGCTTCGAAAAGCAGTCTTTTCCCCTTTGGAAATGTGGATTCCTGTAGCCTCGGAGCTGCTTGTGAAAACCTAGGAAGGCCAGGCTTCTACTCACTGCAGGCACGCCCGGGGAGGAAACGAGTATGTTCCCCCAGAGAAACAGGCTGCTTGCAAGTGTCGAGGGGAGCTTCTCAGGTGCCCAGTGGGTCCCGTTTGTTTCCCTTCGCAGCTCCCATCCTGCAGGTCCTTATGCTGGGTGCTAACAAGAGTAGGTGGCTCTGCCGACAAAAGCAGCCTTTTCCCTTTGGAAGCTTGGATTCTAGTGTCTCAGGGGCTGCTTGCCAAACCTTGAAGTTGCCCAGGTTCTAACCTCCGTAGGTACGCTTGCGTAGCAAACGAGCACTTTCCCCCGAGATACCGGGTTCCTGCCACGTTGGAGAAGAGTTAATCCCGCAGACCTCGTTCCTCCTGGGAAAGCGCAAGGCCACACTGAGCCTCAGGGTAGTGCCTAAGTTTCCACCCGGTAAGCTCTGCGTGCCTCCGTTTCCATGAGGTCTCCACCGTTGTTGTGTTTCAATGGAAAGCGAGGATAGCTTTCAGGACTCCAAGCACTCTTGCCTCCGTACCGTTTCCCATGCTACCACACGGATCCCCCCCACGTCTCCTCTCTGTCTGCTGAGCCACAAGCAGCCGTGTAGGCCCTTCGGAACACTTCTTGCATGCACAGCCCAAGGCGTCACACTGCTCTCTCTCTACCTTTTGAAACCTAGGTTGCCGCAGCTTCTCCCAGCTCAGGAAGAAAGTCAGAGCCGGTCTCATGTACTGGGTACCGTGGACTCAGTGAGGACAAGGGCCCTACCTGCACTCAGAAAAACACTCTGCTCAGCTCTCCATCCAGGAGCTCACACCGCCTGACTCGGTTTAGCAGGACGTCGATGTGAGGTCCAAGCTGAGCAAAGAGCACAATTCCTCCTTTACCCTGCTAGGCCGCGGAAGAGGTAGTGCCAACTAGGCCTCGCTCAGGCCAGCCCTCCTTCAGGGATCTTGCCACACTTTGAAGCCTGCACAGTAAAAGGTACTTAGCGAAGTTCCCAGGGTTTCGTCATGCTCTCCCTCGGCAGCTCCACTCCTGCAGGGACTCATGTTTGCTGTGAACTAGGATAGGTGGCCCTGCTTCGAAAAGCAGTCTTTTCCCCTTTGAAAATGCGGATTCTTGTAGCCTCGGAGCTGTTTGCGAAACCCTAGGAAGGCCCAGCTTCTAGTCACTGCAGGCACGCCCGGGGAGGAAACGAGTATGTTCCCCCAGAGAAACAGGCTGCTTGCAAGTGTCGAGGGGAGCTTCTCAGGTGCCCAGTCGGTCCCGTTTGTTTCCCTTCGCAGCTCCCATCCTGCAGGTACTTATGCTGGGTGCTAACAAGAGTAGGTGGCTCTGCCGACAAAAGCAGCCTTTTCCCTTTGGAAGCTTGGATTCTAGTGTCTCAGGGGCTGCTTGCCAAACCTTGAAGTTGCCCAGGTTCTAACCTCCGTAGGTACGCTTGCGTAGCAAACGAGCACTTTCCCCCGAGAAACCGGGTTCCTGCCACGTTGGAGAAGAGTTAATCCCGCAGACCTCGTTCCTCCTGGGAAAGCGCAAGGCCACACTGAGCCTCAGGGTAGTGCCTAAGTTTCCACCTGGTAAGCTCTGCGTGCCTCCGTTTCCATGAGGTCTCCACCGTTGTTGTGTTTCAATGGAAAGCGAGGATAGCTTTCAGGACTCCAAGCACTCTTGCCTCCGTACCGTTTCCCATGCTACCACACGGATCCCCCCCACGTCTCCTCTCTGTCTGCTGAGCCACAAGCAGCCGTGTAGGCCCTTCGGAACACTTCTTGCATGCACAGCCCAAGGCGTCACACTGCTCTCTCTCTACCTTTTGAAACCTAGGTTGCCGCAGCTTCTCCCAGCTCAGGAAGAAAGTCAGAGCCGGTCTCATGTACTGGGTACCGTGGACTCAGTGAGGACAAGGGCCCTACCTGCACTCAGAAAAACACTCTGCTCAGCTCTCCATCCAGGAGCTCACACCGCCTGACTCGGTTTAGCAGGACGTCGATGTGAGGTCCAAGCTGAGCAAAGAGCACAATTCCTCCTTTACCCTGCTAGGCCGCGGAAGAGGTAGTGCCAACTAGGCCTCGCTCAGGCCAGCCCTCCTTCAGGGATCTTGCCACACTTTGAAGCCTGCACAGTAAAAGGTACTTAGCGAAGTTCCCAGGGTTTCGTCATGCTCTCCCTCGGCAGCTCCACTCCTGCAGGGACTCATGTTTGCTGTGAACTAGGATAGGTGGCCCTGCTTCGAAAAGCAGTCTTTTCCCCTTTGAAAATGCGGATTCTTGTAGCCTCGGAGCTGTTTGCGAAACCCTAGGAAGGCCCAGCTTCTAGTCACTGCAGGCACGCCCGGGGAGGAAACGAGTATGTTCCCCCAGAGAAACAGGCTGCTTGCAAGTGTCGAGGGGAGCTTCTCAGGTGCCCAGTGGGTCCCGTTTGTTTCCCTTCGCAGCTCCCATCCTGCAGGTCCTTATGCTGGGTGCTAACAAGAGTAGGTGGCTCTGCCGACAAAAGCAGCCTTTTCCCTTTGGAAGCTTGGATTCTAGTGTCTCAGGGGCTGCTTGCCAAACCTTGAAGTTGCCCAGGTTCTAACCTCCGTAGGTACGCTTGCGTAGCAAACGAGCACTTTCCCCCGAGAAACCGGGTTCCTGCCACGATGGAGAAGAGTTAATCCCGCAGACCTCGTTCCTCCTGGGAAAGCGCAAGGCCACACTGAGCCTCAGGGTAGTGCCTAAGTTTCCACCCGGTAAGCTCTGCGTGCCTCCGTTTCCATGAGGTCTCCACCGTTGTTGTGTTTCAATGGAAAGCGAGGATAGCTTTCAGGACTCCAAGCACTCTTGCCTCCGTACCGTTTCCCATGCTACCACACGGATCCCCCCCACGTCTCCTCTCTGTCTGCTGAGCCACAAGCAGCCGTGTAGGCCCTTCGGAACACTTCTTGCATGCACAGCCCAAGGCGTCACACTGCTCTCTCTCTACCTTTTGAAACCTAGGTTGCCGCAGCTTCTCCCAGCTCAGGAAGAAAGTCAGAGCCGGTCTCATGTACTGGGTACCGTGGACTCAGTGAGGACAAGGGCCCTACCTGCACTCAGAAAAACACTCTGCTCAGCTCTCCATCCAGGCGGTCACACCGCCTGACTCGGTTTAGCAGGACGTCGATGTGAGGTCCAAGCTGAGCAAAGAGCACAATTCCTCCTTTACCCTGCAAGGCCCCGGAAGAGGTAGTGCCAACTAGGCCTCGCTCAGGCCAGCCCTCCTTCAGGGATCTTGCCACACTTTGAAGCCTGCACTGTAAAAGGTACTTAGCGAAGTTTCCAGGGTTTCGCCATGCTCCCCCTCGGCAGCTCCACTCCTGCAGGGACTCATGTTTGCTGTGAACTAGGATAGGTGGCCCTGCCTCGAAAAGCAGTCTTTTCCCCTTTGGAAATGTGGATTCTTGTAGCCTCGGAGCTGCTTGCGAAACCCTAGGAAGGCCAGGCTTCTACTCACTGCAGGCACGCCCGGGGAGGAAACGAGTATGTTCCCCCAGAGAAACAGGCTGCTTGCAAGTGTCGAGGGGAGCTTCTCAGGTGCCCAGTGGGTCCCGTTTGTTTCCCTTCGCAGCTCCCATCCTGCAGGTCCTTATGCTGGGTGCTAACAAGAGTAGGTGGCTCTGCCGACAAAAGCAGCCTTTTCCCTTTGGAAGCTTGGATTCTAGTGTCTCAGGGGCTGCTTGCCAAACCTTGAAGTTGCCCAGGTTCTAACCTCAATAGGTACGCTTGCGTAGCAAACGAGCACTTTCCCCCGAGAAACCGGGTTCCTGCCACGTTGGAGAAGAGTTAATCCCGCAGACCTCGTTCCTCCTGGGAAAGCGCAAGGCCACACTGAGCCTCAGGGTAGTTCCTAACTTTCCACCCGGTAAGCTCTGCGTGCCTCGGTTTCCATGAGGTCTCCACCGTTGTTGTGCTTCAATGGAAAGCGAGGATAGCTTTCAGGACTCCAAGCACTCTTGCTCTCGTACTGTTTCCCATGCTACCACACGGATCCCCCCCACGTCTCCTCTCTGTCTGCTGAGCCACAAGCTGCATTGTAGGCCCTTCGGAACACTTCTTGCATGCACAGCCCAAGGCGTCACACTGCTCTCTCTCTACCTTTTGAAACCTAGGTTGCCGCAGCTTCTCCCCGCTGACGAAGACAGTCATAGCCGGTCTCATGTGCTGGGTAACGTGGACTCAGTGAGGACAAGGGCCCTACCTGCACTCAGAAAAACACTCTGCTCAGCTCTCCATCCAGGAGCTCACACCGCCTGACTCGGTTTAGCAGGACTTCGATGTGAGGTCCAAGCTGAGCAAAGAGCACAATTCCTCCTTTACCCTGCTAGGCCGCGGAAGAGGTAGTGCCAACTAGGCCTCGCTCAGGCCAGCCCTCCTTCAGGGATCTTGCCACACTTTGAAGCCTGCACAGTAAAAGGTACTTAGCGAAGTTCCCAGGGTTTCGTCATGCTCTCCCTCGGCAGCTCCACTCCTGCAGGGACTCATGTTTGCTGTGAACTAGGATAGGTGGCCCTGCTTCGAAAAGCAGTCTTTTCCCCTTTGGAAATGTGGATTCCTGTAGCCTCGGAGCTGCTTGTGAAACCCTAGGAAGGCCAGGCTTCTACTCACTGCCGGCACGCCCGGGGAGGAAACGAGTATGTTCCCCCAGAGAAACAGGTTGCTTGCAAGTGTCGAGGGGAGCTTCTCAGGTGCCCAGTGGGTCCCGTTTGTTTCCCTTCGCAGCTCCCATCCTGCAGGTCCTTATGCTGGGTGCTAACAAGAGTAGGTGGCTCTGCCGACAAAAGCAGCCTTTTCCCTTTGGAAGCTTGGATTCTAGTGTCTCAGGGGCTGCTTGCCAAACCTTGAAGTTGCCCAGGTTCTAACCTCCGTAGGTACGCTTGCGTAGCAAACGAGCACTTTCCCCCGAGAAACCGGGTTCCTGCCACGTTGGAGAAGAGTTAAGCCCGCAGACCTCGTTCCTCCTGGGAAAGCGCAAGGCCACACTGAGCCTCAGGGTAGTGCCTAAGTTTCCACCCGGTAAGCTCTGCGTGCCTCCGTTTCCATGAGGTCTCCACCGTTGTTGTGTTTCAATGGAAAGCGAGGATAGCTTTCAGTACTCCAAGCACTCTTGCCTCCGTACCGTTTCCCATGCTACCACACGGATCCCCCCCACGTCTCCTCTCTGTCTGCTGAGCCACAAGCAGCCGTGTAGGCCCTTCGGAACACTTCTTGCATGCACAGCCCAAGGCGTCACACTGCTCTCTCTCTACCTTTTGAAACCTAGGTTGCCGCAGCTTCTCCCAGCTCAGGAAGAAAGTCAGAGCCGGTCTCATGTACTGGGTACCGTGGACTCAGTGAGGACAAGGGCCCTACCTGCACTCAGAAAAACACTCTGCTCAGCTCTCCATCCAGGTGGTCACACCGCCTGACTCGGTTTAGCAGGACGTCGATGTGAGGTCCAAGCTGAGCAAAGAGCACAATTCCTCCTTTACCCTGCAAGGCCCCGGAAGAGGTAGTGCCAACTAGGCCTCGCTCAGGCCAGCCCTCCTTCAGGGATCTTGCCACACTTTGAAGCCTGCACTGTAAAAGGTACTTAGCGAAGTTTCCAGGGTTTCGCCATGCTCCCCCTCGGCAGCTCCACTCCTGCAGGGACTTATGTTTGCTGTGAACTAGGATAGGTGGCCCTGCCTCGAAAAGCAGTCTTTTCCCCTTTGGAAATGTGGATTCTTGTAGCCTCGGAGCTGCTTGCGAAACCCTAGGAAGGCCAGGCTTCTACTCACTGCAGGCACGCCCGGGGAGGAAACAAGTATGTTCCCCCAGAGAAACAGGCTGCTTGCAAGTGTCGAGGGGAGCTTCTCAGGTGCCCAGTGGGTCCCGTTTGTTTCCCTTCGCAGCTCCCATCCTGCAGGTCCTTATGCTGGGTGCTAACAAGAGTAGGTGGCTCTGCCGACAAAAGCAGCCTTTTCCCTTTGGAAGCTTGGATTCTAGTGTCTCAGGGGCTGCTTGCCAAACCTTGAAGTTGCCCAGGTTCTAACCTCAATAGGTACGCTTGCGTAGCAAACGAGCACTTTCCCCCGAGAAACCGGGTTCCTGCCACGTTGGAGAAGAGTTAATCCCGCAGACCTCGTTCCTCCTGGGAAAGCGCAAGGCCACACTGAGCCTCAGGGTAGTTCCTAACTTTCCACCCGGTAAGCTCTGCGTGCCTCGGTTTCCATGAGGTCTCCACCGTTGTTGTGCTTCAATGGAAAGCGAGGATAGCTTTCAGGACTCCAAGCACTCTTGCTCTCGTACTGTTTCCCATGCTACCACACGGATCCCCCCCACGTCTCCTCTCTGTCTGCTGAGCCACAAGCTGCATTGTAGGCCCTTCGGAACACTTCTTGCATGCACAGCCCAAGGCGTCACACTGCTCTCTCTCTACCTTTTGAAACCTAGGTTGCCGCAGCTTCTCCCTGCTGACGAAGACAGTCATAGCCGGTCTCATGTGCTGGGTAACGTGGACTCAGTGAGGACAAGGGCCCTACCTGCACTCAGAAAAACACTCTGCTCAGCTCTCCATCCAGGAGCTCACACCGCCTGACTCGGTTTAGCAGGACTTCGATGTGAGGTCCAAGCTGAGCAAAGAGCACAATTCCTCCTTTACCCTGCTAGGCCGCGGAAGAGGTAGTGCCAACTAGGCCTCGCTCAGGCCAGCCCTCCTTCAGGGATCTTGCCACACTTTGAAGCCTGCACAGTAAAAGGTACTTAGCGAAGTTCCCAGGGTTTCGTCATGCTCTCCCTCGGCAGCTCCACTCCTGCAGGGACTCATGTTTGCTGTGAACTAGGATAGGTGGCCCTGCTTCGAAAAGCAGTCTTTTCCCCTTTGGAAATGTGGATTCCTGTAGCCTCGGAGCTGCTTGTGAAACCCTAGGAAGGCCAGGCTTCTACTCACTGCCGGCACGCCCGGGGAGGAAACGAGTATGTTCCCCCAGAGAAACAGGTTGCTTGCAAGTGTCGAGGGGAGCTTCTCAGGTGCCCAGTGGGTCCCGTTTGTTTCCCATCGCAGCTCCCATCCTGCAGGTCCTTATGCTGGGTGCTAACAAGAGTAGGTGGCTCTGCCGACAAAAGCAGCCTTTTCCCTTTGGAAGCTTGGATTCTAGTGTCTCAGGGGCTGCTTGCCAAACCTTGAAGTTGCCCAGGTTCTAACCTCCGTAGGTACGCTTGCGTAGCAAACGAGCACTTTCCCCCGAGAAACCGGGTTCCTGCCACGTTGGAGAAGAGTTAATCCCGCAGACCTCGTTCCTCCTGGGAAAGCGCAAGGCCACACTGAGCCTCAGGGTAGTGCCTAAGTTTCCACCCGGTAAGCTCTGCGTGCCTCCGTTTCCATGAGGTCTCCACCGTTGTTGTGTTTCAATGGAAAGCGAGGATAGCTTTCAGGACTCCAAGCACTCTTGCCTCCGTACCGTTTCCCATGCTACCACACGGATCCCCCCCACGTCTCCTCTCTGTCTGCTGAGCCACAAGCAGCCGTGTAGGCCCTTCGGAACACTTCTTGCATGCACAGCCCAAGGCGTCACACTGCTCTCTCTCTACCTTTTGAAACCTAGGTTGCCGCAGCTTCTCCCAGCTCAGGAAGAAAGTCAGAGCCGGTCTCATGTACTGGGTACCGTGGACTCAGTGAGGACAAGGGCCCTACCTGCACTCAGAAAAACACTCTTCTCAGCTCTCCATCCAGGAGCTCACACCGCCTGACTCGGTTTAGCAGGACGTCGATGTGAGGTCCAAGCTGAGCAAAGAGCACAATTCCTCCTTTACCCTGCTAGGCCGCGGAAGAGGTAGTGCCAACTAGGCCTCGCTCAGGCCAGCCCTCCTTCAGGGATCTTGCCACACTTTGAAGCCTGCACAGTAAAAGGTACTTAGCGAAGTTCCCAGGGTTTCGCCATGCTCTCCCTCGGCAGCTCCACTCCTGCAGGGACTCATGTTTGCTGTGAACTAGGATAGGTGGCCCTGCTTCGAAAAGCAGTCTTTTCCCCTTTGAAAATGCGGATTCTTGTAGCCTCGGAGCTGTTTGCGAAACCCTAGGAAGGCCCAGCTTCTAGTCACTGCAGGCACGCCCGGGGAGGAAACGAGTATGTTCCCCCAGAGAAACAGGCTGCTTGCAAGTGTCGAGGGGAGCTTCTCAGGTGCCCAGTCGGTCCCGTTTGTTTCCCTTCGCAGCTCCCATCCTGCAGGTACTTATGCTGGGTGCTAACAAGAGTAGGTGGCTCTGCCAACAAAAGCAGCCTTTTCCCTTTGGAAGCTTGGATTCTAGTGTCTCAGGGGCTGCTTGCCAAACCTTGAAGTTGCCCAGGTTCTAACCTCCGTAGGTACGCTTGCTTAGCAAACGAGCACTTTCCCCCGAGAAACCGGGTTCCTGCCACGTTGGAGAAGAGTTAATCCCGCAGACCTCGTTCCTCCTGGGAAAGCGCAAGGCCACACTGAGCCTCAGGGTAGTGCCTAAGTTTCCACCCGGTAAGCTCTTCGTGCCTCGGTTTCCATGAGGTCTCCACCGTTGTTGTGCTTCAATGGAAAGCGAGGATAGCTTTCAGGACTCCAAGCACTCTTGCTCTCGTACTGCTTCCCATGCTACCACACGGATCCCCCCCACGTCTCCTCTCTGTCTGCTGAGCCACAAGCTGCATTGTAGGCCCTTCGGAACACTTCTTGCATGCACAGCCCAAGGCGTCACACTGCTCTCTCTCTACCTTTTGAAACCTAGGTTGCCGCAGCTTCTCCCCGCTGACGAAGACAGTCAGAGCCGGTCTCATGTGCTGGGTAACGTGGACTCAGTGAGGACAAGGGCCCTACCTGCACTCAGAAAAACACTCTGCTCAGCTCTCCATCCAGGCGGTCACACCGCCTGACTCGGTTTAGCAGGACGTCGATGTGAGGTCCAAGCTGAGCAAAGAGCACAATTCCTCCTTTACCCTGCAAGGCCCCGGAAGAGGTAGTGCCAACTAGGCCTCGCTCAGGCCAGCCCTCCTTCAGGGATCTTGCCACACTTTGAAGCCTGCACTGTAAAAGGTACTTAGCGAAGTTTCCAGGGTTTCGCCATGCTCCCCCTCGGCAGCTCCACTCCTGCAGGGACTCATGTTTGCTGTGAACTAGGATAGGTGGCCCTGCCTCGAAAAGCAGTCTTTTCCCCTTTGGAAATGTGGATTCTTGTAGCCTCGGAGCTGCTTGCGAAACCCTAGGAAGGCCAGGCTTCTACTCACTGCAGGCACGCCCGGGGAGGAAACGAGTATGTTCCCCCAGAGAAACAGGCTGCTTGCAAGTGTCGAGGGGAGCTTCTCAGGTGCCCAGTGGGTCCCGTTTGTTTCCCTTCGCAGCTCCCATCCTGCAGGTCCTTATGCTGGGTGCTAACAAGAGTAGGTGGCTCTGCCGACAAAAGCAGCCTTTTCCCTTTGGAAGCTTGGATTCTAGTGTCTCAGGGGCTGCTTGCCAAACCTTGAAGTTGCCCAGGTTCTAACCTCCGTAGGTACGCTTGCGTAGCAAACGAGCACTTTCCCCCGAGAAACCGGGTTCCTGCCACGTTGGAGAAGAGTTAATCCCGCAGACCTCGTTCCTCCTGGGAAAGCGCAAGGCCACACTGAGCCTCAGGGTAGTGCCTAAGTTTCCACCCGGTAAGCTCTGCGTGCCTCCGTTTCCATGAGGTCTCCACCGTTGTTGTGTTTCAATGGAAAGCGAGGATAGCTTTCAGGACTCCAAGCACTCTTGCCTCCGTACCGTTTCCCATGCTACCACACGGATCCCCCCCACGTCTCCTCTCTGTCTGCTGAGCCACAAGCAGCCGTGTAGGCCCTTCGGAACACTTCTTGCATGCACAGCCCAAGGCGTCACACTGCTCTCTCTCTACCTTTTGAAACCTAGGTTGCCGCAGCTTCTCCCAGCTCAGGAAGAAAGTCAGAGCCGGTCTCATGTACTGGGTACCGTGGACTCAGTGAGGACAAGGGCCCTACCTGCACTCAGAAAAACACTCTGCTCAGCTCTCCATCCAGGCGGTCACACCGCCTGACTCGGTTTAGCAGGACGTCGATGTGAGGTCCAAGCTGAGCAAAGAGCACAATTCCTCCTTTACCCTGCAAGGCCCCGGAAGAGGTAGTGCCAACTAGGCCTCGCTCAGGCCAGCCCTCCTTCAGGGATCTTGCCACACTTTGAAGCCTGCACTGTAAAAGGTACTTAGCGAAGTTTCCAGGGTTTCGCCATGCTCCCCCTCGGCAGCTCCACTCCTGCAGGGACTCATGTTTGCTGTGAACTAGGATAGGTGGCCCTGCCTCGAAAAGCAGTCTTTTCCCCTTTGGAAATGTGGATTCTTGTAGCCTCGGAGCTGCTTCCGAAACCCTAGGAAGGCCAGGCTTCTACTCACTGCAGGCACGCCCGGGGAGGAAACGAGTATGTTCCCCCAGAGAAACAGGCTGCTTGCAAGTGTCGAGGGGAGCTTCTCAGGTGCCCAGTGGGTCCCGTTTGTTTCCCTTCGCAGCTCCCATCCTGCAGGTCCTTATGCTGGGTGCTAACAAGAGTAGGTGGCTCTGCCGACAAAAGCAGCCTTTTCCCTTTGGAAGCTTGGATTCTAGTGTCTCAGGGGCTGCTTGCCAAACCTTGAAGTTGCCCAGGTTCTAACCTCAATAGGTACGCTTGCGTAGCAAACGAGCACTTTCCCCCGAGAAACCGTGTTCCTGCCACGTTGGAGAAGAGTTAATCCCGCAGACCTCGTTCCTCCTGGGAAAGCGCAAGGCCACACTGAGCCTCAGGGTAGTTCCTAACTTTCCACCCGGTAAGCTCTGCGTGCCTCGGTTTCCATGAGGTCTCCACCGTTGTTGTGCTTCAATGGAAAGCGAGGATAGCTTTCAGGACTCCAAGCACTCTTGCTCTCGTACTGTTTCCCATGCTACCACACGGATCCCCCCCACGTCTCCTCTCTGTCTGCTGAGCCACAAGCTGCATTGTAGGCCCTTCGGAACACTTCTTGCATGCACAGCCCAAGGCGTCACACTGCTCTCTCTCTACCTTTTGAAACCTAGGTTGCCGCAGCTTCTCCCCGCTGACGAAGACAGTCATAGCCGGTCTCATGTGCTGGGTAACGTGGACTCAGTGAGGACAAGGGCCCTACCTGCACTCAGAAAAACACTCTGCTCAGCTCTCCATCCAGGAGCTCACACCGCCTGACTCGGTTTAGCAGGACTTCGATGTGAGGTCCAAGCTGAGCAAAGAGCACAATTCCTCCTTTACCCTGCTAGGCCGCGGAAGAGGTAGTGCCAACTAGGCCTCGCTCAGGCCAGCCCTCCTTCAGGGATCTTGCCACACTTTGAAGCCTGCACAGTAAAAGGTACTTAGCGAAGTTCCCAGGGTTTCGTCATGTTCTCCCTCGGCAGCTCCACTCCTGCAGGGACTCATGTTTGCTGTGAACTAGGATAGGTGGCCCTGCTTCGAAAAGCAGTCTTTTCCCCTTTGGAAATGTGGATTCCTGTAGCCTCGGAGCTGCTTGTGAAACCCTAGGAAGGCCAGGCTTCTACTCACTGCCGGCACGCCCGGGGAGGAAACGAGTATGTTCCCCCAGAGAAACAGGTTGCTTGCAAGTGTCGAGGGGAGCTTCTCAGGTGCCCAGTGGGTCCCGTTTGTTTCCCTTCGCAGCTCCCATCCTGCAGGTCCTTATGCTGGGTGCTAACAAGAGTAGGTGGCTCTGCCGACAAAAGCAGCCTTTTCCCTTTGGAAGCTTGGATTCTAGTGTCTCAGGGGCTGCTTGCCAAACCTTGAAGTTGCCCAGGTTCTAACCTCCGTAGGTACGCTTGCGTAGCAAACGAGCACTTTCCCCCGAGAAACCGGGTTCCTGCCACGTTGGAGAAGAGTTAATCCCGCAGACCTCGTTCCTCCTGGGAAAGCGCAAGGCCACACTGAGCCTCAGGGTAGTGCCTAAGTTTCCACCCGGTAAGCTCTGCGTGCCTCCGTTTCCATGAGGTCTCCACCGTTGTTGTGTTTCAATGGAAAGCGAGGATAGCTTTCAGGACTCCAAGCACTCTTGCCTCCGTACCGTTTCCCATGCTACCACACGGATCCCCCCCACGTCTCCTCTCTGTCTGCTGAGCCACAAGCAGCCGTGTAGGCCCTTCGGAACACTTCTTGCATGCACAGCCCAAGGCGTCACACTGCTCTCTCTCTACCTTTTGAAACCTAGGTTGCCGCAGCTTCTCCCAGCTCAGGAAGAAAGTCAGAGCCGGTCTCATGTACTGGGTACCGTGGACTCAGTGAGGACAAGGGCCCTACCTGCACTCAGAAAAACACTCTTCTCAGCTCTCCATCCAGGAGCTCACACCGCCTGACTCGGTTTAGCAGGACGTCGATGTGAGGTCCAAGCTGAGCAAAGAGCACAATTCCTCCTTTACCCTGCTAGGCCGCGGAAGAGGTAGTGCCAACTAGGCCTCGCTCAGGCCAGCCCTCCTTCAGGGATCTTGCCACACTTTGAAGCCTGCACAGTAAAAGGTACTTAGCGAAGTTCCCAGGGTTTCGCCATGCTCTCCCTCGGCAGCTCCACTCCTGCAGGGACTCATGTTTGCTGTGAACTAGGATAGGTGGCCCTGCTTCGAAAAGCAGTCTTTTCCCCTTTGAAAATGCGGATTCTTGTAGCCTCGGAGCTGTTTGCGAAACCCTAGGAAGGCCCAGCTTCTAGTCACTGCAGGCACGCCCGGGGAGGAAACGAGTATGTTCCCCCAGAGAAACAGGCTGCTTGCAAGTGTCGAGGGGAGCTTCTCAGGTGCCCAGTCGGTCCCGTTTGTTTCCCTTCGCAGCTCCCATCCTGCAGGTACTTATGCTGGGTGCTAACAAGAGTAGGTGGCTCTGCCAACAAAAGCAGCCTTTTCCCTTTGGAAGCTTGGATTCTAGTGTCTCAGGGGCTGCTTGCCAAACCTTGAAGTTGCCCAGGTTCTAACCTCCGTAGGTACGCTTGCTTAGCAAACGAGCACTTTCCCCCGAGAAACCGGGTTCCTGCCACGTTGGAGAAGAGTTAATCCCGCAGACCTCGTTCCTCCTGGGAAAGCGCAAGGCCACACTGAGCCTCAGGGTAGTGCCTAAGTTTCCACCCGGTAAGCTCTTCGTGCCTCGGTTTCCATGAGGTCTCCACCGTTGTTGTGCTTCAATGGAAAGCGAGGATAGCTTTCAGGACTCCAAGCACTCTTGCTCTCGTACTGCTTCCCATGCTACCACACGGATCCCCCCCACGTCTCCTCTCTGTCTGCTGAGCCACAAGCTGCATTGTAGGCCCTTCGGAACACTTCTTGCATGCACAGCCCAAGGCGTCACACTGCTCTCTCTCTACCTTTTGAAACCTAGGTTGCCGCAGCTTCTCCCCGCTGACGAAGACAGTCAGAGCCGGTCTCATGTGCTGGGTAACGTGGACTCAGTGAGGACAAGGGCCCTACCTGCACTCAGAAAAACACTCTGCTCAGCTCTCCATCCAGGCGGTCACACCGCCTGACTCGGTTTAGCAGGACGTCGATGTGAGGTCCAAGCTGAGCAAAGAGCACAATTCCTCCTTTACCCTGCAAGGCCCCGGAAGAGGTAGTGCCAACTAGGCCTCGCTCAGGCCAGCCCTCCTTCAGGGATCTTGCCACACTTTGAAGCCTGCACTGTAAAAGGTACTTAGCGAAGTTTCCAGGGTTTCGCCATGCTCCCCCTCGGCAGCTCCACTCCTGCAGGGACTCATGTTTGCTGTGAACTAGGATAGGTGGCCCTGCCTCGAAAAGCAGTCTTTTCCCCTTTGGAAATGTGGATTCTTGTAGCCTCGGAGCTGCTTGCGAAACCCTAGGAAGGCCAGGCTTCTACTCACTGCAGGCACGCCCGGGGAGGAAACGAGTATGTTCCCCCAGAGAAACAGGCTGCTTGCAAGTGTCGAGGGGAGCTTCTCAGGTGCCCAGTGGGTCCCGTTTGTTTCCCTTCGCAGCTCCCATCCTGCAGGTCCTTATGCTGGGTGCTAACAAGAGTAGGTGGCTCTGCCGACAAAAGCAGCCTTTTCCCTTTGGAAGCTTGGATTCTAGTGTCTCAGGGGCTGCTTGCCAAACCTTGAAGTTGCCCAGGTTCTAACCTCCGTAGGTACGCTTGCGTAGCAAACGAGCACTTTCCCCCGAGAAACCGGGTTCCTGCCACGTTGGAGAAGAGTTAATCCCGCAGACCTCGTTCCTCCTGGGAAAGCGCAAGGCCACACTGAGCCTCAGGGTAGTGCCTAAGTTTCCACCCGGTAAGCTCTGCGTGCCTCCGTTTCCATGAGGTCTCCACCGTTGTTGTGTTTCAATGGAAAGCGAGGATAGCTTTCAGGACTCCAAGCACTCTTGCCTCCGTACCGTTTCCCATGCTACCACACGGATCCCCCCCACGTCTCCTCTCTGTCTGCTGAGCCACAAGCTGCCGTGTAGGCCCTTCGGAACACTTCTTGCATGCACAGCCCAAGGCGTCACACTGCTCTCTCTCTACCTTTTGAAACCTAGGTTGCCGCAGCTTCTCCCAGCTCAGGAAGAAAGTCAGAGCCGGTCTCATGTACTGGGTACCGTGGACTCAGTGAGGACAAGGGCCCTACCTGCACTCAGAAAAACACTCTGCTCAGCTCTCCATCCAGGAGCTCACACCGCCTGACTCGGTTTAGCAGGACGTCGATGTGAGGTCCAAGCTGAGCAAAGAGCACAATTCCTCCTTTACCCTGCAAGGCCCCGGAAGAGGTAGTGCCAACTAGGCCTCGCTCAGGCCAGCCCTCCTTCAGGGATCTTGCCACACTTTGAAGCCTGCACTGTAAAAGGTACTTAGCGAAGTTTCCAGGGTTTCGCCATGCTCCCCCTCGGCAGCTCCACTCCTGCAGGGACTCATGTTTGCTGTGAACTAGGATAGGTGGCCCTGCCTCGAAAAGCAGTCTTTTCCCCTTTGGAAATGTGGATTCTTGTAGCCTCGGAGCTGCTTGCGAAACCCTAGGAAGGCCAGGCTTCTACTCACTGCAGGCACGCCCGGGGAGGAAACGAGTATGTTCCCCCAGAGAAACAGGCTGCTTGCAAGTGTCGAGGGGAGCTTCTCAGGTGCCCAGTGGGTCCCGTTTGTTTCCCTTCGCAGCTCCCATCCTGCAGGTCCTTATGCTGGGTGCTAACAAGAGTAGGTGGCTCTGCCGACAAAAGCAGCCTTTTCCCTTTGGAAGCTTGGATTCTAGTGTCTCAGGGGCTGCTTGCCAAACCTTGAAGTTGCCCAGGTTCTAACCTCAATAGGTACGCTTGCGTAGCAAACGAGCACTTTCCCCCGAGAAACCGGGTTCCTGCCAGGTTGGAGAAGAGTTAATCCCGCAGACCTCGTTCCTCCTGGGAAAGCGCAAGGCCACACTGAGCCTCAGGGTAGTTCCTAAGTTTCCACCCGGTAAGCTCTGCGTGCCTCGGTTTCCATGAGGTCTCCACCGTTGTTGTGCTTCAATGGAAAGCGAGGATAGCTTTCAGGACTCCAAGCACTCTTGCTCTCGTACTGTTTCCCATGCTACCACACGGATCCCCCCCACGTCTCCTCTCTGTCTGCTGAGCCACAAGCTGCATTGTAGGCCCTTCGGAACACTTCTTGCATGCACAGCCCAAGGCGTCACACTGCTCTCTCTCTACCTTTTGAAACCTAGGTTGCCGCAGCTTCTCCCTGCTGACGAAGACAGTCATAGCCGGTCTCATGTGCTGGGTAACGTGGACTCAGTGAGGACAAGGGCCCTACCTGCACTCAGAAAAACTCTCTGCTCAGCTCTCCATCCAGGAGCTCACACCGCCTGACTCGGTTTAGCAGGACGTCGATGTGAGGTCCAAGCTGAGCAAAGAGCACAATTCCTCCTTTACCCTGCTAGGCCGCGGAAGAGGTAGTGCCAACTAGGCCTCGCTCAGGCCAGCCCTCCTTCAGGGATCTTGCCACACTTTGAAGCCTGCACAGTAAAAGGAACTTAGCGAAGTTCCCAGGGTTTCGTCATGCTCTCCCTCGGCAGCTCCACTCCTGCAGGGACTCATGTTTGCTGTGAACTAGGATAGGTGGCCCTGCTTCGAAAAGCAGTCTTTTCCCCTTTGGAAATGTGGATTCCTGTAGCCTCGGAGCTGCTTGTGAAACCCTAGGAAGGCCAGGCTTCTACTCACTGCAGGCACGCCCGGGGAGGAAACGAGTATGTTCCCCCAGAGAAACAGGTTGCTTGCAAGTGTCGAGGGGAGCTTCTCAGGTGCCCAGTGGGTCCCGTTTGTTTCCCTTCGCAGCTCCCATCCTGCAGGTCCTTATGCTGAGTGCTAACAAGAGTAGGTGGCTCTGCCGACAAAAGCAGCCTTTTCCCTTTGGAAGCTTGGATTCTAGTGTCTCAGGGGCTGCTTGCCAAACCTTGAAGTTGCCCAGGTTCTAACCTCCGTAGGTACGCTTGCATAGCAAATGAGCACTTTCCCCCGAGAAACCGGGTTCCTGCCACGTTGGAGAAGAGTTAATCCCGCAGACCTCGTTCCTCCTGGGAAAGCGCAAAGCCACACTGAGCCTCAGGGTAGTGCCTAAGTTTCCACCCGGTAAGCTCTGCGTGCCTCCGTTTCCATGAGGTCTCCACCGTTGTTGTGTTTCAATGGAAAGCGAGGATAGCTTTCAGGACTCCAAGCACTCTTGCCTCCGTACCGTTTCCCATGCTACCACACGGATCCCCCCCACGTCTCCTCTCTGTCTGCTGAGCCACAAGCAGCCGTGTAGGCCCTTCGGAACACTTCTTGCATGCACAGCCCAAGGCGTCACACTGCTCTCTCTCTACCTTTTGAAACCTAGGTTGCCGCAGCTTCTCCCAGCTCAGGAAGAAAGTCAGAGCCGGTCTCATGTACTGGGTACCGTGGACTCAGTGAGGACAAGGGCCCTACCTGCACTCAGAAAAACACTCTGCTCAGCTCTCCATCCAGGAGCTCACACCGCCTGACTCGGTTTAGCAGGACGTCGATGTGAGGTCCAAGCTGAGCAAAGAGCACAATTCCTCCTTTACCCTGCTAGGCCGCGGAAGAGGTAGTGCCAACTAGGCCTCGCTCAGGCCAGCCCTCCTTCAGGGATCTTGCCACACTTTGAAGCCTGCACAGTAAAAGGTACTTAGCGAAGTTCCCAGGGTTTCGTCATGCTCTCCCTCGGCAGCTCCACTCCTGCAGGGACTCATGTTTGCTGTGAACTAGGATAGGTGGCCCTGCTTCGAAAAGCAGTCTTTTCCCCTTTGAAAATGCGGATTCTTGTAGCCTCGGAGCTGTTTGCGAAACCCTAGGAAGGCCCAGCTTCTAGTCACTGCAGGCACGCCCGGGGAGGAAACGAGTATGTTCCCCCAGAGAAACAGGCTGCTTGCAAGTGTCGAGGGGAGCTTCTCAGGTGCCCAGTCGGTCCCGTTTGTTTCCCTTCGCAGCTCCCATCCTGCAGGTACTTATGCTGGGTACTAACAAGAGTAGGTGGCTCTGCCGACAAAAGCAGCCTTTTCCCTTTGGAAGCTTGGATTCTAGTGTCTCAGGGGCTGCTTGCCAAACCTTGAAGTTGCCCAGGTTCTAACCTCCGTAGGTACGCTTGCGTAGCAAACGAGCACTTTCCCCCGAGAAACCGGGTTCCTGCCACGTTGGAGAAGAGTTAATCCCGCAGACCTCGTTCCTCCTGGGAAAGCGCAAGGCCACACTGAGCCTCAGGGTAGTGCCTAAGTTTCCACCCGGTAAGCTCTGCGTGCCTCCGTTTCCATGAGGTCTCCACCGTTGTTGTGTTTCAATGGAAAGCGAGGATAGCTTTCAGGACTCCAAGCACTCTTGCCTCCGTACCGTTTCCCATGCTACCACACGGATCCCCCCCACGTCTCCTCTCTGTCTGCTGAGCCACAAGCAGCCGTGTAGGCCCTTCGGAACACTTCTTGCATGCACAGCCCAAGGCGTCACACTGCTCTCTCTCTACCTTTTGAAACCTAGGTTGCCGCAGCTTCTCCCAGCTCAGGAAGAAAGTCAGAGCCGGTCTCATGTACTGGGTACCGTGGACTCAGTGAGGACAAGGGCCCTACCTGCACTCAGAAAAACACTCTGCTCAGCTCTCCATCCAGGAGCTCACACCGCCTGACTCGGTTTAGCAGGACGTCGATGTGAGGTCCAAGCTGAGCAAAGAGCACAATTCCTCCTTTACCCTGCTAGGCCGCGGAAGAGGTAGTGCCAACTAGGCCTCGCTCAGGCCAGCCCTCCTTCAGGGATCTTGCCACACTTTGAAGCCTGCACAGTAAAAGGTACTTAGCGAAGTTCCCAGGGTTTCGTCATGCTCTCCCTCGGCAGCTCCACTCCTGCAGGGACTCATGTTTGCTGTGAACTAGGATAGGTGGCCCTGCTTCGAAAAGCAGTCTTTTCCCCTTTGAAAATGCGGATTCTTGTAGCCTCGGAGCTGTTTGCGAAACCCTAGGAAGGCCCAGCTTCTAGTCACTGCAGGCACGCCCGGGGAGGAAACGAGTATGTTCCCCCAGAGAAACAGGCTGCTTGCAAGTGTCGAGGGGAGCTTCTCAGGTGCCCAGTCGGTCCCGTTTGTTTCCCTTCGCAGCTCCCATCCTGCAGGTACTTATGCTGGGTGCTAACAAGACTAGGTGGCTCTGCCAACAAAAGCAGCCTTTTCCCTTTGGAAGCTTGGATTCTAGTGTCTAAGGGGCTGCTTGCCAAACCTTGAAGTTGCCCAGGTTCTAACCTCCGTAGGTACGCTTGCTTAGCAAACGAGCACTTTCCCCCGAGAAACCGGGTTCCTGCCACGTTGGAGAAGAGTTAATCCCGCAGACCTCGTTCCTCCTCGGAAAGCGCAAGGCCACACTGAGCCTCAGGGTAGTGCCTAAGTTTCCACCCGGTAAGCTCTTCGTGCCTCGGTTTCCATGAGGTCTCCACCGTTGTTGTGCTTCAGTGGAAAGCGAGGATAGCTTTCAGGACTCCAAGCACTCTTGCTCTCGTACTGCTTCCCATGCTACCACACGGATCCCCCCCACGTCTCCTCTCTGTCTGCTGAGCCACAAGCTGCATTGTAGGCCCTTCGGAACACTTCTTGCATGCACAGCCCAAGGCGTCACACTGCTCTCTCTCTACCTTTTGAAACCTAGGTTGCCGCAGCTTCTCCCCGCTGACGAAGACAGTCAGAGCCGGTCTCATGTGCTGGGTAACGTGGACTCAGTGAGGACAAGGGCCCTACCTGCACTCAGAAAAACACTTGCTCAGCTCTCCATCCAGGCGGTCACACCGCCTGACTCGGTTTAGCAGGACGTCGATGTGAGGTCCAAGCTGAGCAAAGAGCACAATTCCTCCTTTACCCTGCAAGGCCCCGGAAGAGGTAGTGCCAACTAGGCCTCGCTCAGGCCAGCCCTCCTTCAGGGATCTTGCCACACTTTGAAGCCTGCACTGTAAAAGGTACTTAGCGAAGTTTCTAGGGTTTCGCCATGCTCCCCCTCGGCAGCTACACTCCTGCAGGGACTCATGTTTGCTGTGAACTAGGATAGGTGGCCCTGCCTCGAAAAGCAGTCTTTTCCCCTTTGGAAATGTGGATTCTTGTAGCCTCGGAGCTGCTTGCGAAACCCTAGGAAGGCCAGGCTTCTACTCACTGCAGGAACGCCCGGGGAGGAAACGAGTATGTTCCCCCAGAGAAACAGGCTGCTTGCAAGTGTCGAGGGGAGCTTCTCAGGTGCCCAGTGGGTCCCGTTTGTTTCCCTTCGCAGCTCCCATCCTGCAGGTCCTTATGCTGGGTGCTAACAAGAGTAGGTGGCTCTGCCGACAAAAGCAGCCTTTTCCCTTTGGAAGCTTGGATTCTAGTGTCTCAGGGGCTGCTTGCCAAACCTTGAAGTTGCCCAGGTTCTAACCTCCGTAGGTACGCTTGCGTAGCAAACGAGCACTTTCCCCCGAGAAACCGGGTTCCTGCCACGTTGGAGAAGAGTTAATCCCGCAGACCTCGTTCCTCCTGGGAAAGCGCAAGGCCACACTGAGCCTCAGGGTAGTGCCTAAGTTTCCACCCGGTAAGCTCTTCGTGCCTCGGTTTCCATGAGGTCTCCACCGTTGTTGTGCTTCAATGGAAAGCGAGGATAGCTTTCAGGACTCCAAGCACTCTTGCTCTCGTACTGCTTCCCATGCTACCACACGGATCCCCCCCACGTCTCCTCTCTGTCTGCTGAGCCACAAGCTGCATTGTAGGCCCTTCGGAACACTTCTTGCATGCACAGCCCAAGGCGTCACACTGCTCTCTCTCTACCTTTTGAAACCTAGGTTGCCGCAGCTTCTCCCCGCTGACGAAGACAGTCAGAGCCGGTCTCATGTGCTGGGTAACGTGGACTCAGTGAGGACAAGGGCCCTACCTGCACTCAGAAAAACACTCTGCTCAGCTCTCCATCCAGGCGGTCACACCGCCTGACTCGGTTTAGCAGGACGTCGATGTGAGGTCCAAGCTGAGCAAAGAGCACAATTCCTCCTTTACCCTGCAAGGCCCCGGAAGAGGTAGTGCCAACTAGGCCTCGCTCAGGCCAGCCCTCCTTCAGGGATCTTGCCACACTTTGAAGCCTGCACTGTAAAAGGTACTTAGCGAAGTTTCCAGGGTTTCGCCATGCTCCCCCTCGGCAGCTCCACTCCTGCAGGGACTCATGTTTGCTGTGAACTAGGATAGGTGGCCCTGCCTCGAAAAGCAGTCTTTTCCCCTTTGGAAATGTGGATTCTTGTAGCCTCGGAGCTGCTTGCGAAACCCTAGGAAGGCCAGGCTTCTACTCACTGCAGGCACGCCCGGGGAGGAAACGAGTATGTTCCCCCAGAGAAACAGGCTGCTTGCAAGTGTCGAGGGGAGCTTCTCAGGTGCCCAGTGGGTCCCGTTTGTTTCCCTTCGCAGCTCCCATCCTGCAGGTCCTTATGCTGGGTGCTAACAAGAGTAGGTGGCTCTGCCGACAAAAGCAGCCTTTTCCCTTTGGAAGCTTGGATTCTAGTGTCTCAGGGGCTGCTTGCCAAACCTTGAAGTTGCCCAGGTTCTAACCTCCGTAGGTACGCTTGCGTAGCAAACGAGCACTTTCCCCCGAGAAACCGGGTTCCTGCCACGTTGGAGAAGAGTTAATCCCGCAGACCTCGTTCCTCCTGGGAAAGCGCAAGGCCACACTGAGCCTCAGGGTAGTGCCTAAGTTTCCACCCGGTAAGCTCTGCGTGCCTCCGTTTCCATGAGGTCTCCACCGTTGTTGTGTTTCAATGGAAAGCGAGGATAGCTTTCAGGACTCCAAGCACTCTTGCCTCCGTACCGTTTCCCATGCTACCACACGGATCCCCCCCACGTCTCCTCTCTGTCTGCTGAGCCACAAGCAGCCGTGTAGGCCCTTCGGAACACTTCTTGCATGCACAGCCCAAGGCGTCACACTGCTCTCTCTCTACCTTTTGAAACCTAGGTTGCCGCAGCTTCTCCCAGCTCAGGAAGAAAGTCAGAGCCGGTCTCATGTACTGGGTACCGTGGACTCAGTGAGGACAAGGGCCCTACCTGCACTCAGAAAAACACTCTGCTCAGCTCTCCATCCAGGCGGTCACACCGCCTGACTCGGTTTAGCAGGACGTCGATGTGAGGTCCAAGCTGAGCAAAGAGCACAATTCCTCCTTTACCCTGCAAGGCCCCGGAAGAGGTAGTGCCAACTAGGCCTCGCTCAGGCCAGCCCTCCTTCAGGGATCTTGCCACACTTTGAAGCCTGCACTGTAAAAGGTACTTAGCGAAGTTTCCAGGGTTTCGCCATGCTCCCCCTCGGCAGCTCCACTCCTGCAGGGACTCATGTTTGCTGTGAACTAGGATAGGTGGCCCTGCCTCGAAAAGCAGTCTTTTCCCCTTTGGAAATGTGGATTCTTGTAGCCTCGGAGCTGCTTCCGAAACCCTAGGAAGGCCAGGCTTCTACTCACTGCAGGCACGCCCGGGGAGGAAACGAGTATGTTCCCCCAGAGAAACAGGCTGCTTGCAAGTGTCGAGGGGAGCTTCTCAGGTGCCCAGTGGGTCCCGTTTGTTTCCCTTCGCAGCTCCCATCCTGCAGGTCCTTATGCTGGGTGCTAACAAGAGTAGGTGGCTCTGCCGACAAAAGCAGCCTTTTCCCTTTGGAAGCTTGGATTCTAGTGTCTCAGGGGCTGCTTGCCAAACCTTGAAGTTGCCCAGGTTCTAACCTCAATAGGTACGCTTGCGTAGCAAACGAGCACTTTCCCCCGAGAAACCGTGTTCCTGCCACGTTGGAGAAGAGTTAATCCCGCAGACCTCGTTCCTCCTGGGAAAGCGCAAGGCCACACTGAGCCTCAGGGTAGTTCCTAACTTTCCACCCGGTAAGCTCTGCGTGCCTCGGTTTCCATGAGGTCTCCACCGTTGTTGTGCTTCAATGGAAAGCGAGGATAGCTTTCAGGACTCCAAGCACTCTTGCTCTCGTACTGTTTCCCATGCTACCACACGGATCCCCCCCACGTCTCCTCTCTGTCTGCTGAGCCACAAGCTGCATTGTAGGCCCTTCGGAACACTTCTTGCATGCACAGCCCAAGGCGTCACACTGCTCTCTCTCTACCTTTTGAAACCTAGGTTGCCGCAGCTTCTCCCCGCTGACGAAGACAGTCATAGCCGGTCTCATGTGCTGGGTAACGTGGACTCAGTGAGGACAAGGGCCCTACCTGCACTCAGAAAAACACTCTGCTCAGCTCTCCATCCAGGAGCTCACACCGCCTGACTCGGTTTAGCAGGACTTCGATGTGAGGTCCAAGCTGAGCAAAGAGCACAATTCCTCCTTTACCCTGCTAGGCCGCGGAAGAGGTAGTGCCAACTAGGCCTCGCTCAGGCCAGCCCTCCTTCAGGGATCTTGCCACACTTTGAAGCCTGCACAGTAAAAGGTACTTAGCGAAGTTCCCAGGGTTTCGTCATGTTCTCCCTCGGCAGCTCCACTCCTGCAGGGACTCATGTTTGCTGTGAACTAGGATAGGTGGCCCTGCTTCGAAAAGCAGTCTTTTCCCCTTTGGAAATGTGGATTCCTGTAGCCTCGGAGCTGCTTGTGAAACCCTAGGAAGGCCAGGCTTCTACTCACTGCCGGCACGCCCGGGGAGGAAACGAGTATGTTCCCCCAGAGAAACAGGTTGCTTGCAAGTGTCGAGGGGAGCTTCTCAGGTGCCCAGTGGGTCCCGTTTGTTTCCCTTCGCAGCTCCCATCCTGCAGGTCCTTATGCTGGGTGCTAACAAGAGTAGGTGGCTCTGCCGACAAAAGCAGCCTTTTCCCTTTGGAAGCTTGGATTCTAGTGTCTCAGGGGCTGCTTGCCAAACCTTGAAGTTGCCCAGGTTCTAACCTCCGTAGGTACGCTTGCGTAGCAAACGAGCACTTTCCCCCGAGAAACCGGGTTCCTGCCACGTTGGAGAAGAGTTAATCCCGCAGACCTCGTTCCTCCTGGGAAAGCGCAAGGCCACACTGAGCCTCAGGGTAGTGCCTAAGTTTCCACCCGGTAAGCTCTGCGTGCCTCCGTTTCCATGAGGTCTCCACCGTTGTTGTGTTTCAATGGAAAGCGAGGATAGCTTTCAGGACTCCAAGCACTCTTGCCTCCGTACCGTTTCCCATGCTACCACACGGATCCCCCCCACGTCTCCTCTCTGTCTGCTGAGCCACAAGCAGCCGTGTAGGCCCTTCGGAACACTTCTTGCATGCACAGCCCAAGGCGTCACACTGCTCTCTCTCTACCTTTTGAAACCTAGGTTGCCGCAGCTTCTCCCAGCTCAGGAAGAAAGTCAGAGCCGGTCTCATGTACTGGGTACCGTGGACTCAGTGAGGACAAGGGCCCTACCTGCACTCAGAAAAACACTCTTCTCAGCTCTCCATCCAGGAGCTCACACCGCCTGACTCGGTTTAGCAGGACGTCGATGTGAGGTCCAAGCTGAGCAAAGAGCACAATTCCTCCTTTACCCTGCTAGGCCGCGGAAGAGGTAGTGCCAACTAGGCCTCGCTCAGGCCAGCCCTCCTTCAGGGATCTTGCCACACTTTGAAGCCTGCACAGTAAAAGGTACTTAGCGAAGTTCCCAGGGTTTCGCCATGCTCTCCCTCGGCAGCTCCACTCCTGCAGGGACTCATGTTTGCTGTGAACTAGGATAGGTGGCCCTGCTTCGAAAAGCAGTCTTTTCCCCTTTGAAAATGCGGATTCTTGTAGCCTCGGAGCTGTTTGCGAAACCCTAGGAAGGCCCAGCTTCTAGTCACTGCAGGCACGCCCGGGGAGGAAACGAGTATGTTCCCCCAGAGAAACAGGCTGCTTGCAAGTGTCGAGGGGAGCTTCTCAGGTGCCCAGTCGGTCCCGTTTGTTTCCCTTCGCAGCTCCCATCCTGCAGGTACTTATGCTGGGTGCTAACAAGAGTAGGTGGCTCTGCCAACAAAAGCAGCCTTTTCCCTTTGGAAGCTTGGATTCTAGTGTCTCAGGGGCTGCTTGCCAAACCTTGAAGTTGCCCAGGTTCTAACCTCCGTAGGTACGCTTGCTTAGCAAACGAGCACTTTCCCCCGAGAAACCGGGTTCCTGCCACGTTGGAGAAGAGTTAATCCCGCAGACCTCGTTCCTCCTGGGAAAGCGCAAGGCCACACTGAGCCTCAGGGTAGTGCCTAAGTTTCCACCCGGTAAGCTCTTCGTGCCTCGGTTTCCATGAGGTCTCCACCGTTGTTGTGCTTCAATGGAAAGCGAGGATAGCTTTCAGGACTCCAAGCACTCTTGCTCTCGTACTGCTTCCCATGCTACCACACGGATCCCCCCCACGTCTCCTCTCTGTCTGCTGAGCCACAAGCTGCATTGTAGGCCCTTCGGAACACTTCTTGCATGCACAGCCCAAGGCGTCACACTGCTCTCTCTCTACCTTTTGAAACCTAGGTTGCCGCAGCTTCTCCCCGCTGACGAAGACAGTCAGAGCCGGTCTCATGTGCTGGGTAACGTGGACTCAGTGAGGACAAGGGCCCTACCTGCACTCAGAAAAACACTCTGCTCAGCTCTCCATCCAGGCGGTCACACCGCCTGACTCGGTTTAGCAGGACGTCGATGTGAGGTCCAAGCTGAGCAAAGAGCACAATTCCTCCTTTACCCTGCAAGGCCCCGGAAGAGGTAGTGCCAACTAGGCCTCGCTCAGGCCAGCCCTCCTTCAGGGATCTTGCCACACTTTGAAGCCTGCACTGTAAAAGGTACTTAGCGAAGTTTCCAGGGTTTCGCCATGCTCCCCCTCGGCAGCTCCACTCCTGCAGGGACTCATGTTTGCTGTGAACTAGGATAGGTGGCCCTGCCTCGAAAAGCAGTCTTTTCCCCTTTGGAAATGTGGATTCTTGTAGCCTCGGAGCTGCTTGCGAAACCCTAGGAAGGCCAGGCTTCTACTCACTGCAGGCACGCCCGGGGAGGAAACGAGTATGTTCCCCCAGAGAAACAGGCTGCTTGCAAGTGTCGAGGGGAGCTTCTCAGGTGCCCAGTGGGTCCCGTTTGTTTCCCTTCGCAGCTCCCATCCTGCAGGTCCTTATGCTGGGTGCTAACAAGAGTAGGTGGCTCTGCCGACAAAAGCAGCCTTTTCCCTTTGGAAGCTTGGATTCTAGTGTCTCAGGGGCTGCTTGCCAAACCTTGAAGTTGCCCAGGTTCTAACCTCCGTAGGTACGCTTGCGTAGCAAACGAGCACTTTCCCCCGAGAAACCGGGTTCCTGCCACGTTGGAGAAGAGTTAATCCCGCAGACCTCGTTCCTCCTGGGAAAGCGCAAGGCCACACTGAGCCTCAGGGTAGTGCCTAAGTTTCCACCCGGTAAGCTCTGCGTGCCTCCGTTTCCATGAGGTCTCCACCGTTGTTGTGTTTCAATGGAAAGCGAGGATAGCTTTCAGGACTCCAAGCACTCTTGCCTCCGTACCGTTTCCCATGCTACCACACGGATCCCCCCCACGTCTCCTCTCTGTCTGCTGAGCCACAAGCTGCCGTGTAGGCCCTTCGGAACACTTCTTGCATGCACAGCCCAAGGCGTCACACTGCTCTCTCTCTACCTTTTGAAACCTAGGTTGCCGCAGCTTCTCCCAGCTCAGGAAGAAAGTCAGAGCCGGTCTCATGTACTGGGTACCGTGGACTCAGTGAGGACAAGGGCCCTACCTGCACTCAGAAAAACACTCTGCTCAGCTCTCCATCCAGGAGCTCACACCGCCTGACTCGGTTTAGCAGGACGTCGATGTGAGGTCCAAGCTGAGCAAAGAGCACAATTCCTCCTTTACCCTGCAAGGCCCCGGAAGAGGTAGTGCCAACTAGGCCTCGCTCAGGCCAGCCCTCCTTCAGGGATCTTGCCACACTTTGAAGCCTGCACTGTAAAAGGTACTTAGCGAAGTTTCCAGGGTTTCGCCATGCTCCCCCTCGGCAGCTCCACTCCTGCAGGGACTCATGTTTGCTGTGAACTAGGATAGGTGGCCCTGCCTCGAAAAGCAGTCTTTTCCCCTTTGGAAATGTGGATTCTTGTAGCCTCGGAGCTGCTTGCGAAACCCTAGGAAGGCCAGGCTTCTACTCACTGCAGGCACGCCCGGGGAGGAAACGAGTATGTTCCCCCAGAGAAACAGGCTGCTTGCAAGTGTCGAGGGGAGCTTCTCAGGTGCCCAGTGGGTCCCGTTTGTTTCCCTTCGCAGCTCCCATCCTGCAGGTCCTTATGCTGGGTGCTAACAAGAGTAGGTGGCTCTGCCGACAAAAGCAGCCTTTTCCCTTTGGAAGCTTGGATTCTAGTGTCTCAGGGGCTGCTTGCCAAACCTTGAAGTTGCCCAGGTTCTAACCTCAATAGGTACGCTTGCGTAGCAAACGAGCACTTTCCCCCGAGAAACCGGGTTCCTGCCAGGTTGGAGAAGAGTTAATCCCGCAGACCTCGTTCCTCCTGGGAAAGCGCAAGGCCACACTGAGCCTCAGGGTAGTTCCTAAGTTTCCACCCGGTAAGCTCTGCGTGCCTCGGTTTCCATGAGGTCTCCACCGTTGTTGTGCTTCAATGGAAAGCGAGGATAGCTTTCAGGACTCCAAGCACTCTTGCTCTCGTACTGTTTCCCATGCTACCACACGGATCCCCCCCACGTCTCCTCTCTGTCTGCTGAGCCACAAGCTGCATTGTAGGCCCTTCGGAACACTTCTTGCATGCACAGCCCAAGGCGTCACACTGCTCTCTCTCTACCTTTTGAAACCTAGGTTGCCGCAGCTTCTCCTGCTGACGAAGACAGTCATAGCCGGTCTCATGTGCTGGGTAACGTGGACTCAGTGAGGACAAGGGCCCTACCTGCACTCAGAAAAACTCTCTGCTCAGCTCTCCATCCAGGAGCTCACACCGCCTGACTCGGTTTAGCAGGACGTCGATGTGAGGTCCAAGCTGAGCAAAGAGCACAATTCCTCCTTTACCCTGCTAGGCCGCGGAAGAGGTAGTGCCAACTAGGCCTCGCTCAGGCCAGCCCTCCTTCAGGGATCTTGCCACACTTTGAAGCCTGCACAGTAAAAGGAACTTAGCGAAGTTCCCAGGGTTTCGTCATGCTCTCCCTCGGCAGCTCCACTCCTGCAGGGACTCATGTTTGCTGTGAACTAGGATAGGTGGCCCCTGCTTCGAAAAGCAGTCTTTTCCCCTTTGGAAATGTGGATTCCTGTAGCCTCGGAGCTGCTTGTGAAACCCTAGGAAGGCCAGGCTTCTACTCACTGCAGGCACGCCCGGGGAGGAAACGAGTATGTTCCCCCAGAGAAACAGGTTGCTTGCAAGTGTCGAGGGGAGCTTCTCAGGTGCCCAGTGGGTCCCGTTTGTTTCCCTTCGCAGCTCCCATCCTGCAGGTCCTTATGCTGAGTGCTAACAAGAGTAGGTGGCTCTGCCGACAAAAGCAGCCTTTTCCCTTTGGAAGCTTGGATTCTAGTGTCTCAGGGGCTGCTTGCCAAACCTTGAAGTTGCCCAGGTTCTAACCTCCGTAGGTACGCTTGCGTAGCAAATGAGCACTTTCCCCCGAGAAACCGGGTTCCTGCCACGTTGGAGAAGAGTTAATCCCGCAGACCTCGTTCCTCCTGGGAAAGCGCAAAGCCACACTGAGCCTCAGGGTAGTGCCTAAGTTTCCACCCGGTAAGCTCTGCGTGCCTCCGTTTCCATGAGGTCTCCACCGTTGTTGTGTTTCAATGGAAAGCGAGGATAGCTTTCAGGACTCCAAGCACTCTTGCCTCCGTACCGTTTCCCATGCTACCACACGGATCCCCCCCACGTCTCCTCTCTGTCTGCTGAGCCACAAGCAGCCGTGTAGGCCCTTCGGAACACTTCTTGCATGCACAGCCCAAGGCGTCACACTGCTCTCTCTCTACCTTTTGAAACCTAGGTTGCCGCAGCTTCTCCCAGCTCAGGAAGAAAGTCAGAGCCGGTCTCATGTACTGGGTACCGTGGACTCAGTGAGGACAAGGGCCCTACCTGCACTCAGAAAAACACTCTGCTCAGCTCTCCATCCAGGAGCTCACACCGCCTGACTCGGTTTAGCAGGACGTCGATGTGAGGTCCAAGCTGAGCAAAGAGCACAATTCCTCCTTTACCCTGCTAGGCCGCGGAAGAGGTAGTGCCAACTAGGCCTCGCTCAGGCCAGCCCTCCTTCAGGGATCTTGCCACACTTTGAAGCCTGCACAGTAAAAGGTACTTAGCGAAGTTCCCAGGGTTTCGTCATGCTCTCCCTCGGCAGCTCCACTCCTGCAGGGACTCATGTTTGCTGTGAACTAGGATAGGTGGCCCTGCTTCGAAAAGCAGTCTTTTCCCCTTTGAAAATGCGGATTCTTGTAGCCTCGGAGCTGTTTGCGAAACCCTAGGAAGGCCCAGCTTCTAGTCACTGCAGGCACGCCCGGGGAGGAAACGAGTATGTTCCCCCAGAGAAACAGGCTGCTTGCAAGTGTCGAGGGGAGCTTCTCAGGTGCCCAGTCGGTCCCGTTTGTTTCCCTTCGCAGCTCCCATCCTGCAGGTACTTATGCTGGGTACTAACAAGAGTAGGTGGCTCTGCCGACAAAAGCAGCCTTTTCCCTTTGGAAGCTTGGATTCTAGTGTCTCAGGGGCTGCTTGCCAAACCTTGAAGTTGCCCAGGTTCTAACCTCCGTAGGTACGCTTGCGTAGCAAACGAGCACTTTCCCCCGAGAAACCGGGTTCCTGCCACGTTGGAGAAGAGTTAATCCCGCAGACCTCGTTCCTCCTGGGAAAGCGCAAGGCCACACTGAGCCTCAGGGTAGTGCCTAAGTTTCCACCCGGTAAGCTCTGCGTGCCTCCGTTTCCATGAGGTCTCCACCGTTGTTGTGTTTCAATGGAAAGCGAGGATAGCTTTCAGGACTCCAAGCACTCTTGCCTCCGTACCGTTTCCCATGCTACCACACGGATCCCCCCCACGTCTCCTCTCTGTCTGCTGAGCCACAAGCAGCCGTGTAGGCCCTTCGGAACACTTCTTGCATGCACAGCCCAAGGCGTCACACTGCTCTCTCTCTACCTTTTGAAACCTAGGTTGCCGCAGCTTCTCCCAGCTCAGGAAGAAAGTCAGAGCCGGTCTCATGTACTGGGTACCGTGGACTCAGTGAGGACAAGGGCCCTACCTGCACTCAGAAAAACACTCTGCTCAGCTCTCCATCCAGGAGCTCACACCGCCTGACTCGGTTTAGCAGGACGTCGATGTGAGGTCCAAGCTGAGCAAAGAGCACAATTCCTCCTTTACCCTGCTAGGCCGCGGAAGAGGTAGTGCCAACTAGGCCTCGCTCAGGCCAGCCCTCCTTCAGGGATCTTGCCACACTTTGAAGCCTGCACAGTAAAAGGTACTTAGCGAAGTTCCCAGGGTTTCGTCATGCTCTCCCTCGGCAGCTCCACTCCTGCAGGGACTCATGTTTGCTGTGAACTAGGATAGGTGGCCCTGCTTCGAAAAGCAGTCTTTTCCCCTTTGAAAATGCGGATTCTTGTAGCCTCGGAGCTGTTTGCGAAACCCTAGGAAGGCCCAGCTTCTAGTCACTGCAGGCACGCCCGGGGAGGAAACGAGTATGTTCCCCCAGAGAAACAGGCTGCTTGCAAGTGTCGAGGGGAGCTTCTCAGGTGCCCAGTCGGTCCCGTTTGTTTCCCTTCGCAGCTCCCATCCTGCAGGTACTTATGCTGGGTGCTAACAAGACTAGGTGGCTCTGCCAACAAAAGCAGCCTTTTCCCTTTGGAAGCTTGGATTCTAGTGTCTAAGGGGCTGCTTGCCAAACCTTGAAGTTGCCCAGGTTCTAACCTCCGTAGGTACGCTTGCTTAGCAAACGAGCACTTTCCCCCGAGAAACCGGGTTCCTGCCACGTTGGAGAAGAGTTAATCCCGCAGACCTCGTTCCTCCTCGGAAAGCGCAAGGCCACACTGAGCCTCAGGGTAGTGCCTAAGTTTCCACCCGGTAAGCTCTTCGTGCCTCGGTTTCCATGAGGTCTCCACCGTTGTTGTGCTTCAGTGGAAAGCGAGGATAGCTTTCAGGACTCCAAGCACTCTTGCTCTCGTACTGCTTCCCATGCTACCACACGGATCCCCCCCACGTCTCCTCTCTGTCTGCTGAGCCACAAGCTGCATTGTAGGCCCTTCGGAACACTTCTTGCATGCACAGCCCAAGGCGTCACACTGCTCTCTCTCTACCTTTTGAAACCTAGGTTGCCGCAGCTTCTCCCCGCTGACGAAGACAGTCAGAGCCGGTCTCATGTGCTGGGTAACGTGGACTCAGTGAGGACAAGGGCCCTACCTGCACTCAGAAAAACACTTGCTCAGCTCTCCATCCAGGCGGTCACACCGCCTGACTCGGTTTAGCAGGACGTCGATGTGAGGTCCAAGCTGAGCAAAGAGCACAATTCCTCCTTTACCCTGCAAGGCCCCGGAAGAGGTAGTGCCAACTAGGCCTCGCTCAGGCCAGCCCTCCTTCAGGGATCTTGCCACACTTTGAAGCCTGCACTGTAAAAGGTACTTAGCGAAGTTTCTAGGGTTTCGCCATGCTCCCCCTCGGCAGCTACACTCCTGCAGGGACTCATGTTTGCTGTGAACTAGGATAGGTGGCCCTGCCTCGAAAAGCAGTCTTTTCCCCTTTGGAAATGTGGATTCTTGTAGCCTCGGAGCTGCTTGCGAAACCCTAGGAAGGCCAGGCTTCTACTCACTGCAGGAACGCCCGGGGAGGAAACGAGTATGTTCCCCCAGAGAAACAGGCTGCTTGCAAGTGTCGAGGGGAGCTTCTCAGGTGCCCAGTGGGTCCCGTTTGTTTCCCTTCGCAGCTCCCATCCTGCAGGTCCTTATGCTGGGTGCTAACAAGAGTAGGTGGCTCTGCCGACAAAAGCAGCCTTTTCCCTTTGGAAGCTTGGATTCTAGTGTCTCAGGGGCTGCTTGCCAAACCTTGAAGTTGCCCAGGTTCTAACCTCCGTAGGTACGCTTGCGTAGCAAACGAGCACTTTCCCCCGAGAAACCGGGTTCCTGCCACGTTGGAGAAGAGTTAATCCCGCAGACCTCGTTCCTCCTGGGAAAGCGCAAGGCCACACTGAGCCTCAGGGTAGTGCGTAAGTTTCCACCCGGTAAGCTCTGCGTGCCTCCGTTTCCATGAGGTCTCCACCGTTGTTGTGTTTCAATGGAAAGCGAGAATAGCTTTCAGGACTCCAAGCACTCTTGCCTCCGTACCGTTTCCCATGCTACCACACGGATCCCCCCCACGTCTCCTCTCTGTCTGCTGAGCCACAAGCAGCCGTGTAGGCCCTTCGGAACACTTCTTGCATGCACAGCCCAAGGCGTCACACTGCTCTCTCTCTACCTTTTGAAACCTAGGTTGCCGCAGCTTCTCCCAGCTCAGGAAGAAAGTCAGAGCCGGTCTCATGTACTGGGTACCGTGGACTCAGTGAGGACAAGGGCCCTACCTGCACTCAGAAAAACACTCTGCTCAGCTCTCCATCCAGGAGCTCACACCGCCTGACTCGGTTTAGCAGGACGTCGATGTGAGGTCCAAGCTGAGCAAAGAGCACAATTCCTCCTTTACCCTGCTAGGCCGCGGAAGAGGTAGTGCCAACTAGGCCTCGCTCAGGCCAGCCCTCCTTCAGGGATCTTGCCACACTTTGAAGCCTGCACAGTAAAAGGTACTTAGCGAAGTTCCCAGGGTTTCGTCATGCTCTCCCTCGGCAGCTCCACTCCTGCAGGGACTCATGTTTGCTGTGAACTAGGATAGGTGGCCCTGCTTCGAAAAGCAGTCTTTTCCCCTTTGAAAATGCGGATTCTTGTAGCCTCGGAGCTGTTTGCGAAACCCTAGGAAGGCCCAGCTTCTAGTCACTGCAGGCACGCCCGGGGAGGAAACGAGTATGTTCCCCCAGAGAAACAGGCTGCTTGCAAGTGTCGAGGGGAGCTTCTCAGGTGCCCAGTCGGTCCCGTTTGTTTCCCTTCGCAGCTCCCATCCTGCAGGTACTTATGCTGGGTGCTAACAAGAGTAGGTGGCTCTGCCAACAAAAGCAGCCTTTTCCCTTTGGAAGCTTGGATTCTAGTGTCTAAGGGGCTGCTTGCCAAACCTTGAAGTTGCCCAGGTTCTAACCTCCGTAGGTACGCTTGCTTAGCAAACGAGCACTTTCCCCCGAGAAACCGGGTTCCTGCCACGTTGGAGAAGAGTTAATCCCGCAGACCTCGTTCCTCCTGGGAAAGCGCAAGGCCACACTGAGCCTCAGGGTAGTGCCTAAGTTTCCACCCGGTAAGCTATTCGTGCCTCGGTTTCCATGAGGTCTCCACCGTTGTTGTGCTTCAGTGGAAAGCGAGGATAGCTTTCAGGACTCCAAGCACTCTTGCTCTCGTACTGCTTCCCATGCTACCACACGGATCCCCCCCACGTCTCCTCTCTGTCTGCTGAGCCACAAGCTGCATTGTAGGCCCTTCGGAACACTTCTTGCATGCACAGCCCAAGGCGTCACACTGCTCTCTCTCTACCTTTTGAAACCTAGGTTGCCGCAGCTTCTCCCCGCTGACGAAGACAGTCAGAGCCGGTCTCATGTGCTGGGTAACGTGGACTCAGTGAGGACAAGGGCCCTACCTGCACTCAGAAAAACACTCTGCTCAGCTCTCCATCCAGGAGCTCACACCGCCTGACTCGGTTTAGCAGGACGTCGATGTGAGGTCCAAGCTGAGCAAAGAGCACAATTCCTCCTTTACCCTGCTAGGCCACGGAAGAGGTAGTGCCAACTAGGCCTCGCTCAGGCCAGCCCTCCTTCAGGGATCTTGCCACACTTTGAAGCCTGCACAGTAAAAGGTACTTAGCGAAGTTCCCAGGGTTTCGCCATGCTCTCCCTCGGCAGCTCCACTCCTGCAGGGACTCATGTTTGCTGTGAACTAGGATAGGTGGCCCTGCTTCGAAAAGCAGTCTTTTCCCCTTTGGAAATGTGGATTCCTGTAGCCTCGGAGCTGCTTGTGAAACCCTAGGAAGGCCAGGCTTCTACTCACTGCAGGCACGCCCGGGGAGGAAACGAGTATGTTCCCCCAGAGAAACAGGCTGCTTGCAAGTGTCGAGGGGAGCTTCTCAGGTGCCCAGTGGGTCCCGTTTGTTTCCCTTCGCAGCTCCCATCCTGCAGGTCCTTATGCTGGGTGCTAACAAGAGTAGGTGGCTCTGCCGACAAAAGCAGCCTTTTCCCTTTGGAAGCTTGGATTCTAGTGTCTCAGGGGCTGCTTGCCAAACCTTGAAGTTGCCCAGGTTCTAACCTCCGTAGGTACGCTTGCGTAGCAAACGAGCACTTTTCCCCGAGAAACCGGGTTCCTGCCACGTTGGAGAAGAGTTAAGCCCGCAGACCTCGTTCCTCCTGGGAAAGCGCAAGGCCACACTGAGCCTCAGGGTAGTGCCTAAGTTTCCACCCGGTAAGCTCTGCGTGCCTCCGTTTCCATGAGGTCTCCACCGTTGTTGTGTTTCAATGGAAAGCGAGGATAGCTTTCAGGACTCCAAGCACTCTTGCCTCCGTACCGTTTCCCATGCTACCACACGGATCCCCCCCACGTCTCCTCTCTGTCTGCTGAGCCACAAGCAGCCGTGTAGGCCCTTCGGAACACTTCTTGCATGCACAGCCCAAGGCGTCACACTGCTCTCTCTCTACCTTTTGAAACCTAGGTTGCCGCAGCTTCTCCCAGCTCAGGAAGAAAGTCAGAGCCGGTCTCATGTACTGGGTACCGTGGACTCAGTGAGGACAAGGGCCCTACCTGCACTCAGAAAAACACTCTGCTCATCTCTCCATCCAGGAGCTCACACCGCCTGACTCGGTTTAGCAGGACGTCGATGTGAGGTCCAAGCTGAGCAAAGAGCACAATTCCTCCTTTACCCTGCTAGGCCACGGAAGAGGTAGTGCCAACTAGGCCTCGCTCAGGCCAGCCCTCCTTCAGGGATCTTGCCACACTTTGAAGCCTGCACAGTAAAAGGTACTTAGCGAAGTTCCCAGGGTTTCGTCATGCTCTCCCTCGGCAGCTCCACTCCTGCAGGGACTCATGTTTGCTGTGAACTAGGATAGGTGGCCCTGCTTCGAAAAGCAGTCTTTTCCCCTTTGAAAATGCGGATTCTTGTAGCCTCGGAGCTGTTTGCGAAACCCTAGGAAGGCCCAGCTTCTAGTCACTGCAGGCACGCCCGTGGAGGAAACGAGTATGTTCCCCCAGAGAAACAGGCTGCTTGCAAGTGTCGAGGGGAGCTTCTCAGGTGCCCAGTCGGTCCCGTTTGTTTCCCTTCACAGCTCCCATCCTGCAGGTACTTATGCTGGGTGCTAACAAGAGTAGGTGGCTCTGCCAACAAAAGCAGCCTTTTCCCTTTGGAAGCTTGGATTCTAGTGTCTAAGGGGCTGCTTGCCAAACCTTGAAGTTGCCCAGGTTCTAACCTCCGTAGGTACGCTTGCTTAGCAAACGAGCACTTTCCCCCGAGAAACCGGGTTCCTGCCACGTTGGAGAAGAGTTAATCCCGCAGACCTCGTTCCTCCTGGGAAAGCGCAAGGCCACACTGAGCCTCAGGGTAGTGCCTAAGTTTCCACCCGGTAAGCTCTTCGTGCCTCGTTTTCCATGAGGTCTCCACCGTTGTTGTGCTTCAATGGAAATCGAGGATAGCTTTCAGGACTCCAAGCACTCTTGCTCTCGTACTGCTTCCCATGCTACCACACGGATCCCCCCCACGTCTCCTCTCTGTCTGCTGAGCCACAAGCTGCATTGTAGGCCCTTCGGAACACTTCTTGCATGCACAGCCCAAGGCGTCACACTGCTCTCTCTCTACCTTTTGAAACCTAGGTTGCCGCAGCTTCTCCCCGCTGACGAAGACAGTCAGAGCCGGTCTCATGTGCTGGGTAACGTGGACTCAGTGAGGACAAGGGCCCTACCTGCACTCAGAAAAACACTCTGCTCAGCTCTCCATCCAGGAGCTCACACCGCCTGATTCGGTTTAGCAGGACGTCGATGTGAGGTCCAAGCTGAGCAAAGAGCACAATTCCTCCTTTACCCTGCTAGGCCACGGAAGAGGTAATGCCAACTAGGCCTCGCTCAGGCCAGCCCTCCTTCAGGGATCTTGCCACACTTTGAAGCCTGCACAGTAAAAGGTACTTAGCGAAGTTCCCAGGGTTTCGTCATGCTCTCCCTCGGCAGCTCCACTCCTGCAGGGACTCATGTTTGCTGTGAACTAGGATAGGTGGCCCTGCTTCGAAAAGCAGTCTTTTCCCCTTTGGAAATGTGGATTCCTGTAGCCTCGGAGCTGCTTGTGAAACCCTAGGAAGGCCAGGCTTCTACTCACTGCAGGCACGCCCGGGGAGGAAACGAGTATGTTCCCCCAGAGAAACAGGCTGCTTGCAATTGTCGAGGGGAGCTTCTCAGGTGCCCAGTGGGTCCCGTTTGTTTCCCTTCGCAGCTCCCATCCTGCAGGTCCTTATGCTCGGTGCTAACAAGAGTAGGTGGCTCTGCCGACAAAAGCAGCCTTTTCCCTTTGGAAGCTTGGATTCTAGTGTCTCAGGGGCTGCTTGCCAAACCTTGAAGTTGCCCAGGTTCTAACCTCCGTAGGTACGCTTGCGTAGCAAACGAGCACTTTCCCCCGAGAAACCGGGTTCCTGCCACGTTGGAGAAGAGTTAATCCCGCAGACCTCGTTCCTCCTGGGAAAGCGCAAGGCCACACTGAGCCTCAGGGTAGTGCCTAAGTTTCCACCCGGTAAGCTCTGCGTGCCTCCGTTTCCATGAGGTCTCCACCGTTGTTGTGTTTCAATGGAAAGCGAGGATAGCTTTCAGGACTCCAAGCACTCTTGCCTCCGTACCGTTTCCCATGCTACCACACGGATCCCCCCCACATCTCCTCTCTGTCTGCTGAGCCACAAGCAGCCGTGTAGGCCCTTCGGAACACTTCTTGCATGCACAGCCCAAGGCGTCACACTGCTCTCTCTCTACCTTTTGAAACCTAGGTTGCCGCAGCTTCTCCCCGCTGACGAAGACAGTCAGAGCCGGTCTCATGTGCTGGGTAACGTGGACTCAGTGAGGACAAGGGCCCTACCTGCACTCAGAAAAACACTCTGCTCAGCTCTCCATCCAGGAGCTCACACCGCCTGACTCGGTTTAGCAGGACGTCGATGTGAGGTCCAAGCTGAGCAAAGAGCACAATTCCTCCTTTACCTTGCAAGGCCCCGGAAGAGGTAGTGCCAACTAGGCCTCGCTCAGGCCAGCCCTCCTTCAGGGATCTTGCCACACTTTGAAGCCTGCACTGTAAAAGGTACTTAGCGAAGTTCCCAGGGTTTCGCCATGCTCTCCCTCGGCAGCTCCACTCCTGCAGGGACTCATGTTTGCTGTGAACTAGGATAGGTGGCCCTGCGTCGAAAAGCAGTCTTTTCCCCTTTGGAAATGTGGATTCCTGTAGCCTCGGAGCTGCTTGTGAAACCCTAGGAAGGCCAGGCTTCTACTCACTGCAGGCACGCCCGGGGAGGAAACGAGTATGTTCCCCCAGAGAAACAGGCTGCTTGCAAGTGTCGAGGGGAGCTTCTCAGGTGCCCAGTGGGTCCCGTTTGTTTCCCTTCGCAGCTCCCATCCTGCAGGTCCTTATGCTGGGTGCTAACAAGAGTAGGTGGCTCTGCCGACAAAAGCAGCCTTTTCCCTTTGGAAGCTTGGATTCTAGTGTCTCAGGGGCTGCTTGCCAAACCTTGAAGTTGCCCAGGTTCTAACCTCCGTAGGTACGCTTGCGTAGCAAACGAGCACTTTCCCCCGAGAAACCGGGTTCCTGCCACGTTGGAGAAGAGTTAATCCCGCAGACCTCGTTCCTCCTGGGAAAGCGCAAGGCCACACTGAGCCTCAGGGTAGTGCCTAAGTTTCCACCCGGTAAGCTCTGCGTGCCTCCGTTTCCATGAGGTCTCCACCGTTGTTGTGTTTCAATGGAAAGCGAGGATAGCTTTCAGGACTCCAAGCACTCTTGCCTCCGTACCGTTTCCCATGCTACCACACGGATCCCCCCCACGTCTCCTCTCTGTCTGCTGAGCCACAAGCAGCCGTGTAGGCCCTTCGGAACACTTCTTGCATGCACAGCCCAAGGCGTCACACTGCTCTCTCTCTACCTTTTGAAACCTAGGTTGCCGCAGCTTCTCCCAGCTCAGGAAGAAAGTCAGAGCCGGTCTCATGTACTGGGTACCGTGGACTCAGTGAGGACAAGGGCCCTACCTGCACTCAGAAAAACACTCTGCTCAGCTCTCCATCCAGGAGCTCACACCGCCTGACTCGGTTTAGCAGGACGTCGATGTGAGGTCCAAGCTGAGCAAAGAGCACAATTCCTCCTTTACCCTGCTAGGCCGCGGAAGAGGTAGTGCCAACTAGGCCTCGCTCAGGCCAGCCCTCCTTCAGGGATCTTGCCACACTTTGAAGCCTGCACAGTAAAAGGTACTTAGCGAAGTTCCCAGGGTTTCGTCATGCTCTCCCTCGGCAGCTCCACTCCTGCAGGGACTCATGTTTGCTGTGAACTAGGATAGGTGGCCCTGCATCGAAAAGCAGTCTTTTCCCCTTTGAAAATGCGGATTCTTGTAGCCTCGGAGCTGTTTGCGAAACCCTAGGAAGGCCCAGCTTCTAGTCACTGCAGGCACGCCCGGGGAGGAAACGAGTATGTTCCCCCAGAGAAACAGGCTGCTTGCAAGTGTCGAGGGGAGCTTCTCAGGTGCCCAGTGGGTCCCGTTTGTTTCCGTTCGCAGCTCCCATCCTGCAGGTACTTATGCTGGGTGCTAACAAGAGTAGGTGGCTCTGCCAACAAAAGCAGCCTTTTCCCTTTGGAAGCTTGGATTCTAGTGTCTAAGGGGCTGCTTGCCAAACCTTGAAGTTGCCCAGGTTCTAACCTCCGTAGGTACGCTTGCTTAGCAAACGAGCACTTTCCCCCGAGAAACCGGGTTCCTGCCACGTTGGAGAAGAGTTAATCCCGCAGACCTCGTTCCTCCTGGGAAAGCGCAAGGCCACACTGAGCCTCAGGGTAGTGCCTAAGTTTCCACCCGGTAAGCTCTTCGTGCCTCGGTTTCCATGAGGTCTCCACCGTTGTTGTGCTTCAATGGAAAGCGAGGATAGCTTTCAGGACTCCAAGCACTCTTGCTCTCGTACTGCTTCCCATGCTACCACACGGATCCCCCCCACGTCTCCTCTCTGTCTGCTGAGCCACAAGCTGCATTGTAGGCCCTTCGGAACACTTCTTGCATGCACAGCCCAAGGCGTCACACTGCTCTCTCTCTACCTTTTGAAACCTAGGTTGCCGCAGCTTCTCCCCGCTGACGAAGACAGTCAGAGCCGGTCTCATGTGCTGGGTAACGTGGACTCAGTGAGGACAAGGGCCCTACCTGCACTCAGAAAAACACTCTGCTCAGCTCTCCATCCAGGAGCTCACACCGCCTGACTCGGTTTAGCAGGACGTCGATGTGAGGTCCAAGCTGAGCAAAGAGCACAATTCCTCCTTTACCCTGCTAGGCCAGGGAAGAGGTAATGCCAACTAGGCCTCGCTCAGGCCAGCCCTCCTTCAGGGATCTTGCCACACTTTGAAGCCTGCACAGTAAAAGGTACTTAGCGAAGTTCCCAGGGTTTCGTCATGCTCTCCCTCGGCAGCTCCACTCCTGCAGGGACTCATGTTTGCTGTGAACTAGGATAGGTGGCCCTGCTTCGAAAAGCAGTCTTTTCCCCTTTGGAAATGTGGATTCCTGTAGCCTCGGAGCTGCTTGTGAAACCCTAGGAAGGCCAGGCTTCTACTCACTGCAGGCACGCCCGGGGAGGAAACGAGTATGTTCCCCCAGAGAAACAGGCTGCTTGCAAGTGTCGAGGGGAGCTTCTCAGGTGCCCAGTGGGTCCCGTTTGTTTCCCTTCGCAGCTCCCATCCTGCAGGTCCTTATGCTGGGTGCTAACAAGAGTAGGTGGCTCTGCCGACAAAAGCAGCCTTTTCCCTTTGGAAGCTTGGATTCTAGTGTCTCAGGGGCTGCTTGCCAAACCTTGAAGTTGCCCAGGTTCTAACCTCCGTAGGTACGCTTGCGTAGCAAACGAGCACTTTCCCCCGAGAAACCGGGTTCCTGCCACGTTGGAGAAGAGTTAATCCCGCAGACCTCGTTCCTCCTGGGAAAGCGCAAGGCCACACTGAGCCTCAGGGTAGTTCCTAAGTTTCCACCCGGTAAGCTCTGCGTGCCTCGGTTTCCATGAGGTCTCCACCGTTGTTGTTCTTCAATGGAAAGCGAGGATAGCTTTCAGGACTCCAAGCACTCTTGCTCTCGTACTGTTTCCCATGCTACCACACGGATCCCCCCCACGTCTCCTCTCTGTCTGCTGAGCCACAAGCTGCATTGTAGGCCCTTCGGAACACTTCTTGCATGCACAGCCCAAGGCGTCACACTGCTCTCTCTCTACCTTTTGAAACCTAGGTTGCCGCAGCTTCTCCCCGCTGACGAAGACAGTCATAGCCGGTCTCATGTGCTGGGTAACGTGGACTCAGTGAGGACAAGGGCCCTACCTGCACTCAGAAAAACACTCTGCTCAGCTCTCCATCCAGGAGCTCACACCGCCTGACTCGGTTTAGCAGGACGTCGATGTGAGGTCCAAGCTGAGCAAAGAGCACAATTCCTCCTTTACCCTGCTAGGCCGTGGAAGAGGTAGTGCCAACTAGGCCTCGCTCAGGCCAGCCCTCCTTCAGGGATCTTGCCACACTTTGAAGCCTGCACAGTAAAAGGTACTTAGCGAAGTTCCCAGGGTTTCGTCATGCTCTCCCTCGGCAGCTCCACTCCTGCAGGGACTCATGTTTGCTGTGAACTAGGATAGGTGGCCCTGCTTCGAAAAGCAGTCTTTTCCCCTTTGGAAATGTGGATTCCTGTAGCCTCGGAGCTGCTTGTGAAACCCTAGGAAGGCCAGGCTTCTAGTCACTGCAGGCACGCCCGGGGAGGAAACGAGTATGTTCCCCCAGAGAAACAGGTTGCTTGCAAGTGTCGAGGGGAGCTTCTCAGGTGCCCAGTGGGTCCCGTTTGTTTCCCTTCGCAGCTCCCATCCTGCAGGTCCTTATGCTGGGTGCTAACAAGAGTAGGTGGCTCTGCCGACAAAAGCAGCCTTTTCCCTTTGGAAGCTTGGATTCTAGTGTCTCAGGGGCTGCTTGCCAAACCTTGAAGTTGCCCAGGTTCTAACCTCCGTAGGTACGCTTGCGTAGCAAACGAGCACTTTCCCCCGAGAAACCGGGTTCCTGCCACGTTGGAGAAGAGTTAATCCCGCAGACCTCGTTCCTCCTGGGAAAGCGCCAGGCCACACTGAGCCTCAGGGTAGTGCCTAAGTTTCCACCCGGTAAGCTCTGCGTGCCTCCGTTTCCATGAGGTCTCCACCGTTGTTGTGTTTCAATGGAAAGCGAGGATAGCTTTCAGGACTCCAAGCACTCTTGCCTCCGTACCGTTTCCCATGCTACCACACGGATCCCCCCCACGTCTCCTCTCTGTCTGCTGAGCCACAAGCAGCCGTGTAGGCCCTTCGGAACACTTCTTGCATGCACAGCCCAAGGCGTCACACTGCTCTCTCTCTACCTTTTGAAACCTAGGTTGCCGCAGCTTCTCCCAGCTCAGGAAGAAAGTCAGAGCCGGTCTCATGTACTGGGTACCGTGGACTCAGTGAGGACAAGGGCCCTACCTGCACTCAGAAAAACACTCTGCTCAGCTCTCCATCCAGGAGCTCACACCGCCTGACTCGGTTTAGCAGGACGTCGATGTGAGGTCCAAGCTGAGCAAAGAGCACAATTCCTCCTTTACCCTGCTAGGCCGCGGAAGAGGTAGTGCCAACTAGGCCTCGCTCAGGCCAGCCCTCCTTCAGGGATCTTGCCACACTTTGAAGCCTGCACAGTAAAAGGTACTTAGCGAAGTTCCCAGGGTTTCGTCATGCTCTCCCTCGGCAGCTCCACTCCTGCAGGGACTCATGTTTGCTGTGAACTAGGATAGGTGGCCCTGCTTCGAAAAGCAGTCTTTTCCCCTTTGAAAATGCGGATTCTTGTAGCCTCGGAGCTGTTTGCGAAACCCTAGGAAGGCCCAGCTTCTAGTCACTGCAGGCACGCCCGGGGAGGAAACGAGTATGTTCCCCCAGAGAAACAGGCTGCTTGCAAGTGTCGAGGGGAGCTTCTCAGGTGCCCAGTCGGTCCCGTTTGTTTCCCTTCGCAGCTCCCATCCTGCAGGTACTTATGCTGGGTGCTAACAAGAGTAGGTGGCTCTGCCAACAAAAGCAGCCTTTTCCCTTTGGAAGCTTGGATTCTAGTGTCTAAGGGGCTGCTTGCCAAACCTTGAAGTTGCCCATGTTCTAACCTCCGTAGGTACGCTTGCTTAGCAAACGAGCACTTTCCCCCGAGAAACCGGGTTCCTGCCACGTTGGAGAAGAGTTAATCCCGCAGACCTCGTTCCTCCTGGGAAAGCGCAAGGCCACACTGAGCCTCAGGGTAGTGCCTAAGTTTCCACCCGGTAAGCTCTTCGTGCCTCGGTTTCCATGAGGTCTCCACCGTTGTTGTGCTTCAATGGAAAGCGAGGATAGCTTTCAGGACTCCAAGCACCCTTGCCTCCGTACAGTTTCCCATGCTACCACACGGATCCCCCCCACGTCTCCTCTCTGTCTGCTGAGCCACAAGCTGCCGTGTAGGCCCTTCGGAACACTTCTTGCATGCACAGCCCAAGGCGTCACACTGCTCTCTCTCTACCTTTTGAAACCTAGGTTGCCGCAGCTTCTCCCAGCTGACGAAGACAGTCAGAGCCGGTCTCATGTGCTGGGTAACATGGACTCAGTGAGGACAAGGGCCCTACTTGCACTCAGAAAAACACTCTGCTCAGCTCTCCCTCCAGGAGCTCACACCGCCTGACTCGGTTTAGCAGGACGTCGATGTGAGGTCCAAGCTGAGCAAAGAGCACAATTCCTCCTTTACCCTGCTAGGCCCCGGAAGAGGTAGTGCCAACAAGGCCTCGCTCAGGCCAGCCCTCCTTCAGGGATCTTGCCACACTTTGAAGCCTGCACAGTAAAAGGTACTTAGCGAAGTTCCCAGGGTTTCGCCATGCTCTCCCTCGGCAGCTCCACTCCTGCAGGGACTCATGTTTGCTGTGAACTAGGATAGGTGGCCCTGCTTCGAAAAGCAGTCTTTTCCCCTTTGGAAATGTGGATTCCTGTAGCCTCGGAGCTGCTTGTGAAACCCTAGGAAGGCCAGGCTTCTACTCACTGCAGGCACGCCCGGGGAGGAAACGAGTATGTTCCCCCAGAGAAACAGGCTGCTTGCAAGTGTCGAGGGGAGCTTCTCAGGTGCCCAGTGGGTCCCGTTTGTTTCCCTTCGCAGCTCCCATCCTGCAGGTCCTTATGCTGGGTGCTAACAAGAGTAGGTGGCTCTGCCGACAAAAGCAGCCTTTTCCCTTTGGAAGCTTGGATTCTAGTGTCTCAGGGGCTGCTTGCCAAACCTTGAAGTTGCCCAGGTTCTAACCTCCGTAGGTACGCTTGCGTAGCAAACGAGCACTTTCCCCCGAGAAACCGGGTTCCTGCCACGTTGGAGAAGAGTTAAGCCCGCAGACCTCGTTACTCCTGGGAAAGCGCAAGGCCACACTGAGCCTCAGGGTAGTGCCTAAGTTTCCACCCGGTAAGCTCTGCGTGCCTCCGTTTCCATGAGGTCTCCACCGTTGTTGTGTTTCAATGGAAAGCGAGGATAGCTTTCAGGACTCCAAGCACTCTTGCCTCCGTACCGTTTCCCATGCTACCACACGGATCCCCCCCACGTCTCCTCTCTGTCTGCTGAGCCACAAGCAGCCGTGTAGGCCCTTCGGAACACTTCTTGCATGCACAGCCCAAGGCGTCACACTGCTCTCTCTCTACCTTTTGAAACCTAGGTTGCCGCAGCTTCTCCCCGCTGACGAAGACAGTCAGAGCCGGTCTCATGTGCTGGGTAACGTGGACTCAGTGAGGACAAGGGCCCTACCTGCACTCAGAAAAACACTCTGCTCAGCTCTCCATCCAGGAGCTCACACCGCCTGACTCGGTTTAGCAGGACGTCGATGTGAGGTCCAAGCTGAGCAAAGAGCACAATTCCTCCTTTACCTTGCAAGGCCCCGGAAGAGGTAGTGCCAACTAGGCCTCGCTCAGGCCAGCCCTCCTTCAGGGATCTTGCCACACTTTGAAGCCTGCACTGTAAAAGGTACTTAGCGAAGTTCCCAGGGTTTCGCCATGCTCTCCCTCGGCAGCTCCACTCCTGCAGGGACTCATGTTTGCTGTGAACTAGGATAGGTGGCCCTGCTTCGAAAAGCAGTCTTTTCCCCTTTGGAAATGTGGATTCCTGTAGCCTCGGAGCTGCTTGTGAAACCCTAGGAAGGCCAGGCTTCTACTCACTGCAGGCACGCCCGGGGAGGAAACGAGTATGTTCCCCCAGAGAAACAGGCTGCTTGCAAGTGTCGAGGGTAGCTTCTCAGGTGCCCAGTGGGTCCCGTTTGTTTCCCTTCGCAGCTCCCATCCTGCAGGTCCTTATGCTGGGTGCTAACAAGAGTAGGTGGCTCTGCCGACAAAAGCAGCCTTTTCCCTTTGGAAGCTTGGATTCTAGTGTCTCAGGGGCTGCTTGCCAAACCTTGAAGTTGCCCAGGTTCTAACCTCCGTAGGTACGCTTGCGTAGCAAACGAGCACTTTTCCCCGAGAAACCGGGTTCCTGCCACGTTGGAGAAGAGTTAAGCCCGCAGACCTCGTTCCTCCTGGGAAAGCGCAAGGCCACACTGAGCCTCAGGGTAGTGCCTAAGTTTCCACCCGGTAAGCTCTGCGTGCCTCCGTTTCCATGAGGTCTCCACCGTTGTTGTGTTTCAATGGAAAGCGAGGATAGCTTTCAGGACTCCAAGCACTCTTGCCTCCGTACCGTTTCCCATGCTACCACACGGATCCCCCCCACGTCTCCTCTCTGTCTGCTGAGCCACAAGCAGCCGTGTAGGCCCTTCGGAACACTTCTTGCATGCACAGCCCAAGGCGTCACACTGCTCTCTCTCTACCTTTTGAAACCTAGGTTGCCGCAGCTTCTCCCAGCTCAGGAAGAAAGTCAGAGCCGGTCTCATGTACTGGGTACCGTGGACTCAGTGAGGACAAGGGCCCTACCTGCACTCAGAAAAACACTCTGCTCAGCTCTCCATCCAGGAGCTCACACCGCCTAACTCGGTTTAGCAGGACGTCGATGTGAGGTCCAAGCTGAGCAAAGAGCACAATTCCTCCTTTACCCTGCTAGGCCGCGGAAGAGGTAGTGCCAACTAGGCCTCGCTCAGGCCAGCCCTCCTTCAGGGATCTTGCCACACTTTGAAGCCTGCACAGTAAAAGGTACTTAGCGAAGTTCCCAGGGTTTCGTCATGCTCTCCCTCGGCAGCTCCACTCCTGCAGGGACTCATGTTTGCTGTGAACTAGGATAGGTGGCCCTGCTTCGAAAAGCAGTCTTTTCCCCTTTGAAAATGCGGATTCTTGTAACCTCGGAGCTGTTTGCGAAACCCTAGGAAGGCCCAGCTTCTAGTCACTGCAGGCACGCCCGGGGAGGAAACGAGTATGTTCCCCCAGAGAAACAGGCTGCTTGCAAGTGTCGAGGGGAGCTTCTCAGGTGCCCAGTCGGTCCCGTTTGTTTCCCTTCGCAGCTCCCATCCTGCAGGTACTTATGCTGGGTGCTAACAAGAGTAGGTGGCTCTGCCAACAAAAGCAGCCTTTTCCCTTTGGAAGCTTGGATTCTAGTGTCTAAGGGGCTGCTTGCCAAACCTTGAAGTTGCCCAGGTTCTAACCTCCGTAGGTACGCTTGCGTAGCAAACGAGCACTTTCCCCCGAGAAACCGGGTTCCTGCCACGTTGGAGAAGAGTTAATCCCGCAGACCTCGTTCCTCCTGGGAAAGCGCAAGGCCACACTGAGCCTCAGGGTAGTGCCTAAGTTTCCACCAGGTAAGCTCTGCGTGCCTCCGTTTCCATGAGGTCTCCACCGTTGTTGTGTTTCAATGGAAAGCGAGGATAGCTTTCAGGACTCCAAGCACTCTTGCCTCCGTACCGTTTCCCATGCTACCACACGGATCCCCCCCACGTCTCCTCTCTGTCTGCTGAGCCACAAGCAGCCGTGTAGGCCCTTCGGAACACTTCTTGCATGCACAGCCCAAGGCGTCACACTGCTCTCTCTCTACCTTTTGAAACCTAGGTTGCCGCAGCTTCTCCCAGCTCAGGAAGAAAGTCAGAGCCGGTCTCATGTACTGGGTACCGTGGACTCAGTGAGGACAAGGGCCCTACCTGCACTCAGAAAAACACTCTGCTCAGCTCTCCATCCAGGCGGTCACACCGCCTGACTCGGTTTAGCAGGACGTCGATGTGAGGTCCAAGCTGAGCAAAGAGCACAATTCCTCCTTTACCCTGCAAGGCCCCGGAAGAGGTAGTGCCAACTAGGCCTCGCTCAGGCCAGCCCTCCTTCAGGGATCTTGCCACACTTTGAAGCCTGCACAGTAAAAGGTACTTAGCGAAGTTCCCAGGGTTTCGTCATGCTCTCCCTCGGCAGCTCCACTCCTGCAGGTACTCATGTTTGCTGTGAACTAGGATAGGTGGCCCTGCCTCGAAAAGCAGTCTTTTCCCCTTTGGAAATGTGGATTCTTGTAGCCTCGGAGCTGCTTGCGAAACCCTAGGAAGGCCAGGCTTCTACTCACTGCAGGCACGCCCGGGGAGGAAACGAGTATGTTCCCCCAGAGAAACAGGCTGCTTGCAAGTGTCGAGGGGAGCTTCTCAGGTGCCCAGTGGGTCCCGTTTGTTTCCCTTCGCAGCTCCCATCCTGCAGGTCCTTATGCTGGGTGCTAACAAGAGTAGGTGGCTCTGCCGACAAAAGCAGCCTTTTCCCTTTGGAAGCTTGGATTCTAGTGTCTCAGGGGCTGCTTGCCAAACCTTGAAGTTGCCCAGGTTCTAACCTCAATAGGTACGCTTGCGTAGCAAACGAGCACTTTCCCCCGAGAAACCGGGTTCCTGCCACGTTGGAGAAGAGTTAATCCCGCAGACCTCGTTCCTCCTGGGAAAGCGCAAGGCCACACTGAGCCTCAGGGTAGTTCCTAAGTTTCCACCCGGTAAGCTCTGCGTGCCTCGGTTTCCATGAGGTCTCCACCGTTGTTGTGCTTCAATGGAAAGCGAGGATAGCTTTTAGGACTCCAAGCACTCTTGCTCTCGTACTGTTTCCCATGCTACCACACGGATCCCCCCCACGTCTCCTCTCTGTCTGCTGAGCCACAAGCTGCATTGTAGGCCCTTCGGAACACTTCTTGCATGCACAGCCCAAGGCGTCACACTGCTCTCTCTCTACCTTTTGAAACCTAGGTTGCCGCAGCTTCTCCCCGCTGACGAAGACAGTCAGAGCCGGTCTTATGTGCTGGGTAACGTGGACTCAGTGAGGACAAGGGCCCTACCTGCACTCAGAAAAACACTCTGCTCAGCTCTCCATCCAGGAGCTCACACCGCCTGACTCGGTTTAGCAGGACGTCGATGTGAGGTCCAAGCTGAGCAAAGAGCACAATTCCTCCTTTACCTTCCAAGGCCCCGGAAGAGGTAGTGCCAACTAGGCCTCGCTCAGGCCAGCCCTCCTTCAGGGATCTTGCCACACTTTGAAGCCTGCACTGTTAAAGGTACTTAGCGAAGTTTCCAGGGTTTCGCCATGCTCCCCCTCGGCAGCTCCACTCCTGCAGGGACTCATGTTTGCTGTGAACTAGGATAGGTGGCCCTGCCTCGAAAAGCAGTCTTTTCCCCTTTGGAAATGTGGATTCTTGTAGCCTCGGAGCTGCTTGCGAAACCCTAGGAAGGCCAGGCTTCTACTCACTGCAGGCACGCCCGGGGAGGAAACGAGTATGTTCCCCCAGAGAAACAGGCTGCTTGCAAGTGTCGAGGGGAGCTTCTCAGGTGCCCAGTGGGTCCCGTTTGTTTCCCTTCGCAGCTCCCATCCTGCAGGTCCTTATGCTGGGTGCTAACAAGAGTAGGTGGCTCTGCCGACAAAAGCAGCCTTTTCCCTTTGGAAGCTTGGATTCTAGTGTCTCAGGGGCTGCTTGCCAAACCTTGAAGTTGCCCAGGTTCTAACCTCAATAGGTACGCTTGCGTAGCAAACGAGCACTTTCCCCCGAGAAACCGGGTTCCTGCCAGGTTGGAGAAGAGTTAATCCCGCAGACCTCGTTCCTCCTGGGAAAGCGCAAGGCCACACTGAGCCTCAGGGTAGTTCCTAAGTTTCCACCCGGTAAGCTCTGCGTGCCTCGGTTTCCATGAGGTCTCCACCGTTGTTGTGCTTCAATGGAAAGCGAGGATAGCTTTCAGGACTCCAAGCACTCTTGCTCTCGTACTGTTTCCCATGCTACCACACGGATCCCCCCCACGTCTCCTCTCTGTCTGCTGAGCCACAAGCTGCATTGTAGGCCCTTCGGAACACTTCTTGCATGCACAGCCCAAGGCGTCACACTGCTCTCTCTCTACCTTTTGAAACCTAGGTTGCCGCAGCTTCTCCCCGCTGACGAAGACAGTCATAGCCGGTCTCATGTGCTGGGTAACGTGGACTCAGTGAGGACAAGGGCCCTACCTGCACTCAGAAAAACACTCTGCTCAGCTCTCCATCCAGGAGCTCACACCGCCTGACTCGGTTTAGCAGGACGTCGATGTGAGGTCCAAGCTGAGCAAAGAGCACAATTCCTCCTTTACCCTGCTAGGCCGCGGAAGAGGTAGTGCCAACTAGGCCTCGCTCAGGCCAGCCCTCCTTCAGGGATCTTGCCACACTTTGAAGCCTGCACAGTAAAAGGTACTTAGCGAAGTTCCCAGGGTTTCGTCATGCTCTCCCTCGGCAGCTCCACTCCTGCAGGGACTCATGTTTGCTGTGAACTAGGATAGGTGGCCCTGCTTCGAAAAGCAGTCTTTTCCCCTTTGAAAATGCGGATTCTTGTAGCCTCGGAGCTGTTTGCGAAACCCTAGGAAGGCCCAGCTTCTAGTCACTGCAGGCACGCCCGGGGAGGAAACGAGTATGTTCCCCCAGAGAAACAGGCTGCTTGCAAGTGTCGAGGGGAGCTTCTCAGGTGCCCAGTCGGTCCCGTTTGTTTCCCTTCGCAGCTCCCATACTGCAGGTACTTATGCTGGGTGCTAACAAGAGTAGGTGGCTCTGCCAACAAAAGCAGCCTTTTCCCTTTGGAAGCTTGGATTCTAGTGTCTAAGGGGCTGCTTGCCAAACCTTGAAGTTGCCCAGGTTCTAACCTCCGTAGGTACGCTTGCTTAGCAAACGAGCACTTTCCCCCGAGAAACCGGGTTCCTGCCACGTTGGAGAAGAGTTAATCCCGCAGACCTCGTTCCTCCTGGGAAAGCGCAAGGCCACACTGAGCCTCAGGGTAGTGCCTAAGTTTCCACCCGGTAAGCTCTTCGTGCCTCGTTTTCCATGAGGTCTCCACCGTTGTTGTGCTTCAATGGAAAGCGAGGATAGCTTTCAGGACTCCAAGCACTCTTGCTCTCGTACTGCTTCCCATGCTACCACACGGATCCCCCCCACGTCTCCTCTCTGTCTGCTGAGCCACAAGCTGCATTGTAGGCCCTTCGGAACACTTCTTGCATGCACAGCCCAAGGCGTCACACTGCTCTCTCTCTACCTTTTGAAACCTAGGTTGCCGCAGCTTCTCCCCGCTGACGAAGACAGTCAGAGCCGGTCTCATGTGCTGGGTAACGTGGACTCAGTGAGGACAAGGGCCCTACCTGCACTCAGAAAAACACTCTGCTCAGCTCTCCATCCAGGAGCTCACACCGCCTGACTCGGTTTAGCAGGACGTCGATGTGAGGTCCAAGCTGAGCAAAGAGCACAATTCCTCCTTTACCCTGCTAGGCCACGGAAGAGGTAATGCCAACTAGGCCTCGCTCAGGCCAGCCCTCCTTCAGGGATCTTGCCACACTTTGAAGCCTGCACAGTCAAAGGTACTTAGCGAAGTTCCCAGGGTTTCGTCATGCTCTCCCTCGGCAGCTCCACTCCTGCAGGGACTCATGTTTGCTGTGAACTAGGATAGGTGGCCCTGCTTCGAAAAGCAGTCTTTTCCCCTTTGGAAATGTGGATTCCTGTAGCCTCGGAGCTGCTTGTGAAACCCTAGGAAGGCCAGGCTTCTACTCACTGCAGGCACGCCCGGGGAGGAAACGAGTATGTTCCCCCAGAGAAACAGGCTGCTTGCAAGTGTCGAGGGGAGCTTCTCAGGTGCCCAGTGGGTCCCGTTTGTTTCCCTTCGCAGCTCCCATCCTGCAGGTCCTTATGCTGGGTGCTAACAAGAGTAGGTGGCTCTGCCGACAAAAGCAGCCTTTTCCCTTTGGAAGCTTGGATTCTAGTGTCTCAGGGGCTGCTTGCCAAACCTTGAAGTTGCCCAGGTTCTAACCTCCGTAGGTACGCTTGCGTAGCAAACGAGCATTTTCCCCGAGAAACCGGGTTCCTGCCACGTTGGAGAAGAGTTAAGCCCGCAGACCTCGTTCCTCCTGGGAAAGCGCAAGGCCACACTGAGCCTCAGGGTAGTGCCTAAGTTTCCACCCGGTAAGCTCTGCGTGCCTCCGTTTCCATGAGGTCTCCACCGTTGTTGTGTTTCAATGGAAAGCGAGGATAGCTTTCAGGACTCCAAGCACTCTTGCCTCCGTACCGTTTCCCATGCTACCACACGGATCCCCCCCACGTCTCCTCTCTGTCTGCTGAGCCACAAGCAGCCGTGTAGGCCCTTCGGAACACTTCTTGCATGCACAGCCCAAGGCGTCACACTGCTCTCTCTCTACCTTTTGAAACCTAGGTTGCCGCAGCTTCTCCCAGCTCAGGAAGAAAGTCAGAGCCGGTCTCATGTACTGGGTACCGTGGACTCAGTGAGGACAAGGGCCCTACCTGCACTCAGAAAAACACTCTGCTCAGCTCTCCATCCAGGCGGTCACACCGCCTGACTCGGTTTAGCAGGACGTCGATGTGAGGTCCAAGCTGAGCAAAGAGCACAATTCCTCCTTTACCCTGCAAGGCCCCGGAAGAGGTAGTGCCAACTAGGCCTCGCTCAGGCCAGCCCTCCTTCAGGGATCTTGCCACACTTTGAAGCCTGCACAGTAAAAGGTACTTAGCGAAGTTCCCAGGGTTTCGTCATGCTCTCCCTCGGCAGCTCCACTCCTCCAGGGACTCATGTTTGCTGTGAACTAGGATAGGTGGCCCTGCTTCGAAAAGCAGTCTTTTCCCCTTTGGAAATGTGGATTCTTGTAGCCTCGGAGCTGCTTGCGAAACCCTAGGAAGGCCAGGCTTCTACTCACTGCAGGCACGCCCGGGGAGGAAACGAGTATGTTCCCCCAGAGAAACAGGCTGCTTGCAAGTGTCGAGGGGAGCTTCTCAGGTGCCCAGTGGGTCCCGTTTGTTTCCCTTCGCAGCTCCCATCCTGCAGGTCCTTATGCTGGGTGCTAACAAGAGTAGGTGGCTCTGCCGACAAAAGCAGCCTTTTCCCTTTGGAAGCTTGGATTCTAGTTTCTCAGGGGCTGCTTGCCAAACCTTGAAGTTGCCCAGGTTCTAACCTCAATAGGTACGCTTGCGTAGCAAACGAGCACTTTCCCCCGAGAAACCGGGTTCCTGCCAGGTTGGAGAAGAGTTAATCCCGCAGACCTCGTTCCTCCTGGGAAAGCGCAAGGCCACACTGAGCCTCAGGGTAGTTCCTAAGTTTCCACCCGGTAAGCTCTGCGTGCCTCGGTTTCCATGAGGTCTCCACCGTTGTTGTGCTTCAATGGAAAGCGAGGATAGCTTTCAGGACTCCAAGCACTCTTGCTCTCGTACTGTTTCCCATGCTACCACACGGATCCCCCCCACGTCTCCTCTCTGTCTGCTGAGCCACAAGCTGCATTGTAGGCCCTTCGGAACACTTCTTGCATGCACAGCCCAAGGCGTCACACTGCTCTCTCTCTACCTTTTGAAACCTAGGTTGCCGCAGCTTCTCCCCGCTGACGAAGACAGTCAGAGCCGGTCTCATGTGCTGGGTAACGTGGACTCAGTGAGGACAAGGGCCCTACCTGCACTCAGAAAAACACTCTGCTCAGCTCTCCATCCAGGAGCTCACACCGCCTGACTCGGTTTAGCAGGACGTCGATGTGAGGTCCAAGCTGAGCAAAGAGCACAATTCCTCCTTTACCTTCCAAGGCCCCGGAAGAGGTAGTGCCAACTAGGCCTCGCTCAGGCCAGCCCTCCTTCAGGGATCTTGCCACACTTTGAAGCCTGCACTGTAAAAGGTACTTAGCGAAGTTTCCAGGGTTTCGCCATGCTCCCCCTCGGCAGCTCCACTCCTGCAGGGACTCATGTTTGCTGTGAACTAGGATAGGTGGCCCTGCCTCGAAAAGCAGTCTTTTCCCCTTTGGAAATGTGGATTCTTGTAGCCTCGGAGCTGCTTGCGAAACCCTAGGAAGGCCAGGCTTCTACTCACTGCAGGCACGCCCGGGGAGGAAACGAGTATGTTCCCCCAGAGAAACAGGCTGCTTGCAAGTGTCGAGGGGAGCTTCTCAGGTGCCCAGTGGGTCCCGTTTGTTTCCCTTCGCAGCTCCCATCCTGCAGGTCCTTATGCTGGGTGCTAACAAGAGTAGGTGGCTCTGCCGACAAAAGCAGCCTTTTCCCTTTGGCAGCTTGGATTCTAGTGTCTCAGGGGCTGCTTGCCAAACCTTGAAGTTGCCCAGGTTCTAACCTCAATAGGTACGCTTGCGTAGCAAACGAGCACTTTCCCCCGAGAAACCGGGTTCCTGCCAGGTTGGAGAAGAGTTAATCCCGCAGACCTCCTTCCTCCTGGGAAAGCGCAAGGCCACACTGAGCCTCAGGGTAGTTCCTAAGTTTCCACCCGGTAAGCTCTGCGTGCCTCGGTTTCCATGAGGTCTCCACCGTTGTTGTGCTTCAATGGAAAGCGAGGATAGCTTTCAGGACTCCAAGCACTCTTGCTCTCGTACTGTTTCCCATGCTACCACACGGATCCCCCCCACGTCTCCTCTCTGTCTGCTGAGCCACAAGCTGCATTGTAGGCCCTTCGGAACACTTCTTGCATGCACAGCCCAAGGCGTCACACTGCTCTCTCTCTACCTTTTGAAACCTAGGTTGCCGCAGCTTCTCCCCGCTGACGAAGACAGTCATAGCCGGTCTCATGTGCTGGGTAACGTGGACTCAGTGAGGACAAGGGCCCTACCTGCACTCAGAAAAACACTCTGCTCAGCTCTCCATCCAGGAGCTCACACCGCCTGACTCGGTTTAGCAGGACGTCGATGTGAGGTCCAAGCTGAGCAAAGAGCACAATTCCTCCTTTACCCTGCTAGGCCGCGGAAGAGGTAGTGCCAACTAGGCCTCGCTCAGGCCAGCCCTCCTTCAGGGATCTTGCCACACTTTGAAGCCTGCACAGTAAAAGGTACTTAGCGAAGTTCCCAGGGTTTCGTCATGCTCTCCCTCGGCAGCTCCACTCCTGCAGGGACTCATGTTTGCTGTGAACTGGGATAGGTGGCCCTGCTTCGAAAAGCAGTCTTTTCCCCTTTGGAAATGTGGATTCCTGTAGCCTCGGAGCTGCTTGTGAAACCCTAGGAAGGCCAGGCTTCTACTCACTGCAGGCACGCCCGGGGAGGAAACGAGTATGTTCCCCCAGAGAAACAGGTTGCTTGCAAGTGTCGAGGGGAGCTTCTCAGGTGCCCAGTGGGTCCCGTTTGTTTCCCTTCGCAGCTCCCATCCTGCAGGTCCTTATGCTGGGTGCTAACAAGAGTAGGTGGCTCTGCCGACAAAAGCAGCCTTTTCCCTTTGGAAGCTTGGATTCTAGTGTCTCAGGGGCTGCTTGCCAAACCTTGAAGTTGCCCAGGTTCTAACCTCCGTAGGTACGCTTGCGTAGCAAACGAGCACTTTCCCCCGAGAAACCGGGTTCCTGCCACGTTGGAGAAGAGTTAAGCCCGCAGACCTCGTTCCTCCTGGGAAAGCGCAAGGCCACACTGAGCCTCAGGGTAGTGCCTAAGTTTCCACCCGGTAAGCTCTGCGTGCCTCCGTTTCCATGAGGTCTCCACCGTTGTTGTGTTTCAATGGAAAGCGAGGATAGCTTTCAGGACTCCAAGCACTCTTGCCTCCGTACCGTTTCCCATGCTACCACACGGATCCCCCCCACGTCTCCTCTCTGTCTGCTGAGCCACAAGCAGCCGTGTAGGCCCTTCGGAACACTTCTTGCATGCACAGCCCAAGGCGTCACACTGCTCTCTCTCTACCTTTTGAAACCTAGGTTGCCGCAGCTTCTCCCAGCTCAGGAAGAAAGTCAGAGCCGGTCTCATGTACTGGGTACCGTGGACTCAGTGAGGACAAGGGCCCTATCTGCACTCAGAAAAACACTCTGCTCAGCTCTCCATCCAGGAGCTCACACCGCCTGACTCGGTTTAGCAGGACGTCGATGTGAGGTCCAAGCTGAGCAAAGAGCACAATTCCTCCTTTACCCTGCTAGGCCGCGGAAGAGGTAGTGCCAACTAGGCCTCGCTCAGGCCAGCCCTCCTTCAGGGATCTTGCCACACTTTGAAGCCTGCACAGTAAAAGGTACTTAGCGAAGTTCCCAGGGTTTCGTCATGCTCTCCCTCGGCAGCTCCACTCCTGCAGGGACTCATGTTTGCTGTGAACTAGGATAGGTGGCCCTGCTTCGAAAAGCAGTCTTTTTCCCTTTGAAAATGCGGATTCTTGTAGCCTCGGAGCTGTTTGCGAAACCCTAGGAAGGCCAGGCTTCTACTCACTGCAGGCACGCCCGGGGAGGAAACGAGTATGTTCCCCCAGAGAAACAGGCTGCTTGCAAGTGTCGAGGGGAGCTTCTCAGGTGCCCAGTCGGTCCCGTTTGTTTCCCTTCGCAGCTCCCATCCTGCAGGTACTTATGCTGGGTGCTAACAAGAGTAGGTGGCTCTGCCAACAAAAGCACCCTTTTCCCTTTGGAAGCTTGGATTCTAGTGTCTAAGGGGCTGCTTGCCAAACCTTGAAGTTGCCCAGGTTCTAACCTCCGTAGGTACGCTTGCTTAGCAAACGAGCACTTTCCCCCGAGAAACCGGGTTCCTGCCACGTTGGAGAAGAGTTAATCCCGCAGACCTCGTTCCTCCTGGGAAAGCGCAAGGCCACACTGAGCCTCAGGGTAGTGCCTAAGTTTCCACCCGGTAAGCTCTTCGTGCCTCGGTTTCCATGAGGTCTCCACCGTTGTGCTTCAATGGAAAGCGAGGATAGCTTTCAGGACTCCAAGCACTCTTGCTCTCGTACTGCTTCCCATGCTACCACACGGATCCCCCCCACGTCTCCTCTCTGTCTGCTGAGCCACAAGCAGCCGTGTAGGCCCTTCGGAACACTTCTTGCATGCACAGCCCAAGGCGTCACACTGCTCTCTCTCTACCTTTTGAAACCTAGGTTGCCGCAGCTTCTCCCAGCTCAGGAAGAAAGTCAGAGCCGGTCTCATGTACTGGGTACCGTGGACTCAGTGAGGACAAGGGCCCTACCTGCACTCAGAAAAACACTCTGCTCAGCTCTCCATCCAGGAGCTCACACCGCCTGACTCGGTTTAGCAGGACGTCGATGTGAGGTCCAAGCTGAGCAAAGAGCACAATTCCTCCTTTACCCTGCAAGGCCCCGGAAGAGGTAGTGCCAACTAGGCCTCGCTCAGGCCAGCCCTCCTTCAGGGATCTTGCCACACTTTGAAGCCTGCACTGTAAAAGGAACTTAGCGAAGTTTCCAGGGTTTCGCCATGCTCCCCCTCGGCAGCTCCACTCCTGCAGGGACTCATGTTTGCTGTGAACTAGGATAGGTGGCCCTGCCTCGAAAAGCAGTCTTTTCCCCTTTGGAAATGTGGATTCTTGTAGCCTCGGAGCTGCTTGCGAAACCCTAGGAAGGCCAGGCTTCTACTCACTGCAGGCACGCCCGAGGAGGAAACGAGTATGTTCCCCCAGAGAAACAGGCTGCTTGCAAGTGTCGAGGGGAGCTTCTCAGGTGCCCAGTGGGTCCCGTTTGTTTCCCTTCGCAGCTCCCATCCTGCAGGTCCTTATGCTGGGTGCTAACAAGAGTAGGTGGCTCTGCCGACAAAAGCAGCCTTTTCCCTTTGGAAGCTTGGATTCTAGTGTCTCAGGGGCTGCTTGCCAAACCTTGAAGTTGCCCAGGTTCTAACCTCAATAGGTACGCTTGCGTAGCAAACGAGCACTTTCCCCCGAGAAACCGGGTTCCTGCCAGGTTGGAGAAGAGTTAATCCCGCAGACCTCGTTCCTCCTGGGAAAGCGCAAGGCCACACTGAGCCTCAGGTTAGTTCCTAATTTTCCACCCGGTAAGCTCTGCGTGCCTCGGTTTCCATGAGGTCTCCACCGTTGTTGTGCTTCAATGGAAAGCGAGGATAGCTTTCAGGACTCCAAGCACTGTTGCTCTCGTACTGTTTCCCATGCTACCACACGGATCCCCCCCACGTCTCCTCTCTGTCTGCTGAGCCACAAGCTGCATTGTAGGCCCTTCGGAACACTTCTTGCATGCACAGCCCAAGGCGTCACACTGCTCTCTCTCTACCTTTTGAAACCTAGGTTGCCGCAGCTTCTCCCCGCTGACGAAGACAGTCAGAGCCGGTCTCATGTGCTGGGTAACGTGGACTCAGTGAGGACAAGGGCCCTACCTGCACTCAGAAAAACACTCTGCTCAGCTCTCCATCCAGGAGCTCACACCGCCTGACTCGGTTTAGCAGGACGTCGATGTGAGGTCCAAGCTGAGCAAAGAGCACAATTCCTCCTTTACCCTGCTAGGCCGCGGAAGAGGTAATGCCAACTAGGCCTCGCACAGGCCAGCCCTCCTTCAGGGATCTTGCCACACTTTGAAGCCTGCACAGTAAAAGGTACTTAGCGAAGTTCCCAGGGTTTCGTCATGCTCTCCCTCGGCAGCTCCACTCCTGCAGGGACTCATGTTTGCTGTGAACTAGGATAGGTGGCCCTGCTTCTAAAAGCAGTCTTTTCCCCTTTGAAAATGCGGATTCTTGTAGCCTCGGAGCTGTTTGCGAAACCCTAGGAAGGCCCAGCTTCTAGTCACTGCAGGCACGCCCGGGGAGGAAACGAGTATGTTCCCCCAGAGAAACAGGCTGCTTGCAAGTGTCGAGGGGAGCTTCTCAGGTGCCCAGTCGGTCCCGTTTGTTTCCCTTCGCAGCTCCCATCCTGCAGGTACTTATGCTGGGTGCTAACAAGAGTAGGTGGCTCTGCCAACAAAAGCAGCCTTTTCCCTTTGGAAGCTTGGATTCTAGTGTCTAAGGGGCTGCTTGCCAAACCTTGAAGTTGCCCAGGATCTAACCTCCGTAGGTACGCTTGCTTAGCAAACGAGCACTTTCCCCCGAGAAACCGGGTTCCTGCCACGTTGGAGAAGAGTTAATCCCGCAGACCTCGTTCCTCCTGGGAAAGCGCAAGGCCACACTGAGCCTCAGGGTAGTGCCTAAGTTTCCACCCGGTAAGCTCTTCGTGCCTCGGTTTCCATGAGGTCTCCACCGTTGTGCTTCAATGGAAAGCGAGGATAGCTTTCAGGACTCCAAGCACTCTTGCTCTCGTACTGCTTCCCATGCTACCACACGGATCCCCCCCACGTCTCCTCTCTGTCTGCTGAGCCACAAGCAGCCGTGTAGGCCCTTCGGAACACTTCTTGCATGCACAGCCCAAGGCGTCACACTGCTCTCTCTCTACCTTTTGAAACCTAGGTTGCCGCAGCTTCTCCCAGCTCAGGAAGAAAGTCAGAGCCGGTCTCATGTACTGGGTACCGTGGACTCAGTGAGGACAAGGGCCCTACCTGCACTCAGAAAAACACTCTGCTCAGCTCTCCATCCAGGAGCTCACACCGCCTGACTCGGTTTAGCAGGACGTCGATGTGAGGTCCAAGCTGAGCAAAGAGCACAATTCCTCCTTTACCCTGCAAGGCCCCGGAAGAGGTAGTGCCAACTAGGCCTCGCTCAGGCCAGCCCTCCTTCAGGGATCTTGCCACACTTTGAAGCCTGCACTGTAAAAGGTACTTAGCGAAGTTTCCAGGGTTTCGCCATGCTCCCCCTCGGCAGCTCCACTCCTGCAGGGACTCATGTTTGCTGTGAACTAGGATAGGTGGCCCTGCCTCGAAAAGCAGTCTTTTCCCCTTTGGAAATGTGGATTCTTGTAGCCTCGGAGCTGCTTGCGAAACCCTAGGAAGGCCAGGCTTCTAGTCACTGCAGGCACGCCCGGGGAGGAAACGAGTATGTTCCCCCAGAGAAACAGGCTGCTTGCAAGTGTCGAGGGGAGCTTCTCAGGTGCCCAGTGGGTCCCGTTTGTTTCCCTTCGCAGCTCCCATCCTGCAGGTCCTTATGCTGGGTGCTAACAAGAGTAGGTGGCTCTGCCGACAAAAGCAGCCTTTTCCCTTTGGAAGCTTGGATTCTAGTGTCTCAGGGGCTGCTTGCCAAACCTTGAAGTTGCCCAGGTTCTAACCTCAATAGGTACGCTTGCGTAGCAAACGAGCACTTTCCCCCGAGAAACCGGGTTCCTGCCAGGTTGGAGAAGAGTTAATCCCGCAGACCTCGTTCCTCCTGGGAAAGCGCAAGGCCACACTGAGCCTCAGGTTAGTTCCTAATTTTCCACCCGGTAAGCTCTGCGTGCCTCGGTTTCCATGAGGTCTCCACCGTTGTTGTGCTTCAATGGAAAGCGAGGATAGCTTTCAGGACTCCAAGCACTCTTGCTCTCGTACTGTTTCCCATGCTACCACACGGATCCCCCCCACGTCTCCTCTCTGTCTGCTGAGCCACAAGCTGCATTGTAGGCCCTTCGGAACACTTCTTGCATGCACAGCCCAAGGCGTCACACTGCTCTCTCTCTACCTTTTGAAACCTAGGTTGCCGCAGCTTCTCCCCGCTGACGAAGACAGTCAGAGCCGGTCTCATGTGCTGGGTAACGTGGACTCAGTGAGGACAAGGGCCCTACCTGCACTCAGAAAAACACTCTGCTCAGCTCTCCATCCAGGAGCTCACACCGCCTGACTCGGTTTAGCAGGACGTCGATGTGAGGTCCAAGCTGAGCAAAGAGCACAATTCCTCCTTTACCCTGCTAGGCCGCGGAAGAGGTAATGCCAACTAGGCCTCGCACAGGCCAGCCCTCCTTCAGGGATCTTGCCACACTTTGAAGCCTGCACAGTAAAAGGTACTTAGCGAAGTTCCCAGGGTTTCGTCATGCTCTCCCTCGGCAGCTCCACTCCTGCAGGGACTCATGTTTGCTGTGAACTAGGATAGGTGGCCCTGCTTCGAAAAGCAGTCTTTTCCCCTTTGAAAATGCGGATTCTTGTAGCCTCGGAGCTGTTTGCGAAACCCTAGGAAGGCCCAGCTTCTAGTCACTGCAGGCACGCCCGGGGAGGAAACGAGTATGTTCCCCCAGAGAAACAGGCTGCTTGCAAGTGTCGAGGGGAGCTTCTCAGGTGCCCAGTGGGTCCCGTTTGTTTCCCTTCGCAGCTCCCATCCTGCAGGTACTTATGCTGGGTGCTAACAAGAGTAGGTGGCTCTGCCAACAAAAGCAGCCTTTTCCCTTTGGAAGCTTGGATTCTAGTGTCTAAGGGGCTGCTTGCCAAACCTTGAAGTTGCCCAGGTTCTAACCTCCGTAGGTACGCTTGCTTAGCAAACGAGCACTTTCCCCCGAGAAACCGGGTTCCTGCCACGTTGGAGAAGAGTTAATCCCGCAGACCTCGTTCCTCCTGGGAAAGCGCAAGGCCACACTGAGCCTCAGGGTAGTGCCTAAGTTTCCACCCGGTAAGCTCTGCGTGCCTCCGTTTCCATGAGGTCTCCACCGTTGTTGTGTTTCAATGGAAAGCGAGGATAGCTTTCAGGACTCCAAGCACTCTTGCCTCCGTACCGTTTCCCATGCTACCACACGGATCCCCCCCACGTCTCCTCTCTGTCTGCTGAGCCACAAGCAGCCGTGTAGGCCCTTCGGAACACTTCTTGCATGCACAGCCCAAGGCGTCACACTGCTCTCTCTCTACCTTTTGAAACCTAGGTTGCCGCAGCTTCTCCCAGCTCAGGAAGAAAGTCAGAGTCGGTCTCATGTGCTGGGTACCGTGGACTCAGTGAGGACAAGGGCCCTACCTGCACTCAGAAAAACACTCTGCTCAGCTCTCCATCCAGGAGCTCACACCGCCTGACTCGGTTTAGCAGGACGTCGATGTGAGGTCCAAGCTGAGCAAAGAGCACAATTCCTCCTTTACCCTGCAAGGCCCCGGAAGAGGTAGTGCCAACTAGGCCTCGCTCAGGCCAGCCCTCCTTCAGGGATCTTGCCACACTTTGAAGCCTGCACTGTAAAAGGTACTTAGCGAAGTTTCCAGGGTTTCGCCATGCTCCCCCTCGGCAGCTCCACTCCTGCAGGGACTCATGTTTGCTGTGAACTAGGATAGGTGGCCCTGCCTCGAAAAGCAGTCTTTTCCCCTTTGGAAATGTGGATTCTTGTAGCCTCGGAGCTGCTTGCGAAACCCTAGGAAGGCCAGGCTTCTACTCACTGCAGGCACGCCCGGGGAGGAAACGAGTATGTTCCCCCAGAGAAACAGGCTGCTTGCAAGTGTCGAGGGGAGCTTCTCAGGTGCCCAGTGGGTCCCGTTTGTTTCCCTTCGCAGCTCCCATCCTGCAGGTCCTTATGCTGGGTGCTAACAAGAGTAGGTGGCTCTGCCGACAAAAGCAGCCTTTTCCCTTTGGAAGCTTGGATTCTAGTGTCTCAGGGGCTGCTTGCCAAACCTTGAAGTTGCCCAGGTTCTAACCTCAATAGGTACGCTTGCGTAGCAAACGAGCACTTTCCCCCGAGAAACCGGGTTCCTGCCAGGTTGGAGAAGAGTTAATCCCGCAGACCTCGTTCCTCCTGGGAAAGCACAAGGCCACACTGAGCCTCAGGTTAGTTCCTAATTTTCCACCCGGTAAGCTCTGCGTGCCTCGGTTTCCATGAGGTCTCCACCGTTGTTGTGCTTCAATGGAAAGCGAGGATAGCTTTCAGGACTCCAAGCACTCTTGCTCTCGTACTGTTTCCCATGCTACCACACGGATCCCCCCCACGTCTCCTCTCTGTCTGCTGAGCCACAAGCTGCATTGTAGGCCCTTCGGAACACTTCTTGCATGCACAGCCCAAGGCGTCACACTGCTCTCTCTCTACCTTTTGAAACCTAGGTTGCCGCAGCTTCTCCCCGCTGACGAAGACAGTCAGAGCCGGTCTCATGTGCTGGGTAACGTGGACTCAGTGAGGACAAGGGCCCTACCTGCACTCAGAAAAACACTCTGCTCAGCTCTCCATCCAGGAGCTCACACCGCCTGACTCGGTTTAGCAGGACGTCGATGTGAGGTCCAAGCTGAGCAAAGAGCACAATTCCTCCTTTACCCTGCTAGGCCGCGGAAGAGGTAATGCCAACTAGGCCTCGCACAGGCCAGCCCTCCTTCAGGGATCTTGCCACACTTTGAAGCCTGCACAGTAAAAGGTACTTAGCGAAGTTCCCAGGGTTTCGTCATGCTCTCCCTCGGCAGCTCCACTCCTGCAGGGACTCATGTTTGCTGTGAACTAGGATAGGTGGCCCTGCTTCGAAAAGCAGTCTTTCCCCCTTTGAAAATGCGGATTCTTGTAGCCTCGGAGCTGTTTGCGAAACCCTAGGAAGGCCCAGCTTCTAGTCACTGCAGGCACGCCCGGGGAGGAAACGAGTATGTTCCCCCAGAGAAACAGGCTGCTTGCAAGTGTCGAGGGGAGCTTCTCAGGTGCCCAGTGGGTCCCGTTTGTTTCCCTTCGCAGCTCCCATCCTGCAGGTACTTATGCTGGGTGCTAACAAGAGTAGGTGGCTCTGCCAACAAAAGCAGCCTTTTCCCTTTGGAAGCTTGGATTCTAGTGTCTAAGGGGCTGCTTGCCAAACCTTGAAGTTGCCCAGGTTCTAACCTCCGTAGGTACGCTTGCTTAGCAAACGAGCACTTTCCCCCGAGAAACCGGGTTCCTGCCACGTTGGAGAAGAGTTAATCCCGCAGACCTCGTTCCTCCTGGGAAAGCGCAAGGCCACACTGAGCCTCAGGGTAGTGCCTAAGTTTCCACCCGGTAAGCTCTGCGTGCCTCCGTTTCCATGAGGTCTCCACCGTTGTTGTGTTTCAATGGAAAGCGAGGATAGCTTTCAGGACTCCAAGCACTCTTGCCTCCGTACCGTTTCCCATGCTACCACACGGATCCCCCCCACGTCTCCTCTCTGTCTGCTGAGCCACAAGCAGCCGTGTAGGCCCTTCGGAACACTTCTTGCATGCACAGCCCAAGGCGTCACACTGCTCTCTCTCTACCTTTTGAAACCTAGGTTGCCGCAGCTTCTCCCAGCTCAGGAAGAAAGTCAGAGTCGGTCTCATGTGCTGGGTACCGTGGACTCAGTGAGGACAAGGGCCCTACCTGCACTCAGAAAAACACTCTGCTCAGCTCTCCATCCAGGAGCTCACACCGCCTGACTCGGTTTAGCAGGACGTCGATGTGAGGTCCAAGCTGAGCAAAGAGCACAATTCCTCCTTTACCCTGCAAGGCCCCGGAAGAGGTAGTGCCAACTAGGCCTCGCTCAGGCCAGCCCTCCTTCAGGGATCTTGCCACACTTTGAAGCCTGCACTGTAAAAGGTACTTAGCGAAGTTTCCAGGGTTTCGCCATGCTCCCCCTCGGCAGCTCCACTCCTGCAGGGACTCATGTTTGCTGTGAACTAGGATAGGTGGCCCTGCCTCGAAAAGCAGTCTTTTCCCCTTTGGAAATGTGGATTCTTGTAGCCTCGGAGCTGCTTGCGAAACCCTAGGAAGGCCAGGCTTCTACTCACTGCAGGCACGCCCGGGGAGGAAACGAGTATGTTCCCCCAGAGAAACAGGCTGCTTGCAAGTGTCGAGGGGAGCTTCTCAGGTGCCCAGTGGGTCCCGTTTGTTTCCCTTCGCAGCTCCCATCCTGCAGGTCCTTATGCTGGGTGCTAACAAGAGTAGGTGGCTCTGCCGACAAAAGCAGCCTTTTCCCTTTGGAAGCTTGGATTCTAGTGTCTCAGGGGCTGCTTGCCAAACCTTGAAGTTGCCCAGGTTCTAACCTCAATAGGTACGCTTGCGTAGCAAACGAGCACTTTCCCCCGAGAAACCGGGTTCCTGCCAGGTTGGAGAAGAGTTAATCCCGCAGACCTCGTTCCTCCTGGGAAAGCGCAAGGCCACACTGAGCCTCAGGTTAGTTCCTAATTTTCCACCCGGTAAGCTCTGCGTGCCTCGGTTTCCATGAGGTCTCCACCGTTGTTGTGCTTCAATGGAAAGCGAGGATAGCTTTCAGGACTCCAAGCACTCTTGTTCTCGTACTGTTTCCCATGCTACCACACGGATCCCCCCCACGTCTCCTCTCTGTCTGCTGAGCCACAAGCTGCATTGTAGGCCCTTCGGAACACTTCTTGCATGCACAGCCCAAGGCGTCACACTGCTCTCTCTCTACCTTTTGAAACCTAGGTTGCCGCAGCTTCTCCCCGCTGACGAAGACAGTCAGAGCCGGTCTCATGTGCTGGGTAACGTGGACTCAGTGAGGACAAGGGCCCTACCTGCACTCAGAAAAACACTCTGCTCAGCTCTCCATCCAGGAGCTCACACCGCCTGACTCGGTTTAGCAGGACGTCGATGTGAGGTCCAAGCTGAGCAAAGAGCACAATTCCTCCTTTACCCTGCTAGGCCGCGGAAGAGGTAATGCCAACTAGGCCTCGCACAGGCCAGCCCTCCTTCAGGGATCTTGCCACACTTTGAAGCCTGCACAGTAAAAGGTACTTAGCGAAGTTCCCAGGGTTTCGTCATGCTCTCCCTCGGCAGCTCCACTCCTGCAGGGACTCATGTTTGCTGTGAACTAGGATAGGTGGCCCTGCTTCGAAAAGCAGTCTTTTCCCCTTTGAAAATGCGGATTCTTGTAGCCTCGGAGCTGTTTGCGAAACCCTAGGAAGGCCCAGCTTCTAGTCACTGCAGGCACGCCCGGGGAGGAAACGAGTATGTTCCCCCAGAGAAACAGGCTGCTTGCAAGTGTCGAGGGGAGCTTCTCAGGTGCCCAGTGGGTCCCGTTTGTTTCCCTTCGCAGCTCCCATCCTGCAGGTACTTATGCTGGGTGCTAACAAGAGTAGGTGGCTCTGCCAACAAAAGCAGCCTTTTCCCTTTGGAAGCTTGGATTCTAGTGTCTAAGGGGCTGCTTGCCAAACCTTGAAGTTGCCCAGGTTCTAACCTCCGTAGGTACGCTTGCTTAGCAAACGAGCACTTTCCCCCGAGAAACCGGGTTCCTGCCACGTTGGAGAAGAGTTAATCCCGCAGACCTCGTTCCTCCTGGGAAAGCGCAAGGCCACACTGAGCCTCAGGGTAGTGCCTAAGTTTCCACCCGGTAAGCTCTGCGTGCCTCCGTTTCCATGAGGTCTCCACCGTTGTTGTGTTTCAATGGAAAGCGAGGATAGCTTTCAGGACTCCAAGCACTCTTGCCTCCGTACCGTTTCCCATGCTACCACACGGATCCCCCCCACGTCTCCTCTCTGTCTGCTGAGCCACAAGCAGCCGTGTAGGCCCTTCGGAACACTTCTTGCATGCACAGCCCAAGGCGTCACACTGCTCTCTCTCTACCTTTTGAAACCTAGGTTGCCGCAGCTTCTCCCAGCTCAGGAAGAAAGTCAGAGTCGGTCTCATGTGCTGGGTACCGTGGACTCAGTGAGGACAAGGGCCCTACCTGCACTCAGAAAAACACTCTGCTCAGCTCTCCATCCAGGAGCTCACACCGCCTGACTCGGTTTAGCAGGACGTCGATGTGAGGTCCAAGCTGAGCAAAGAGCACAATTCCTCCTTTACCCTGCAAGGCCCCGGAAGAGGTAGTGCCAACTAGGCCTCGCTCAGGCCAGCCCTCCTTCAGGGATCTTGCCACACTTTGAAGCCTGCACAGTAAAAGGTACTTAGCGAAGTTCCCAGGGTTTCGTCATGCTCTCCCTCGGCAGCTCCACTCCTGCAGGGACTCATGTTTGCTGTGAACTAGGATAGGTGGCCCTGCTTCGAAAAGCAGTCTTTTCCCCTTTGAAAATGCGGATTCTTGTAGCCTCGGAGCTGTTTGCGAAACCCTAGGAAGGCCCAGCTTCTAGTCACTGCAGGCACGCCCGGGGAGGAAACGAGTATGTTCCCCCAGAGAAACAGGCTGCTTGCAAGTGTCGAGGGGAGCTTCTCAGGTGCCCAGTCGGTCCCGTTTGTTTCCCTTCGCAGCTCCCATCCTGCAGGTACTTATGCTGGGAGCTAACAAGAGTAGGTGGCTCTGCCAACAAAAGCAGCCTTTTCCCTTTGGAAGCTTGGATTCTAGTGTCTAAGGGGCTGCTTGCCAAACCTTGAAGTTGCCCAGGTTCTAACCTCCGTAGGTACGCTTGCTTAGCAAACGAGCACTTTCCCCCGAGAAACCGGGTTCCTGCCACGTTGGAGAAGAGTTAATCCCGCAGACCTCGTTCCTCCTGGGAAAGCGCAAGGCCACACTGAGCCTCAGGGTAGTGCCTAAGTTTCCACCCGGTAAGCTCTTCGTGCCTCGGTTTCCATGAGGTCTCCACCGTTGTTGTGCTTCAATGGAAAGCGAGGATAGCTTTCAGGACTCCAAGCACTCTTGCTCTCGTACTGCTTCCCATGCTACCACACGGATCCCCCCCACGTCTCCTCTCTGTCTGCTGAGCCACAAGCTGCATTGTAGGCCCTTCGGAACACTTCTTGCATGCACAGCCCAAGGCGTCACACTGCTCTCTCTCTACCTTTTGAAACCTAGGTTGCCGCAGCTTCTCCCCGCTGACGAAGACAGTCAGAGCCGGTCTCATGTGCTGGGTAACGTGGACTCAGTGAGGACAAGGGCCCTACCTGCACTCAGAAAAACACTCTGCTCAGCTCTCCATCCAGGCGGTCACACCGCCTGACTCGGTTTAGCAGGACGTCGATGTGAGGTCCAAGCTGAGCAAAGAGCACAATTCCTCCTTTACCCTGCAAGGCCCCGGAAGAGGTAGTGCCAACTAGGCCTCGCTCAGGCCAGCCCTCCTTCAGGGATCTTGCCACACTTTGAAGCCTGCACTGTAAAAGGTACTTAGCGAAGTTTCCAGGGTTTCGCCATGCTCCCCCTCGGCAGCTCCACTCCTGCAGGGACTCATGTTTGCTGTGAACTAGGATAGGTGGCCCTGCCTCGAAAAGCAGTCTTTTCCCCTTTGGAAATGTGGATTCTTGTAGCCTCGGAGCTGCTTGCGAAACCCTAGGAAGGCCAGGCTTCTACTCACTGCAGGCACGCCCGGGGAGGAAACGAGTATGTTCCCCCAGAGAAACAGGCTGCTTGCAAGTGTCGAGGGGAGCTTCTCAGGTGCCCAGTGGGTCCCGTTTGTTTCCCTTCGCAGCTCCCATCCTGCAGGTACTTATGCTGGGTGCTAACAAGAGTAGGTGGCTCTGCCAACAAAAGCAGCCTTTTCCCTTTGGAAGCTTGGATTCTAGTGTCTAAGGGGCTGCTTGCCAAACCTTGAAGTTGCCCAGGTTCTAACCTCCGTAGGTACGCTTGCTTAGCAAACGAGCACTTTCCCCCGAGAAACCGGGTTCCTGCCACGTTGGAGAAGAGTTAATCCCGCAGACCTCGTTCCTCCTGGGAAAGCGCAAGGCCACACTGAGCCTCAGGGTAGTGCCTAAGTTTCCACCCGGTAAGCTCTGCGTGCCTCCGTTTCCATGAGGTCTCCACCGTTGTTGTGTTTCAATGGAAAGCGAGGATAGCTTTCAGGACTCCAAGCACTCTTGCCTCCGTACCGTTTCCCATGCTACCACACGGATCCCCCCCACGTCTCCTCTCTGTCTGCTGAGCCACAAGCAGCCGTGTAGGCCCTTCGGAACACTTCTTGCATGCACAGCCCAAGGCGTCACACTGCTCTCTCTCTACCTTTTGAAACCTAGGTTGCCGCAGCTTCTCCCAGCTCAGGAAGAAAGTCAGAGTCGGTCTCATGTGCTGGGTACCGTGGACTCAGTGAGGACAAGGGCCCTACCTGCACTCAGAAAAACACTCTGCTCAGCTCTCCATCCAGGAGCTCACACCGCCTGACTCGGTTTAGCAGGACGTCGATGTGAGGTCCAAGCTGAGCAAAGAGCACAATTCCTCCTTTACCCTGCAAGGCCCCGGAAGAGGTAGTGCCAACTAGGCCTCGCTCAGGCCAGCCCTCCTTCAGGGATCTTGCCACACTTTGAAGCCTGCACAGTAAAAGGTACTTAGCGAAGTTCCCAGGGTTTCGTCATGCTCTCCCTCGGCAGCTCCACTCCTGCAGGGACTCATGTTTGCTGTGAACTAGGATAGGTGGCCCTGCTTCGAAAAGCAGTCTTTTCCCCTTTGAAAATGCGGATTCTTGTAGCCTCGGAGCTGTTTGCGAAACCCTAGGAAGGCCCAGCTTCTAGTCACTGCAGGCACGCCCGGGGAGGAAACGAGTATGTTCCCCCAGAGAAACAGGCTGCTTGCAAGTGTCGAGGGGAGCTTCTCAGGTGCCCAGTCGGTCCCGTTTGTTTCCCTTCGCAGCTCCCATCCTGCAGGTACTTATGCTGGGAGCTAACAAGAGTAGGTGGATCTGCCAACAAAAGCAGCCTTTTCCCTTTGGAAGCTTGGATTCTAGTGTCTAAGGGGCTGCTTGCCAAACCTTGAAGTTGCCCAGGTTCTAACCTCCGTAGGTACGCTTGCTTAGCAAACGAGCACTTTCCCCCGAGAAACCGGGTTCCTGCCACGTTGGAGAAGAGTTAATCCCGCAGACCTCGTTCCTCCTGGGAAAGCGCAAGGCCACACTGAGGCTCAGGGTAGTGCCTAAGTTTCCACCCGGTAAGCTCTTCGTGCCTCGGTTTCCATGAGGTCTCCACCGTTGTTGTGCTTCAATGGAAAGCGAGGATAGCTTTCAGGACTCCAAGCACTCTTGCTCTCGTACTGCTTCCCATGCTACCACACGGATCCCCCCCACGTCTCCTCTCTGTCTGCTGAGCCACAAGCTGCATTGTAGGCCCTTCGGAACACTTCTTGCATGCACAGCCCAAGGCGTCACACTGCTCTCTCTCTACCTTTTGAAACCTAGGTTGCCGCAGCTTCTCCCCGCTGACGAAGACAGTCAGAGCCGGTCTCATGTGCTGGGTAACGTGGACTCAGTGAGGACAAGGGCCCTACCTGCACTCAGAAAAACACTCTGCTCAGCTCTCCATCCAGGCGGTCACACCGCCTGACTCGGTTTAGCAGGACGTCGATGTGAGGTCCAAGCTGAGCAAAGAGCACAATTCCTCCTTTACCCTGCAAGGCCCCGGAAGAGGTAGTGCCAACTAGGCCTCGCTCAGGCCAGCCCTCCTTCAGGGATCTTGCCACACTTTGAAGCCTGCACTGTAAAAGGTACTTAGCGAAGTTTCCAGGGTTTCGCCATGCTCCCCCTCGGCAGCTCCACTCCTGCAGGGACTCATGTTTGCTGTGAACTAGGATAGGTGGCCCTGCCTCGAAAAGCAGTCTTTTCCCCTTTGGAAATGTGGATTCTTGTAGCCTCGGAGCTGCTTGCGAAACCCTAGGAAGGCCAGGCTTCTACTCACTGCAGGCACGCCCGGGGAGGAAACGAGTATGTTCCCCCAGAGAAACAGGCTGCTTGCAAGTGTCGAGGGGAGCTTCTCAGGTGCCCAGTGGGTCCCGTTTGTTTCCCTTCGCAGCTCCCATCCTGCAGGTACTTATGCTGGGTGCTAACAAGAGTAGGTGGCTCTGCCGACAAAAGCAGCCTTTTCCCTTTGGAAGCTTGGATTCTAGTGTCTCAGGGGCTGCTTGCCAAACCTTGAAGTTGCCCAGGTTCTAACCTCCGTAGGTACGCTTGCGTAGCAAACGAGCACTTTCCCCCGAGAACCGGGTTCCTGCCACGTTGGAGAAGAGTTAATCCCGCAGACCTCGTTCCTCCTGGGAAAGCGCAAGGCCACACTGAGCCTCAGGGTAGTGCCTAAGTTTCCACCCGGTAAGCTCTGCGTGCCTCCGTTTCCATGAGGTCTCCACCGTTGTTGTGTTTCAATGGAAAGCGAGGATAGCTTTCAGGACTCCAAGCACTCTTGCCTCCGTACCGTTTCCCATGCTACCACACGGATCCCCCCCACGTCTCCTCTCTGTCTGCTGAGCCACAAGCTGCCGTGTAGGCCCTTCGGAACACTTCTTGCATGCACAGCCCAAGGCGTCACACTGCTCTCTCTCTACCTTTTGAAACCTAGGTTGCCGCAGCTTCTCCCAGCTCAGGAAGAAAGTCAGAGCCGGTCTCATGTGCTGGGTAACGTGGACTCAGTGAGGACAAGGGCCCTACCTGCACTCAGAAAAACACTCTGCTCAGCTCTCCATCCAGGAGCTCACACCGCCTGACTCGGTTTAGCAGGACGTCGATGTGAGGTCCAAGCTGAGCAAAGAGCACAATTCCTCCTTTACCCTGCTAGGCCGCGGAAGAGGTAATGCCAACTAGGCCTCGCACAGGCCAGCCCTCCTTCAGGGATCTTGCCACACTTTGAAGCCTGCACAGTAAAAGGTACTTAGCGAAGTTCCCAGGGTTTCGTCATGCTCTCCCTCGGCAGCTCCACTCCTGCAGGGACTCATGTTTGCTGTGAACTAGGATAGGTGGCCCTGCTTCGAAAAGCAGTCTTTTGCCCTTTGAAAATGCGGATTCTTGTAGCCTCGGAGCTGTTTGCGAAACCCTAGGAAGGCCCAGCTTCTAGTCACTGCAGGCACGCCCGGGGAGGAAACGAGTATGTTCCCCCAGAGAAACAGGCTGCTTGCAAGTGTCGAGGGGAGCTTCTCAGGTGCCCAGTCGGTCCCGTTTGTTTCCCTTCGCAGCTCCCATCCTGCAGGTACTTATGCTGGGTGCTAACAAGAGTAGGTGGCTCTGCCAACAAAAGCAGCCTTTTCCCTTTGGAAGCTTGGATTCTAGTGTCTAAGGGGCTGCTTGCCAAACCTTGAAGTTGCCCAGGTTCTAACCTCCGTAGGTACGCTTGCTTAGCAAACGAGCACTTTCCCCCGAGAAACCGGGTTCCTGCCACGTTGGAGAAGAGTTAATCCCGCAGACCTCGTTCCTCCTGGGAAAGCGCAAGGCCACACTGAGCCTCAGGGTAGTGCCTAAGTTTCCACCCGGTAAGCTCTGCGTGCCTCCGTTTCCATGAGGTCTCCACCGTTGTTGTGTTTCAATGGAAAGCGAGGATAGCTTTCAGGACTCCAAGCACTCTTGCCTCCGTACGGTTTCCCATGCTACCACACGGATCCCCCCCACGTCTCCTCTCTGTCTGCTGAGCCACAAGCAGCCGTGTAGGCCCTTCGGAACACTTCTTGCATGCACAGCCCAAGGCGTCACACTGCTCTCTCTCTACCTTTTGAAACCTAGGTTGCCGCAGCTTCTCCCAGCTCAGGAAGAAAGTCAGAGCCGGTCTCATGTGCTGGGTACCGTGGACTCAGTGAGGACAAGGGCCCTACCTGCACTCAGAAAAACACTCTGCTCAGCTCTCCATCCAGGAGCTCACACCGCCTGACTCGGTTTAGCAGGACGTCGATGTGAGGTCCAAGCTGAGCAAAGAGCACAATTCCTCCTTTACTCTGCTAGGCCGCGGAAGAGGTAGTGCCAACTAGGCCTCGCTCAGGCCAGCCCTCCTTCAGGGATCTTGCCACACTTTGAAGCCTGCACAGTAAAAGGTACTTAGCGAAGTTCCCAGGGTTTCGTCATGCTCTCCCTCGGCAGCTCCACTCCTGCAGGGACTCATGTTTGCTGTGAACTAGGATAGGTGGCCCTGCTTCGAAAAGCAGTCTTTTCCCCTTTGAAAATGCGGATTCTTGTAGCCTCGGAGCTGTTTGCGAAACCCTAGGAAGGCCCAGCTTCTAGTCACTGCAGGCACGCCCGGGGAGGAAACGAGTATGTTCCCCCAGAGAAACAGGCTGCTTGCAAGTGTCGAGGGGAGCTTCTCAGGTGCCCAGTCGGTCCCGTTTGTTTCCCTTCGCAGCTCCCATCCTGCAGGTACTTATGCTGGGTGCTAACAAGAGTAGGTGGCTCTGCCAACAAAAGCAGCCTTTTCCCTTTGGAAGCTTGGATTCTAGTGTCTAAGGGGCTGCTTGCCAAACCTTGAAGTTGCCCAGGTTCTAACCTCCGTAGGTACGCTTGCTTAGCAAACGAGCACTTTCCCCCGAGAAACCGGGTTCCTGCCACGTTGGAGAAGAGTTAATCCCGCAGACCTCGTTCCTCCTGGGAAAGCGCAAGGCCACACTGAGCCTCAGGGTAGTGCCTAAGTTTCCACCCGGTAAGCTCTTCGTGCCTCGGTTTCCATGAGGTCTCCACCGTTGTTGTGCTTCAGTGGAAAGCGAGGATAGCTTTCAGGACTCCAAGCACTCTTGCTCTCGTACTGCTTCCCATGCTACCACACGGATCCCCCCCACGTCTCCTCTCTGTCTGCTGAGCCACAAGCTGCCGTGTAGGCCCTTCGGAACACTTCTTGCATGCACAGCCCAAGGCGTCACACTGCTCTCTCTCTACCTTTTGAAACCTAGGTTGCCGCAGCTTCTCCCCGCTGACGAAGACAGTCAGAGCCGGTCTCATGTGCTGGGTAACGTGGACTCAGTGAGGACAAGGGCCCTACCTGCACTCAGAAAAACACTCTGCTCAGCTCTCCATCCAGGCGGTCACACCGCCTGACTCGGTTTAGCAGGACGTCGATGTGAGGTCCAAGCTGAGCAAAGAGCACAATTCCTCCTTTACCCTGCAAGGCCCCGGAAGAGGTAGTGCCAACTAGGCCTCGCTCAGGCCAGCCCTCCTTCAGGGATCTTGCCACACTTTGAAGCCTGCACTGTAAAAGGTACTTAGCGAAGTTTCCAGGGTTTCGCCATGCTCCCCCTCGGCAGCTACACTCCTGCAGGGACTCATGTTTGCTGTGAACTAGGATAGGTGGCCCTGCCTCGAAAAGCAGTCTTTTCCCCTTTGGAAATGTGGATTCTTGTAGCCTCGGAGCTGCTTGCGAAACCCTAGGAAGGCCAGGCTTCTACTCACTGCAGGCACGCCCGGGGAGGAAACGAGTATGTTCCCCCAGAGAAACAGGCTGCTTGCAAGTGTCGAGGGGAGCTTCTCAGGTGCCCAGTGGGTCCCGTTTGTTTCCCTTCGCAGCTCCCATCCTGCAGGTCCTTATGCTGGGTGCTAACAAGAGTAGGTGGCTCTGCCGACAAAAGCAGCCTTTTCCCTTTGGAAGCTTGGATTCTAGTGTCTCAGGGGCTGCTTGCCAAACCTTGAAGTTGCCCAGGTTCTAACCTCCGTAGGTACGCTTGCGTAGCAAACGAGCACTTTCCCCCGAGAAATCGGGTTCCTGCCACGTTGGAGAAGAGTTAAGCCCGCAGACCTCGTTCCTCCTGGGAAAGCGCAAGGCCACACTGAGCCTCAGGGTTGTGCCTAAGTTTCCACCCGGTAAGCTCTGCGTGCCTCCGTTTCCATGAGGTCTCCACCGTTGTTGTGTTTCAATGGAAAGCGAGGATAGCTTTCAGGACTCCAAGCACTCTTGCCTCCGTACCGTTTCCCATGCTACCACACGGATCCCCCCCACGTCTCCTCTCTGTCTGCTGAGCCACAAGCAGCCGTGTAGGCCCTTCGGAACACTTCTTGCATGCACAGCCCAAGGCGTCACACTGCTCTCTCTCTACCTTTTGAAACCTAGGTTGCCGCAGCTTCTCCCCGCTGACGAAGACAGTCAGAGCCGGTCTCATGTGCTGGGTAACGTGGACTCAGTGAGGACAAGGGCCCTACCTGCACTCAGAAAAACACTCTGCTCAGCTCTCCATCCAGGAGCTCACACCGCCTGACTCGGTTTAGCAGGACGTCGATGTGAGGTCCAAGCTGAGCAAAGAGCACAATTCCTCCTTTACCCTGCTAGGCCGCGGAAGAGGTAGTGCCAACTAGGCCTCGCTCAGGCCAGCCCTCCTTCAGGGATCTTGCCACACTTTGAAGCCTGCACAGTAAAAGGTACTTAGCGAAGTTCCCAGGGTTTCGTCATGCTCTCCCTCGGCAGCTCCACTCCTGCAGGGACTCATGTTTGCTGTGAACTAGGATAGGTGGCCCTGCTTCGAAAAGCAGTCTTTTCCCCTTTGAAAATGCGGATTCTTGTAGCCTCGGAGCTGTTTGCGAAACCCTAGGAAGGCCCAGCTTCTAGTCACTGCAGGCACGCCCGGGGAGGAAACGAGTATGTTCCCCCAGAGAAACAGGCTGCTTGCAAGTGTCGAGGGGAGCTTCTCAGGTGCCCAGTGGGTCCCGTTTGTTTCCCTTCGCAGCTCCCATCCTGCAGGTACTTATGCTGGGTGCTAACAAGAGTAGGTGGCTCTGCCAACAAAAGCAGCCTTTTCCCTTTGGAAGCTTGGATTCTAGTGTCTAAGGGGCTGCTTGCCAAACCTTGAAGTTGCCCAGGTTCTAACCTCCGTAGGTACGCTTGCTTAGCAAACGAGCACTTTCCCCCGAGAAACCGGGTTCCTGCCACGTTGGAGAAGAGTTAATCCCGCAGACCTCGTTCCTCCTGGGAAAGCGCAAGGCCACACTGAGCCTCAGGGTAGTGCCTAAGTTTCCACCCGGTAAGCTCTTCGTGCCTCGGTTTCCATGAGGTCTCCACCGTTGTTGTGCTTCAATGGAAAGCGAGGATAGCTTTCAGGACTCCAAGCACCCTTGCCTCCGTACAGTTTCCCATGCTACCACACGGATCGCCCCAACGTCTCCTCTCTGTCTGCTGAGCCACAAGCTGCCGTGTAGGCCCTTCGGAACACTTCTTGCATGCACAGCCCAAGGCGTCACACTGCTCTCTCTCTACCTTTTGAAACCTAGGTTGCCGCAGCTTCTCCCAGCTCACGAAGACAGTCAGAGCCGGTCTCATGTGCTGGGTAACATGGACTCAGTGAGGACAAGGGCCCTACTTGCACTCAGAAAAACACTGTGCTCAGCTCTCCCTCCAGGAGCTCACACCGCCTGACTCGGTTTAGCAGGACGTCGATGTGAGGTCCAAGCTGAGCAAAGAGCACAATTCCTCCTTTACCCTGCTAGGCCCCGGAAGACGTAGTGCCAACAAGGCCTCGCTCAGGCCAGCCCTACTTCAGGGATCTTGCCACACTTTGAAGCCTGCACAGTAAAAGGTACTTAGCGAAGTTCCCAGGGTTTCGCCATGCTCTCCCTCGGCAGCTCCACTCCTGCAGGGACTCATGTTTGCTGTGAACTAGGATAGGTGGCCCTGCTTCGAAAAGCAGTCTTTTCCCCTTTGGAAATGTGGATTCCTGTAGCCTCGGAGCTGCTTGTGAAACCCTAGGAAGGCCAGGCTTCTACTCACTGCAGGCACGCCCGGGGAGGAAACGAGTATGTTCCCCCAGAGAAACAGGCTGCTTGCAAGTGTCGAGGGGAGCTTCTCAGGTGCCCAGTGGGTCCCGTTTGTTTCCCTTCGCAGCTCCCATCCTGCAGGTACTTATGCTGGGTGCTAACAAGAGTAGGTGGCTCTGCCGACAAAAGCAGCCTTTTCCCTTTGGAAGCTTGGATTCTAGTGTCTCAGGGGCTGCTTGCCAAACCTTGAAGTTGCCCAGGTTCTAACCTCCGTAGGTACGCTTGCGTAGCAAACGAGCACTTTCCCCCGAGAACCGGGTTCCTGCCACGTTGGAGAAGAGTTAATCCCGCAGACCTCGTTCCTCCTGGGAAAGCGCAAGGCCACACTGAGCCTCAGGGTAGTGCCTAAGTTTCCACCCGGTAAGCTCTGCGTGCCTCCGTTTCCATGAGGTCTCCACCGTTGTTGTGTTTCAATGGAAAGCGAGGATAGCTTTCAGGACTCCAAGCACTCTTGCCTCCGTACCGTTTCCCATGCTACCACACGGATCCCCCCCACGTCTCCTCTCTGTCTGCTGAGCCACAAGCTGCCGTGTAGGCCCTTCGGAACACTTCTTGCATGCACAGCCCAAGGCGTCACACTGCTCTCTCTCTACCTTTTGAAACCTAGGTTGCCGCAGCTTCTCCCAGCTCAGGAAGAAAGTCAGAGCCGGTCTCATGTGCTGGGTAACGTGGACTCAGTGAGGACAAGGGCCCTACCTGCACTCAGAAAAACACTCTGCTCAGCTCTCCATCCAGGAGCTCACACCGCCTGACTCGGTTTAGCAGGACGTCGATGTGAGGTCCAAGCTGAGCAAAGAGCACAATTCCTCCTTTACCCTGCTAGGCCGCGGAAGAGGTAATGCCAACTAGGCCTCGCACAGGCCAGCCCTCCTTCAGGGATCTTGCCACACTTTGAAGCCTGCACAGTAAAAGGTACTTAGCGAAGTTCCCAGGGTTTCGTCATGCTCTCCCTCGGCAGCTCCACTCCTGCAGGGACTCATGTTTGCTGTGAACTAGGATAGGTGGCCCTGCTTCGAAAAGCAGTCTTTTCCCCTTTGAAAATGCGGATTCTTGTAGCCTCGGAGCTGTTTGCGAAACCCTAGGAAGGCCCAGCTTCTAGTCACTGCAGGCACGCCCGGGGAGGAAACGAGTATGTTCCCCCAGAGAAACAGGCTGCTTGCAAGTGTCGAGGGGAGCTTCTCAGGTGCCCAGTGGGTCCCGTTTGTTTCCCTTCGCAGCTCCCATCCTGCAGGTACTTATGCTGGGTGCTAACAAGAGTAGGTGGCTCTGCCAACAAAAGCAGCCTTTTCCCTTTGGAAGCTTGGATTCTAGTGTCTCAGGGGCTGCTTGCCAAACCTTGAAGTTGCCCAGGTTCTAACCTCCGTAGGTACGCTTGCTTAGCAAACGAGCACTTTCCCCCGAGAAACCGGGTTCCTGCCACGTTGGAGAAGAGTTAATCCCGCAGACCTCGTTCCTCCTGGGAAAGCGCAAGGCCACACTGAGCCTCAGGGTAGTGCCTAAGTTTCCACCCGGTAAGCTCTGCGTGCCTCCGTTTCCATGAGGTCTCCACCGTTGTTGTGTTTCAATGGAAAGCGAGGATAGCTTTCAGGACTCCAAGCACTCTTGCCTCCGTACGGTTTCCCATGCTACCACACGGATCCCCCCCACGTCTCCTCTCTGTCTGCTGAGCCACAAGCAGCCGTGTAGGCCCTTCGGAACACTTCTTGCATGCACAGCCCAAGGCGTCACACTGCTCTCTCTCTACCTTTTGAAACCTAGGTTGCCGCAGCTTCTCCCAGCTCAGGAAGAAAGTCAGAGCCGGTCTCATGTGCTGGGTACCGTGGACTCAGTGAGGACAAGGGCCCTACCTGCACTCAGAAAAACACTCTGCTCAGCTCTCCATCCAGGAGCTCACACCGCCTGACTCGGTTTAGCAGGACGTCGATGTGAGGTCCAAGCTGAGCAAAGAGCACAATTCCTCCTTTACCCTGCTAGGCCGCGGAAGAGTTAGTGCCAACTAGGCCTCGCTCAGGCCAGCCCTCCTTCAGGGATCTTGCCACACTTTGAAGCCTGCACAGTAAAAGGTACTTAGCGAAGTTCCCAGGGTTTCGTCATGCTCTCCCTCGGCAGCTCCACTCCTGCAGGGACTCATGTTTGCTGTGAACTAGGATAGGTGGCCCTGCTTCGAAAAGCAGTCTTTTCCCCTTTGAAAATGCGGATTCTTGTAGCCTCGGAGCTGTTTGCGAAACCCTAGGAAGGCCCAGCTTCTAGTCACTGCAGGCACGCCCGGGGAGGAAACGAGTATGTTCCCCCAGAGAAACAGGCTGCTTGCAAGTGTCGAGGGGAGCTTCTCAGGTGCCCAGTCGGTACCGTTTGTTTCCCTTCGCAGCTCCCATCCTGCAGGTACTTATGCTGGGTGCTAACAAGATTAGGTGGCTCTGCCAACAAAAGCAGCCTTTTCCCTTTGGAAGCTTGGATTCTAGTGTCTAAGGGGCTGCTTGCCAAACCTTGAAGTTGCCCAGGTTCTAACCTCCGTAGGTACGCTTGCTTAGCAAACGAGCACTTTCCCCCGAGAAACCGGGTTCCTGCCACGTTGGAGAAGAGTTAATCCCGCAGACCTCGTTCCTCCTGGGAAAGCGCAAGGCCACACTGAGCCTCAGGGTAGTGCCTAAGTTTCCACCCGGTAAGCTCTTCGTGCCTCGGTTTCCATGAGGTCTCCACCGTTGTTGTGCTTCAGTGGAAAGCGAGGATAGCTTTCAGGACTCCAAGCACTCTTGCTCTCGTACTGCTTCCCATGCTACCACACGGATCCCCCCCACGTCTCCTCTCTGTCTGCTGAGCCACAAGCTGCATTGTAGGCCCTTCGGAACACTTCTTGCATGCACAGCCCAAGGCGTCACACTGCTCTCTCTCTACCTTTTGAAACCTAGGTTGCCGCAGCTTCTCCCCGCTGACGAAGACAGTCAGAGCCGGGCTCATGTGCTGGGTAACGTGGACTCAGTGAGGACAAGGGCCCTACCTGCACTCAGAAAAACACTCTGCTCAGCTCTCCATCCAGGCGGTCACACCGCCTGACTCGGTTTAGCAGGACGTCGATGTGAGGTCCAAGCTGAGCAAAGAGCACAATTCCTCCTTTACCCTGCAAGGCCCCGGAAGAGGTAGTGCCAACTAGGCCTCGCTCAGGCCAGCCCTCCTACAGGGATCTTGCCACACTTTGAAGCCTGCACTGTAAAAGGTACTTAGCGAAGTTTCCAGGGTTTCGCCATGCTCCCCCTCGGCAGCTACACTCCTGCAGGGACTCATGTTTGCTGTGAACTAGGATAGGTGGCCCTGCCTCGAAAAGCAGTCTTTTCCCCTTTGGAAATGTGGATTCTTGTAGCCTCGGAGCTGCTTGCGAAACCCTAGGAAGGCCAGGCTTCTACTCACTGCAGGCACGCCCGGGGAGGAAACGAGTATGTTCCCCCAGAGAAACAAGCTGCTTGCAAGTGTCGAGGGGAGCTTCTCAGGTGCCCAGTGGGTCCCGTTTGTTTCCCTTCGCAGCTCCCATCCTGCAGGTCCTTATGCTGGGTGCTAACAAGAGTAGGTGGCTCTGCCGACAAAAGCAGCCTTTTCCCTTTGGAAGCTTGGATTCTAGTGTCTCAGGGGCTGCTTGCCAAACCTTGAAGTTGCCCAGGTTCTAACCTCCGTAGGTACGCTTGCGTAGCAAACGAGCACTTTCCCCCGAGAAATCGGGTTCCTGCCACGTTGGAGAAGAGTTAAGCCCGCAGACCTCGTTCCTCCTGGGAAAGCGCAAGGCCACACTGAGCCTCAGGGTAGTGCCTAAGTTTCCACCCAGTAAGCTCTTCGTGCCTCGGTTTCCATGAGGTCTCCACCGTTGTTGTGCTTCAATGGAAAGCGAGGATAGCTTTCAGGACTCCAAGCACTCTTGCCTCCGTACCTTTTCCCATGCTACCACACGGATCCCCCCCACGTCTCCTCTCTGTCTGCTGAGCCACAAGCAGCCGTGTAGGCCCTTCGGAACACTTCTTGCATGCACAGCCCAAGGCGTCACACTGCTCTCTCTCTACCTTTTGAAACCTAGGTTGCCGCAGCTTCTCCCAGCTCAGGAAGAAAGTCAGAGCCGGTCTCATGTACTGGGTACCGTGGACTCAGTGAGGACAAGGGCCCTACCTGCACTCAGAAAAACACTCTGCTCAGCTCTCCATCCAGGAGCTCACACCGCCTGACTCGGTTTAGCAGGACGTCGATGTGAGGTCCAAGCTGAGCAAAGAGCACAATTCCTCCTTTACCCTGCTAGGCCGCGGAAGAGGTAGTGCCAACTAGGCCTCGCTCAGGCCAGCCCTCCTTCAGGGATCTTGCCACACTTTGAAGCCTGCACAGTAAAAGGTACTTAGCGAAGTTCCCAGGGTTTCGTCATGCTCTCCCTCGGCAGCTCCACTCCTGCAGGGACTCATGTTTGCTGTGAACTAGGATAGGTGGCCCTGCTTCGAAAAGCAGTCTTTTCCCCTTTGAAAATGCGGATTCTTGTAGCCTCGGAGCTGTTTGCGAAACCCTAGGAAGGCCCAGCTTCTAGTCACTGCAGGCACGCCCGGGGAGGAAACGAGTATGTTCCCCCAGAGAAACAGGCTGCTTGCAAGTGTCGAGGGGAGCTTCTCAGGTGCCCAGTCGGTCCCGTTTGTTTCCCTTCGCAGCTCCCATCATGCAGGTACTTATGCTGGGTGCTAACAAGAGTAGGTGGCTCTGCCAACAAAAGCAGCCTTTTCCCTTTGGAAGCTTGGATTCTAGTGTCTAAGGGGCTGCTTGCCAAACCTTGAAGTTGCCCAGGTTCTAACCTCCGTAGGTACGCTTGCTTAGCAAACGAGCAGTTTCCCCCGAGAAACCGGGTTCCTGCCACGTTGGAGAAGAGTTAATCCCGCAGACCTCGTTCCTCCTGGGAAAGCGCAAGGCCACACTGAGCCTCAGGGTAGTGCCTAAGTTTCCACCCGGTAAGCTCTTCGTGCCTCGGTTTCCATGAGGTCTCCACCGTTGTTGTGCTTCAATGGAAAGCGAGGATAGCTTTCAGGACTCCAAGCACTCTTGCTCTCGTACTGCTTCCCATGCTACCACACGGATCCCCCCCACGTCTCCTCTCTGTCTGCTGAGCCACAAGCTGCATTGTAGGCCCTTCGGAACACTTCTTGCATGCACAGCCCAAGGCGTCACACTGCTCTCTCTCTACCTTTTGAAACCTAGGTTGCCGCAGCTTCTCCCCGCTGACGAAGACAGTCAGAGCCGGTCTCATGTGCTGGGTAACGTGGACTCAGTGAGGACAAGGGCCCTACCTGCACTCAGAAAAACACTCTGCTCAGCTCTCCATCCAGGCGGTCACACCGCCTGACTCGGTTTAGCAGGACGTCGATGTGAGGTCCAAGCTGAGCAAAGAGCACAATTCCTCCTTTACCCTGCAAGGCCCCGGAAGAGGTAGTGCCAACTAGGCCTCGCTCAGGCCAGCCCTCCTTCAGGGATCTTGCCACACTTTGAAGCCTGCACTGTAAAAGGTACTTAGCGAAGTTTCCAGGGTTTCGCCATGCTCCCCCTCGGCAGCTACACTCCTGCAGGGACTCATGTTTGCTGTGAACTAGGATAGGTGGCCCTGCCTCGAAAAGCAGTCTTTTCCCCTTTGGAAATGTGGATTCTTGTAGCCTCGGAGCTGCTTGCGAAACCCTAGGAAGGCCAGGCTTCTACTCACTGCAGGCACGCCCGGGGAGGAAACGAGTATGTTCCCCCAGAGAAACAGGCTGCTTGCAAGTGTCGAGGGGAGCTTCTCAGGTGCCCAGTGGGTCCCGTTTGTTTCCCTTCGCAGCTCCCATCCTGCAGGTCCTTATGCTGGGTGCTAACAAGAGTAGGTGGCTCTGCCGACAAAAGCAGCCTTTTCCCTTTGGAAGCTTGGATTCTAGTGTCTCAGGGGCTGCTTGCCAAACCTTGAAGTTGCCCAGGTTCTAACCTCCGTAGGTACGCTTGCGTAGCAAACGAGCACTTTCCCCCGAGAAACCGGGTTCCTGCCACGTTGGAGAAGAGTTAAGCCCGCAGACCTCGTTCCTCCTGGGAAAGCGCAAGGCCACACTGAGCCTCAGGGTAGTGCCTAAGTTTCCACCCGGTAAGCTCTGCGTGCCTCCGTTTCCATGAGGTCTCCACCGTTGTTGTGTTTCAATGGAAAGCGAGGATAGCTTTCAGGACTCCAAGCACTCTTGCCTCCGTACCGTTTCCCATGCTACCACACGGATCCCCCCCACGTCTCCTCTCTGTCTGCTGAGCCACAAGCAGCCGTGTAGGCCCTTCGGAACACTTCTTGCATGCACAGCCCAAGGCGTCACACTGCTCTCTCTCTACCTTTTGAAACCTAGGTTGCCGCAGCTTCTCCCAGCTCAGGAAGAAAGTCAGAGCCGGTCTCATGTACTGGGTACCGTGGACTCAGTGAGGACAAGGGCCCTACCTGCACTCAGAAAAACACTCTGCTCAGCTCTCCATCCAGGAGCTCACACCGCCTGACTCGGTTTAGCAGGACGTCGATGTGAGGTCCAAGCTGAGCAAAGAGCACAATTCCTCCTTTACCCTGCAAGGCCCCGGAAGAGGTAGTGCCAACTAGGCCTCGCTCAGGCCAGCCCTCCTTCAGGGATCTTGCCACACTTTGAAGCCTGCACTGTAAAAGGTACTTAGCGAAGTTTTCAGGGTTTCGCCATGCTCCCCCTCGGCAGCTCCACTCCTGCAGGGACTCATGTTTGCTGTGAACTAGGATAGGTGGCCCTGCCTCGAAAAGCAGTCTTTTCCCCTTTGGAAATGTGGATTCTTGTAGCCTCGGAGCTGCTTGCGAAACCCTAGGAAGGCCAGGCTTCTACTCACTGCAGGCACGCCCTGGGAGGAAACGAGTATGTTCCCCCAGAGAAACAGGCTGCTTGCAAGTGTCGAGGGGAGCTTCTCAGGTGCCCAGTGGGTCCCGTTTGTTTCCCTTCGCAGCTCCCATCCTGCAGGTCCTTATGCTGGGTGCTAACAAGAGTAGGTGGCTCTGCCGACAAAAGCAGCCTTTTCCCTTTGGAAGCTTGGATTCTAGTGTCTCAGGGGCTGCTTGCCAAACCTTGAAGTTGCCCAGGTTCTAACCTCAATAGGTACGCTTGCGTAGCAAACGAGCACTTTCCCCCGAGAAACCGGGTTCCTGCCAGGTTGGAGAAGAGTTAATCCCGCAGACCTCGTTCCTCCTGGGAAAGCGCAAGGCCACACTGAGCCTCAGGGTAGTTCCTAAGTTTCCACCCGGTAAGCTCTTCGTGCCTCGGTTTCCATGAGGTCTCCACCGTTGTTGTGCTTCAATGGAAAGCGAGGATAGCTTTCAGGACTCCAAGCACTCTTGCTCTCGTACTGTTTCCCATGCTACCACACGGATCCCCCCCACGTCTCCTCTCTGTCTGCTGAGCCACAAGCTGCATTGTAGGCCCTTCGGAACACTTCTTGCATGCACAGCCCAAGGCGTCACACTGCTCTCTCTCTACCTTTTGAAACCTAGGTTGCCGCAGCTTCTCCCCGCTGACGAAGACAGTCATAGCCGGTCTCATGTGCTGGGTAACGTGGACTCAGTGAGGACAAGGGCCCTACCTGCACTCAGAAAAACACTCTGCTCAGCTCTCCATCCAGGAGCTCACACCGCCTGACTCGGTTTAGCAGGACGTCGATGTGAGGTCCAAGCTGAGCAAAGAGCACAATTCCTCCTTTACCCTGCTAGGCCGCGGAAGAGGTAGTGCCAACTAGGCCTCCCTCAGGCCAGCCCTCCTTCAGGGATCTTGCCACACTTTGAAGCCTGCACAGTAAAAGGTACTTAGCGAAGTTCCCAGGGTTTCGTCATGCTCTCCCTCGGCAGCTCCACTCCTGCAGGGACTCATGTTTGCTGTGAACTAGGATAGGTGGCCCTGCTTCGAAAAGCAGTCTTTTCCCCTTTGGAAATGTGGATTCCTGTAGCCTCGGAGCTGCTTGTGAAACCCTAGGAAGGCCAGGCTTCTACTCACTGCAGGCACGCCCGGGGAGGAAACGAGTATGTTCCCCCAGAGAAACAGGTTGCTTGCAAGTGTCGAGGGGAGCTTCTCAGGTGCCCAGTGGGTCCCGTTTGTTTCCCTTCGCAGCTCCCATCCTGCAGGTCCTTATGCTGGGTGCTAACAAGAGTAGGTGGCTCTGCCGACAAAAGCAGCCTTTTCCCTTTGGAAGCTTGGATTCTAGTGTCTCAGGGGCTGCTTGCCAAACCTTGAAGTTGCCCAGGTTCTAACCTCCGTAGGTACGCTTGCGTAGCAAACGAGCACTTTCCCCCGAGAAACCGGGTTCCTGCCACGTTGGAGAAGAGTTAATCCCGCAGACCTCGTTCCTCCTGGGAAAGCGCAAGGCCACACTGAGCCTCAGGGTAGTGCCTAAGTTTCCACCCGGTAAGCTCTGCGTGCCTCCGTTTCCATGAGGTCTCCACCGTTGTTGTGTTTCAATGGAAAGCGAGGATAGCTTTCAGGACTCCAAGCACTCTTGCCTCCGTACCGTTTCCCATGCTACCACACGGATCCCCCCCACGTCTCCTCTCTGTCTGCTGAGCCACAAGCAGCCGTGTAGGCCCTTCGGAACACTTCTTGCATGCACAGCCCAAGGCGTCACACTGCTCTCTCTCTACCTTTTGAAACCTAGGTTGCCGCAGCTTCTCCCAGCTCAGGAAGAAAGTCAGAGCCGGTCTCATGTACTGGGTACCGTGGACTCAGTGAGGACAAGGGCCCTACCTGCACTCAGAAAAACACTCTGCTCAGCTCTCCATCCAGGAGCTCACACCGCCTGACTCGGTTTAGCAGGACGTCGATGTGAGGTCCAAGCTGAGCAAAGAGCACAATTCCTCCTTTACCCTGCTAGGCCGCGGAAGAGGTAGTGCCAACTAGGCCTCGCTCAGGCCAGCCCTCCTTCAGGGATCTTGCCACACTTTGAAGCCTGCACAGTAAAAGGTACTTAGCGAAGTTCCCAGGGTTTCGTCATGCTCTCCCTCGGCAGCTCCACTCCTGCAGGGACTCATGTTTGCTGTGAACTAGGATAGGTGGCCCTGCTTCGAAAAGCAGTCTTTTCCCCTTTGAAAATGCGGATTCTTGTAGCCTCGGAGCTGTTTGCGAAACCCTAGGAAGGCCCAGCTTCTAGTCACTGCAGGCACGCCCGGGGAGGAAACGAGTATGTTCCCCCAGAGAAACAGGCTGCTTGCAAGTGTCGAGGGGAGCTTCTCAGGTGCCCAGTCGGTCCCGTTTGTTTCCCTTCGCAGCTCCCATCCTGCAGGTACTTATGCTGGGTGCTAACAAGAGTAGGTGGCTCTGCCAACAAAAGCAGCCTTTTCCCTTTGGAAGCTTGGATTCTAGTGTCTAAGGGGCTGCTTGCCAAACCTTGAAGTTGCCCAGGTTCTAACCTCCGTAGGTACGCTTGCTTAGCAAACGAGCAGTTTCCCCCGAGAAACCGGGTTCCTGCCACGTTGGAGAAGAGTTAATCCCGCAGACCTCGTTCCTCCTGGGAAAGCGCAAGGCCACACTGAGCCTCAGGGTAGTGCCTAAGTTTCCACCCGGTAAGCTCTTCGTGCCTCGTTTTCCATGAGGTCTCCACCGTTGTTGTGCTTCAATGGAAAGCGAGGATAGCTTTCAGGACTCCAAGCACCCTTGCCTCCGTACCGTTTCCCATGCTACCACACGGATCCCCCCCACGTCTCCTCTCTGTCTGCTGAGCCACAAGCAGCCGTGTAGGCCCTTCGGAACACTTCTTGCATGCACAGCCCAAGGCGTCACACTGCTCTCTCTCTACCTTTTGAAACCTAGGTTGCCGCAGCTTCTCCCAGCTCAGGAAGAAAGTCAGAGCCGGTCTCATGTACTGGGTACGGTGGACTCAGTGAGGACAAGGGCCCTACCTGCACTCAGAAAAACACTCTGCTCAGCTCTCCATCCAGGAGCTCACACCGCCTGACTCGGTTTAGCAGGACGTCGATGTGAGGTCCAAGCTGAGCAAAGAGCACAATTCCTCCTTTACCCTGCTAGGCCACGGAAGAGGTAGTGCCAACTAGGCCTCGCTCAGGCCAGCCCTCCTTCAGGGATCTTGCCACACTTTGAAGCCTGCACAGTAAAAGGTACTTAGCGAAGTTCCCAGGGTTTCGTCATGCTCTCCCTCGGCAGCTCCACTCCTGCAGGGACTCATGTTTGCTGTGAACTAGGATAGGTGGCCCTGCATCGAAAAGCAGTCTTTTCCCCTTTGAAAATGCGGATTCTTGTAGCCTCGGAGCTGTTTGCGAAGCCCTAGGAAGGCCCAGCTTCTAGTCACTGCAGGCACGCCCGGGGAGGAAACGAGTATGTTCCCCCAGAGAAACAGGCTGCTTGCAAGTGTCGAGGGGAGCTTCTCAGGTGCCCAGTGGGTCCCGTTTGTTTCCCTTCGCAGCTCCCATCCTGCAGGTACTTATGCTGGGTGCTAACAAGAGTAGGTGGCTCTGCCAACAAAAGCAGCCTTTTCCCTTTGGAAGCTTGGATTCTAGTGTCTAAGGGGCTGCTTGCCAAACCTTGAAGTTGCCCAGGTTCTAACCTCCGTAGGTACGCTTGCTTAGCAAACGAGCACTTTCCCCCGAGAAACCGGGTTCCTGCCACGTTGGAGAAGAGTTAATCCCGCAGACCTCGTTCCTCCTGGGAAAGCGCAAGGCCACACTGAGCCTCAGGGTAGTGCCTAAGTTTCCACCCGGTAAGCTCTTCGTGCCTCGGTTTCCATGAGGTCTCCACCGTTGTTGTGCTTCAATGGAAAGCGAGGATAGCTTTCAGGACTCCAAGCACTCTTGCTCTCGTACTGCTTCCCATGCTACCACACGGATCCCCCCCACGTCTCCTCTCTGTCTGCTGAGCCACAAGCTGCATTGTAGGCCCTTCGGAACACTTCTTGCATGCACAGCCCAAGGCGTCACACTGCTCTCTCTCTACCTTTTGAAACCTAGGTTGCCGCAGCTTCTCCCAGCTCAGGAAGAAAGTCAGAGCCGGTCTCATGTACTGGGTACCGTGGACTCAGTGAGGACAAGGGCCCTACCTGCACTCAGAAAAACACTCTGCTCAGCTCTCCATCCAGGAGCTCACACCGCCTGACTCGGTTTAGCAGGACGTCGATGTGAGGTCCAAGCTGAGCAAAGAGCACAATTCCTCCTTTACCCTGCTAGGCCGCGGAAGAGGTAGTGCCAACTAGGCCTCGCTCAGGCCAGCCCTCCTTCAGGGATCTTGCCACACTTTGAAGCCTGCACAGTAAAAGGTACTTAGCGAAGTTCCCAGGGTTTCGTCATGCTCTCCCTCGGCAGCTCCACTCCTGCAGGGACTCATGTTTGCTGTGAACTAGGATAGGTGGCCCTGCTTCGAAAAGCAGTCTTTTCCCCTTTGAAAATGCGGATTCTTGTAGCCTCGGAGCTGTTTGCGAAACCCTAGGAAGGCCCAGCTTCTAGTCACTGCAGGCACGCCCGGGGAGGAAACGAGTATGTTCCCCCAGAGAAACAGGCTGCTTGCAAGTGTCGAGGGGAGCTTCTCAGGTGCCCAGTGGGTCCCGTTTGTTTCCCTTCGCAGCTCCCATCCTGCAGGTCCTTATGCTGGGTGCTAACAAGAGTAGGTGGCTCTGCCGACAAAAGCAGCCTTTTCCCTTTGGAAGCTTGGATTCTAGTGTCTCAGGGGCTGCTTGCCAAACCTTGAAGTTGCCCAGGTTCTAACCTCCGTAGGTACGCTTGCGTAGCAAACGAGCACTTTCCCCCGAGAAACCGGGTTCCTGCCACGTTGGAGAAGAGTTAATCCCGCAGACCTCGTTCCTCCTGGGAAAGCGCAAGGCCACACTGAGCCTCAGGGTAGTTCCTAAGTTTCCACCCGGTAAGCTCTGCGTGCCTCGGTTTCCATGAGGTCTCCACCGTTGTTGTGCTTCAATGGAAAGCGAGGATAGCTTTCAGGACTCCAAGCACTCTTGCTCTCGTACTGTTTCCCATGCTACCACACGGATCCCCCCCACGTCTCCTCTCTGTCTGCTGAGCCACAAGCTGCATTGTAGGCCCTTCGGAACACTTCTTGCATGCACAGCCCAAGGCGTCACACTGCTCTCTCTCTACCTTTTGAAACCTAGGTTGCCGCAGCTTCTCCCCGCTGACGAAGACAGTCAGAGCCGGTCTCATGTGCTGGGTAACGTGGACTCAGTGAGGACAAGGGCCCTACCTGCACTCAGAAAAACACTCTGCTCAGCTCTCCATCCAGGAGCTCACACCGCCTGACTCGGTTTAGCAGGACGTCGATGTGAGGTCCAAGCTGAGCAAAGAGCACAATTCCTCCTTTACCCTGCTAGGCCGCGGAAGAGGTAGTGCCAACTAGGCCTCGCTCAGGCCAGCCCTCCTTCAGGGATCTTGCCACACTTTGAAGCCTGCACAGTAAAAGGTACTTAGCGAAGTTCCCAGGGTTTCGTCATGCTCTCCCTCTGCAGCTCCACTCCTGCAGGGACTCATGTTTGCTGTGAACTAGGATAGGTGGCCCTGCTTCGAAAAGCAGTCTTTTCCCCTTTGAAAATGCGGATTCTTGTAGCCTCGGAGCTGTTTGCGAAACCCTAGGAAGGCCCAGCTTCTAGTCACTGCAGGCACGCCCGGGGAGGAAACGAGTATGTTCCCCCAGAGAAACAGGCTGCTTGCAAGTGTCGAGGGGAGCTTCTCAGGTGCCCAGTCGGTCCCGTTTGTTTCCCTTCGCAGCTCCCATCCTGCAGGTACTTATGCTGGGTGCTAACAAGAGTAGGTGGCTCTGCCAACAAAAGCAGCCTTTTCCCTTTGGAAGCTTGGATTCTAGTGTCTAAGGGGCTGCTTGCCAAACCTTGAAGTTGCCCAGGTTCTAACCTCCGTAGGTACGCTTGCTTAGCAAACGAGCACTTTCCCCCGAGAAACCGGGTTCCTGCCACGTTGGAGAAGAGTTAATCCCGCAGACCTCGTTCCTCCTGGGAAAGCGCAAGGCCACACTGAGCCTCAGGGTAGTGCCTAAGTTTCCACCCGGTAAGCTCTTCGTGCCTCGGTTTCCATGAGGTCTCCACCGTTGTTGTGCTTCAATGGAAAGCGAGGATAGCTTTCAGGACTCCAAGCACTCTTGCTCTCGTACTGCTTCCCATGCTACCACACGGATCCCCCCCACGTCTCCTCTCTGTCTGCTGAGCCACAAGCTGCATTGTAGGCCCTTCGGAACACTTCTTGCATGCACATCCCAAGGCGTCACACTGCTCTCTCTCTACCTTTTGAAACCTAGGTTGCCGCAGCTTCTCCCCGCTGACGAAGACAGTCAGAGCCGGTCTCATGTGCTGGGTAACGTGGACTCAGTGAGGACAAGGGCCCTACCTGCACTCAGAAAAACACTCTGCTCAGCTCTCCATCCAGGAGCTCACACCGCCTGACTCGGTTTAGCAGGACGTCGATGTGAGGTCAAAGCTGAGCAAAGAGCTCAATTCCTCCTTTACCTTCCAAGGCCCCGGAAGAGGTAGTGCCAACTAGGCCTCGCTCAGGCCAGCCCTCCTTCAGGGATCTTGCCACACTTTGAAGCCTGCACTGTAAAAGGTACTTAGCGAAGTTTCCAGGGTTTCGCCATGCTCCCCCTCGGCAGCTCCACTCCTGCAGGGACTCATGTTTGCTGTGAACTAGGATAGGTGGCCCTGCCTCGAAAAGCAGGCTTTTCCCCTTTGGAAATGTGGATTCTTGTAGCCTCGGAGCTGCTTGCGAAACCCTAGGAAGGCCAGGCTTCTACTCACTGCAGGCACGCCCGGGGAGGAAACGAGTATGTTCCCCCAGAGAAACAGGCTGCTTGCAAGTGTCGAGGGGAGCTTCTCAGGTGCCCAGTGGGTCCCGTTTGTTTCCCTTCGCAGCTCCCATCCTGCAGGTCCTTATGCTGGGTGCTAACAAGAGTAGGTGGCTCTGCCGACAAAAGCAGCCTTTTCCCTTTGGAAGCTTGGATTCTAGTGTCTCAGGGGCTGCTTGCCAAACCTTGAAGTTGCCCAGGTTCTAACCTCAATAGGTACGCTTGCGTAGCAAACGAGCACTTTCCCCCGAGAAACCGGGTTCCTGCCAGGTTGGAGAAGAGTTAATCCCGCAGACCTCGTTCCTCCTGGGAAAGCGCAAGGCCACACTGAGCCTCAGGGTAGTTCCTAAGTTTCCACCCGGTAAGCTCTGCGTGCCTCGGTTTCCATGAGGTCTCCACCGTTGTTGTGCTTCAATGGAAAGCGAGGATAGCTTTCAGGACTCCAAGCACTCTTGCTCTCGTACTGTTTCCCATGCTACCACACGGATCCCCCCCACGTCTCCTCTCTGTCTGCTGAGCCACAAGCTGCATTGTAGGCCCTTCGGAACACTTCTTGCATGCACAGCCCAAGGCGTCACACTGCTCTCTCTCTACCTTTTGAAACCTAGGTTGCCGCAGCTTCTCCCCGCTGACGAAGACAGTCATAGCCGGTCTCATGTGCTGGGTAACGTGGACTCAGTGAGGACAAGGGCCCTACCTGCACTCAGAAAAACACTCTGCTCAGCTCTCCATCCAGGAGCTCACACCGCCTGACTCGGTTTAGCAGGACGTCGATGTGAGGTCCAAGCTGAGCAAAGAGCACAATTCCTCCTTTACCCTGCTAGGCCGCGGAAGAGGTAGTGCCAACTAGGCCTCGCTCAGGCCAGCCCTCCTTCAGGGATCTTGCCACACTTTGAAGCCTGCACAGTAAAAGGTACTTAGCGAAGTTCCCAGGGTTTCGTCATGCTCTCCCTCGGCAGCTCCACTCCTGCAGGGACTCATGTTTGCTGTGAACTAGGATAGGTGGCCCTGCTTCGAAAAGCAGTCTTTTCCCCTTTGGAAATGTGGATTCCTGTAGCCTCGGAGCTGCTTGTGAAACCCTAGGAAGGCCAGGCTTCTACTCACTGCAGGCACGCCCGGGGAGGAAACGAGTATGTTCCCCCAGAGAAACAGGCTGCTTGCAAGTGTCGAGGGGAGCTTCTCAGGTGCCCAGTGGGTCCCGTTTGTTTCCCTTCGCAGCTCCCATCCTGCAGGTCCTTATGCTGGGTGCTAACAAGAGTAGGTGGCTCTGCCGACAAAAGCAGCCTTTTCCCTTTGGAAGCTTGGATTCTAGTGTCTCAGGGGCTGCTTGCCAAACCTTGAAGTTGCCCAGGTTCTAACCTCCGTAGGTACGCTTGCGTAGCAAACGAGCACTTTCCCCCGAGAAACCGGGTTCCTGCCACGTTGGAGAAGAGTTAAGCCCGCAGACCTCGTTCCTCCTGGGAAAGCGCAAGGCCACACTGAGACTCAGGGTAGTGCCTAAGTTTCCACCCGGTAAGCTCTGCGTGCCTCCGTTTCCATGAGGTCTCCACCGTTGTTGTGTTTCAATGGAAAGCGAGGATAGCTTTCAGGACTCCAAGCACTCTTGCCTCCGTACCGTTTCCCATGCTACCACACGGATCCCCCCCACGTCTCCTCTCTGTCTGCTGAGCCACAAGCAGCCGTGTAGGCCCTTCGGAACACTTCTTGCATGCACAGCCCAAGGCGTCACACTGCTCTCTCTCTACCTTTTGAAACCTAGGTTGCCGCAGCTTCTCCCAGCTCAGGATGAAAGTCAGAGCCGGTCTCATGTACTGGGTACCGTGGACTCATTGAGGACAACGGCCCTACCTGCACTCAGAAAAACACTCTGCTCAGCTCTCCATCCAGGCGGTCACACCGCCTGACTCGGTTTAGCAGGACGTCGATGTGAGGTCCAAGCTGAGCAAAGAGCACAATTCCTCCTTTACCCTGCAAGGCCCCGGAAGAGGTAGTGCCAACTAGGCCTCGCTCAGGCCAGCCCTCCTTCAGGGATCTTGCCACACTTTGAAGCCTGCACAGTAAAAGGTACTTAGCGAAGTTCCCAGGGTTTCGTCATGCTCTCCCTCGGCAGCTCCACTCCTGCAGGGACTCATGTTTGCTGTGAACTAGGATAGGTGGCCCTGCCTCGAAAAGCAGTCTTTTCCCCTTTGGAAATGTGGATTCTTGTAGCCTCGGAGCTGCTTGCGAAACCCTAGGAAGGCCAGGCTTCTACTCACTGCAGGCACGCCCGGGGAGGAAACGAGTATGTTCCCCCAGAGAAACAGGCTGCTTGCAAGTGTCGAGGGGAGCTTCTCAGGTGCCCAGTGGGTCCCGTTTGTTTCCCTTCGCAGCTCCCATCCTGCAGGTCCTTATGCTGGGTGCTAACAAGAGTAGGTGGCTCTGCCGACAAAAGCAGCCTTTTCCCTTTGGAAGCTTGGATTCTAGTGTCTCAGGGGCTGCTTGCCAAACCTTGAAGTTGCCCAGGTTCTAACCTCAATAGGTACGCTTGCGTAGCAAACGAGCACTTTCCCCCGAGAAACCGGGTTCCTGCCAGGTTGGAGAAGAGTTAATCCCGCAGACCTCGTTCCTCCTGGGAAAGCGCAAGGCCACACTGAGCCTCAGGGTAGTTCCTAAGTTTTCACCCGGTAAGCTCTGCGTGCCTCGGTTTCCATGAGGTCTCCACCGTTGTTGTGCTTCAATGGAAAGCGAGGATAGCTTTCAGGACTCCAAGCACTCTTGCTCTCGTACTGTTTCCCATGCTACCACACGGATCCCCCCCACGTCTCCTCTCTGTCTGCTGAGCCACAAGCTGCATTGTAGGCCCTTCGGAACACTTCTTGCATGCACAGCCCAAGGCGTCACACTGCTCTCTCTCTACCTTTTGAAACCTAGGTTGCCGCAGCTTCTCCCCGCTGACGAAGACAGTCAGAGCCGGTCTCATGTGCTGGGTAACGTGGACTCAGTGAGGACAAGGGCCCTACCTGCACTCAGAAAAACACTCTGCTCAGCTCTCCATCCAGGAGCTCACACCGCCTGACTCGGTTTAGCAGGACGTCGATGTGAGGTCCAAGCTGAGCAAAGAGCACAATTCCTCCTTTACCTTCCAAGGCCCCGGAAGAGGTAGTGCCAACTAGGCCTCGCTCAGGCCAGCCCTCCTTCAGGGATCTTGCCACACTTTGAAGCCTGCACTGTAAAAGGTACTTAGCGAAGTTTCCAGGGTTTCGCCATGCTCCCCCTCGGCAGCTCCACTCCTGCAGGGACTCATGTTTGCTGTGAACTAGGATAGGTGGCCCTGCCTCGAAAAGCAGTCTTTTCCCCTTTGGAAATGTGGATTCTTGTAGCCTCGGAGCTGCTTGCGAAACCCTAGGAAGGCCAGGCTTCTACTCACTGCAGGCACGCCCGGGGAGGAAACGAGTATGTTCCCCCAGAGAAACAGGCTGCTTGCAAGTGTCGAGGGGAGCTTCTCAGGTGCCCAGTGGGTCCCGTTTGTTTCCCTTCGCAGCTCCCATCCTGCAGGTCCTTATGCTGGGTGCTAACAAGAGTAGGTGGCTCTGCCGACAAAAGCAGCCTTTTCCCTTTGGAAGCTTGGATTCTAGTGTCTCAGGGGCTGCTTGCCAAACCTTGAAGTTGCCCAGGTTCTAACCTCAATAGGTACGCTTGCGTAGCAAACGAGCACTTTCCCCCGAGAAACCGGGTTCCTGCCAGGTTGGAGAAGAGTTAATCCCGCAGACCTCGTTCCTCCTGGGAAAGCGCAAGGCCACACTGAGCCTCAGGGTAGTTCCTAAGTTTCCACCCGGTAAGCTCTGCGTGCCTCGGTTTCCATGAGTTCTCCACCGTTGTTGTGCTTCAATGGAAAGCGAGGATAGCTTTCAGGACTCCAAGCACTCTTGCTCTCGTACTGTTTCCCATGCTACCACACGGATCCCCCCCACGTCTCCTCTCTGTCTGCTGAGCCACAAGCAGCCGTGTAGGCCCTTCGGAACACTTCTTGCATGCACAGCCCAAGGCGTCACACTGCTCTCTCTCTACCTTTTGAAACCTAGGTTGCCGCAGCTTCTCCCAGCTCAGGAAGAAAGTCAGAGCCGGTCTCATGTACTGGGTACCGTGGACTCAGTGAGGACAAGGGCCCTACCTGCACTCAGAAAAACACTCTGCTCAGCTCTCCATCCAGGAGCTCACACCGCCTGACTCGGTTTAGCAGGACGTCGATGTGAGGTCCAAGCTGAGCAAAGAGCACAATTCCTCCTTTACCCTGCTAGGCCGCGGAAGAGGTAGTGCCAACTAGGCCTCGCTCAGGCCAGCCCTCCTTCAGGGATCTTGCCACACTTTGAAGCCTGCACAGTAAAAGGTACTTAGCGAAGTTCCCAGGGTTTCGTCATGCTCTCCCTCGGCAGCTCCACTCCTGCAGGGACTCATGTTTGCTGTGAACTAGGATAGGTGGCCCTGCTTCGAAAAGCAGTCTTTTCCCCTTTGAAAATGCGGATTCTTGTAGCCTCGGAGCTGTTTGCGAAACCCTAGGAAGGCCAGGCTTCTACTCACTGCAGGCACGCCCGGGGAGGAAACGAGTATGTTCCCCCAGAGAAACAGGCTGCTTGCAAGTGTCGAGGGGAGCTTCTCAGGTGCCCAGTCGGTCCCGTTTGTTTCCCTTCGCAGCTCCCATCCTGCAGGTACTTATGCTGGGTGCTAACAAGAGTAGGTGGCTCTGCCAACAAAAGCAGCCTTTTCCCTTTGGAAGCTTGGATTCTAGTGTCTCAGGGGCTGCTTGCCAAACCTTGAAGTTGCCCAGGTTCTAACCTCCGTAGGTACGCTTGCTTAGCAAACGAGCACTTTCCCCCGAGAAACCGGGTTCCTGCCACGTTCGAGAAGAGTTAATCCCGCAGACCTCGTTCCTCCTGGGAAAGCGCAAGGCCACACTGAGCCTCAGGGTAGTGCCTAAGTTTCCACCCGGTAAGCTCTTCGTGCCTCGGTTTCCATGAGGTCTCCACCGTTGTGCTTCAATGGAAAGCGAGGATGGCTTTCAGGACTCCAAGCACTCTTGCTCTCGTACTGCTTCCCATGCTACCACACGGATCCCCCCCACGTCTCCTCTCTGTCTGCTGAGCCACAAGCAGCCGTGTAGGCCCTTCGGAACACTTCTTGCATGCACAGCCCAAGGCGTCACACTGCTCTCTCTCTACCTTTTGAAACCTAGGTTGCCGCAGCTTCTCCCAGCTCAGGAAGAAAGTCAGAGCCGGTCTCATGTACTGGGTACCGTGGACTCAGTGAGGACAAGGGCCCTACCTGCACTCAGAAAAACACTCTGCTCAGCTCTCCATCCAGGAGCTCACACCGCCTGACTCGGTTTAGCAGGACGTCGATGTGAGGTCCAAGCTGAGCAAAGAGCACAATTCCTCCTTTACCCTGCTAGGCCGCGGAAGAGGTAATGCCAACTAGGCCTCGCACAGGCCAGCCCTCCTTCAGGGATCTTGCCACACTTTGAAGCCTGCACAGTAAAAGGTACTTAGCGAAGTTCCCAGGGTTCCGTCATGCTCTCCCTCGGCAGCTCCACTCCTGCAGGGACTCATGTTTGCTGTGAACTAGGATAGGTGGCCCTGCTTCGAAAAGCAGTCTTTTCCCCTTTGAAAATGCGGATTCTTGTAGCCTCGGAGCTGTTTGCGAAACCCTAGGAAGGCCCAGCTTCTAGTCACTGCAGGCACGCCCGGGGAGGAAACGAGTATGTTCCCCCAGAGAAACAGGCTGCTTGCAAGTGTCGAGGGGAGCTTCTCATGTGCCCAGTCGGTCCCGTTTGTTTCCCTTCGCAGCTCCCATCCTGCAGGTACTTATGCTGGGTGCTAACAAGAGTAGGTGGCTCTGCCAACAAAAGCAGCCTTTTCCCTTTGGAAGCTTGGATTCTAGTGTCTCAGGGGCTGCTTGCCAAACCTTGAAGTTGCCCAGGTTCTAACCTCCGTAGGTACGCTTGCTTAGCAAACGAGCACTTTCCCCCGAGAAACCGGGTTCCTGCCACGTTGGAGAAGAGTTAATCCCGCAGACCTCGTTCCTCCTGAGAAAGCGCAAGGCCACACTGAGCCTCAGGGTAGTGCCTAAGTTTCCACCCGGTAAGCTCTTCGTGCCTCGGTTTCCATGAGGTCTCCACCGTTGTTGTGCTTCAATGGAAAGCGAGGATAGCTTTCAGGACTCCAAGCACTCTTGCTCTCGTACTGCTTCCCATGCTACCACACGGATCCCCCCCACGTCTCCTCTCTGTCTGCTGAGCCACAAGCTGCATTGTAGGCCCTTCGGAACACTTCTTGCATGCACAGCCCAAGGCGTCACACTGCTCTCTCTCTACCTTTTGAAACCTAGGTTGCCGCAGCTTCTCCCCGCTGACGAAGACAGTCAGAGCCGGTCTCATGTGCTGGGTAACGTGGACTCAGTGAGGACAAGGGCCCTACCTGCACTCAGAAAAACACTCTGCTCAGCTCTCCATCCAGGAGCTCACACCGCCTGACTCGGTTTAGCAGGACGTCGATGTGAGGTCCAAGCTGAGCAAAGAGCACAATTCCTCCTTTACCCTGCTAGGCCACGGAAGAGGTAATGCCAACTAGGCCTCGCTCAGGCCAGCCCTCCTTCAGGGATCTTGCCACACTTTGAAGCCTGCACAGTCAAAGGTACTTAGCGAAGTTCCCAGGGTTTCGTCATGCTCTCCCTCGGCAGCTCCACTCCTGCAGGGACTCATGTTTGCTGTGAACTAGGATAGGTGGCCCTGCTTCGAAAAGCAGTCTTTTCCCCTTTGGAAATGTGGATTCCTGTAGCCTCGGAGCTGCTTGTGAAACCCTAGGAAGGCCAGGCTTCTACTCACTGCAGGCACGCCCGGGGAGGAAACGAGTATGTTCCCCCAGAGAAACAGGCTGCTTGCAAGTGTCGAGGGGAGCTTCTCAGGTGCCCAGTGGGTCCCGTTTGTTTCCCTTCGCAGCTCCCATCCTGCAGGTCCTTATGCTGGGTGCTAACAAGAGTAGGTGGCTCTGCCGACAAAAGCAGCCTTTTCCCTTTGGAAGCTTGGATTCTAGTGTCTCAGGGGCTGCTTGCCAAACCTTGAAGTTGCCCAGGTTCTAACCTCCGTAGGTACGCTTGCGTAGCAAACGAGCACTTTCCCCCGAGAAACCGGGTTCCTGCCACGTTGGAGAAGAGTTAAGCCCGCAGACCTCGTTCCTCCTGGGAAAGCGCAAGGCCACACTGAGCCTCAGGGTAGTGCCTAAGTTTCCACCCGGTAAGCTCTGCGTGCCTCCGTTTCCATGAGGTCTCCACCGTTGTTGTGTTTCAATGGAAAGCGAGGATAGCTTTCAGGACTCCAAGCACTCTTGCCTCCGTACCGTTTCCCATGCTACCACACGGATCCCCCCCACGTCTCCTCTCTGTCTGCTGAGCCACAAGCAGCCGTGTAGGCCCTTCGGAACACTTCTTGCATGCACAGCCCAAGGCGTCACACTGCTCTCTCTCTACCTTTTGAAACCTAGGTTGCCGCAGCTTCTCCCAGCTCAGGATGAAAGTCAGAGCCGGTCTCATGTACTGGGTACTGTGGACTCATTGAGGACAACGGCCCTACCTGCACTCAGAAAAACACTCTGCTCAGCTCTCCATCCAGGCGGTCACACCGCCTGACTCGGTTTAGCAGGACGTCGATGTGAGGTCCAAGCTGAGCAAAGAGCACAATTCCTCCTTTACCCTGCAAGGCCCCGGAAGAGGTAGTGCCAACTAGGCCTCGCTCAGGCCAGCCCTCCTTCAGGGATCTTGCCACACTTTGAAGCCTGCACAGTAAAAGGTACTTAGCGAAGTTCCCAGGGTTTCGTCATGCTCTCCCTCGGCAGCTCCACTCCTGCAGGGACTCATGTTTGCTGTGAACTAGGATAGGTGGCCCTGCCTCGAAAAGCAGTCTTTTCCCCTTTGGAAATGTGGATTCTTGTAGCCTCGGAGCTGCTTGCGAAACCCTAGGAAGGCCAGGCTTCTACTCACTGCAGGCACGCCCGGGGAGGAAACGAGTATGTTCCCCCAGAGAAACAGGCTGCTTGCAAGTGTCGAGGGGAGCTTCTCAGGTGCCCAGTGGGTCCCGTTTGTTTCCCTTCGCAGCTCCCATCCTGCAGGTCCTTATGCTGGGTGCTAACAAGAGTAGGTGGCTCTGCCGACAAAAGCAGCCTTTTCCCTTTGGAAGCTTGGATTCTAGTGTCTCAGGGGCTGCTTGCCAAACCTTGAAGTTGCCCAGGTTCTAACCTCAATAGGTACGCTTGCGTAGCAAACGAGCACTTTCCCCCGAGAAACCGGGTTCCTGCCACGTTCGAGAAGAGTTAATCCCGCAGACCTCGTTCCTCCTGGGAAAGCGCAAGGCCACACTGAGCCTCAGGGTAGTGCCTAAGTTTCCACCCGGTAAGCTCTTCGTGCCTCGGTTTCCATGAGGTCTGCACCGTTGTGCTTCAATGGAAAGCGAGGATGGCTTTCAGGACTCCAAGCACTCTTGCTCTCGTACTGCTTCCCATGCTACCACACGGATCCCCCCCACGTCTCCTCTCTGTCTGCTGAGCCACAAGCAGCCGTGTAAGCCCTTCGGAACACTTCTTGCATGCACAGCCCAAGGCGTCACACTGCTCTCTCTCTACCTTTTGAAACCTAGGTTGCCGCAGCTTCTCCCAGCTCAGGAAGAAAGTCAGAGCCGGTCTCATGTACTGGGTACCGTGGACTCAGTGAGGACAAGGGCCCTACCTGCACTCAGAAAAACACTCTGCTCAGCTCTCCATCCAGGAGCTCACACCGCCTGACTCGGTTTAGCAGGACGTCGATGTGAGGTCCAAGCTGAGCAAAGAGCACAATTCCTCCTTTACCCTGCAAGGCCCCGGAAGAGGTAGTGCCAACTAGGCCTCGCTCAGGCCAGCCCTCCTTCAGGGATCTTGCCACACTTTGAAGCCTGCACTGTAAAAGGTACTTAGCGAAGTTTCCAGGGTTTCGCCATGCTCCCCCTCGGCAGCTCCACTCCTGCAGGGACTCATGTTTGCTGTGAACTAGGATAGGTGGCCCTGCCTCGAAAAGCAGTCTTTTCCCCTTTGGAAATGTGGATTCTTGTAGCCTCGGAGCTGCTTGCGAAACCCTAGGAAGGCCAGGCTTCTACTCACTGCAGGCACGCCCGGGGAGGAAACGAGTATGTTCCCCCAGAGAAACAGGCTGCTTGCAAGTGTCGAGGGGAGCTTCTCAGGTGCCCAGTGGGTCCCGTTTGTTTCCCTTCGCAGCTCCCATCCTGCAGGTCCTTATGCTGGGTGCTAACAAGAGTAGGTGGCTCTGCCGACAAAAGCAGCCTTTTCCCTTTGGAAGCTTGGATTCTAGTGTCTCAGGGGCTGCTTGCCAAACCTTGAAGTTGCCCAGGTTCTAACCTCAATAGGTACGCTTGCGTAGCAAACGAGCACTTTCCCCCGAGAAACCGGGTTCCTGCCAGGTTGGAGAAGAGTTAATCCCGCAGACCTCGTTCCTCCTGGGAAAGCGCAAGGCCACACTGAGCCTCAGGTTAGTTCCTAATTTTCCACCCGGTAAGCTCTGCGTGCCTCGGTTTCCATGAGGTCTCCACCGTTGTTGTGCTTCAATGGAAAGCGAGGATAGCTTTCAGGACTCCAAGCACTCTTGCTCTCGTACTGTTTCCCATGCTACCACACGGATCCCCCCCACGTCTCCTCTCTGTCTGCTGAGCCACAAGCTGCATTGTAGGCCCTTCGGAACACTTCTTGCATGCACAGCCCAAGGCGTCACACTGCTCTCTCTCTACCTTTTGAAACCTAGGTTGCCGCAGCTTCTCCCCGCTGACGAAGACAGTCAGAGCCGGTCTCATGTGCTGGGTAACGTGGACTCAGTGAGGACAAGGGCCCTACCTGCACTCAGAAAAACACTCTGCTCAGCTCTCCATCCAGGAGCTCACACCGCCTGACTCGGTTTAGCAGGACGTCGATGTGAGGTCCAAGCTGAGCAAAGAGCACAATTCCTCCTTTACCCTGCTAGGCCGCGGAAGAGGTAATGCCAACTAGGCCTCGCACAGGCCAGCCCTCCTTCAGGGATCTTGCCACACTTTGAAGCCTGCACAGTAAAAGGTACTTAGCGAAGTTCCCAGGGTTCCGTCATGCTCTCCCTCGGCAGCTCCACTCCTGCAGGGACTCATGTTTGCTGTGAACTAGGATAGGTGGCCCTGCTTCGAAAAGCAGTCTTTTCCCCTTTGAAAATGCGGATTCTTGTAGCCTCGGAGCTGTTTGCGAAACCCTAGGAAGGCCCAGCTTCTAGTCACTGCAGGCACGCCCGGGGAGGAAACGAGTATGTTCCCCCAGAGAAACAGGCTGCTTGCAAGTGTCGAGGGGAGCTTCTCATGTGCCCAGTCGGTCCCGTTTGTTTCCCTTCGCAGCTCCCATCCTGCAGGTACTTATGCTGGGTGCTAACAAGAGTAGGTGGCTCTGCCAACAAAAGCAGCCTTTTGCCTTTGGAAGCTTGGATTCTAGTGTCTCAGGGGCTGCTTGCCAAACCTTGAAGTTGCCCAGGTTCTAACCTCCGTAGGTACGCTTGCTTAGCAAACGAGCACTTTCCCCCGAGAAACCGGGTTCCTGCCACGTTGGAGAAGAGTTAATCCCGCAGACCTCGTTCCTCCTGAGAAAGCGCAAGGCCACACTGAGCCTCAGGGTAGTGCCTAAGTTTCCACCCGGTAAGCTCTTCGTGCCTCGGTTTCCATGAGGTCTCCACCGTTGTTGTGTTTCAATGGAAAGCGAGGATAGCTTTCAGGACTCCAAGCACTCTTGCTCTCGTACTGCTTCCCATGCTACCACACGGATCCCCCCCACGTCTCCTCTCTGTCTGCTGAGCCACAAGCTGCATTGTAGGCCCTTCGGAACACTTCTTGCATGCACAGCCCAAGGCGTCACACTGCTCTCTCTCTACCTTTTGAAACCTAGGTTGCCGCAGCTTCTCCCCGCTGACGAAGACAGTCAGAGCCGGTCTCATGTGCTGGGTAACGTGGACTCAGTGAGGACAAGGGCCCTACCTGCACTCAGAAAAACACTCTGCTCAGCTCTCCATCCAGGAGCTCACACCGCCTGACTCGGTTTAGCAGGACGTCGATGTGAGGTCCAAGCTGAGCAAAGAGCACAATTCCTCCTTTACCCTGCTAGGCCACGGAAGAGGTAATGCCAACTAGGCCTCGCTCAGGCCAGCCCTCCTTCAGGGATCTTGCCACACTTTGAAGCCTGCACAGTCAAAGGTACTTAGCGAAGTTCCCAGGGTTTCGTCATGCTCTCCCTCGGCTGCTCCACTCCTGCAGGGACTCATGTTTGCTGTGAACTAGGATAGGTGGCCCTGCTTCGAAAAGCAGTCTTTTCCCCTTTGGAAATGTGGATTCCTGTAGCCTCGGAGCTGCTTGTGAAACCCTAGGAAGGCCAGGCTTCTACTCACTGCAGGCACGCCCGGGGAGGAAACGAGTATGTTCCCCCAGAGAAACAGGCTGCTTGCAAGTGTCGAGGGGAGCTTCTCAGGTGCCCAGTGGGTCCCGTTTGTTTCCCTTCGCAGCTCCCATCCTGCAGGTCCTTATGCTGGGTGCTAACAAGAGTAGGTGGCTCTGCCGACAAAAGCAGCCTTTTCCCTTTGGAAGCTTGGATTCTAGTGTCTCAGGGGCTGCTTGCCAAACCTTGAAGTTGCCCAGGTTCTAACCTCCGTAGGTACGCTTGCGTAGCAAACGAGCACTTTCCCCCGAGAAACCGGGTTCCTGCCACGTTGGAGAAGAGTTAATCCCGCAGACCTCGTTCCTCCTGGGAAAGCGCAAGGCCACACTGAGCCTCAGGGTAGTGCCTAAGTTTCCACCCGGTAAGCTCTGCGTGCCTCCGTTTCCATGAGGTCTCCACCGTTGTTGTGTTTCCATGGAAAGCGAGGATAGCTTTCAGGACTCCAAGCACTCTTGCCTCCGTACCGTTTCCCATGCTACCACACGGATCCCCCCCACGTCTCCTCTCTGTCTGCTGAGCCACAAGCAGCCGTGTAGGCCCTTCGGAACACTTCTTGCATGCACAGCCCAAGGCGTCACACTGCTCTCTCTCTACCTTTTGAAACCTAGGTTGCCGCAGCTTCTCCCAGCTCAGGAAGAAAGTCAGAGCCGGTCTCATGTACTGGGTACCGTGGACTCAGTGAGGACAAGGGCCCTACCTGCACTCAGAAAAACACTCTGCTCAGCTCTCCATCCAGGAGCTCACACCGCCTGACTCGGTTTAGCAGGACGTCGATGTGAGGTCCAAGCTGAGCAAAGAGCACAATTCCTCCTTTACCCTGCTAGGCCGCGGAAGAGGTAGTGCCAACTAGGCCTCGCTCAGGCCAGCCCTCCTTCAGGGATCTTGCCACACTTTGAAGCCTGCACAGTAAAAGGTACTTAGCGAAGTTCCCAGGGTTTCGTCATGCTCTCCCTCGGCAGCTCCACTCCTGCAGGGACTCATGTTTGCTGTGAACTAGGATAGGTGGCCCTGCTTCGAAAAGCAGTCTTTTCCCCTTTGAAAATGCGGATTCTTGTAGCCTCGGAGCTGTTTGCGAAACCCTAGGAAGGCCCAGCTTCTAGTCACTGCAGGCACGCCCGGGGAGGAAACGAGTATGTTCCCCCAGAGAAACAGGCTGCTTGCAAGTGTCGAGGGGAGCTTCTCAGGTGCCCAGTCGGTCCCGTTTGTTTCCCTTCGCAGCTCCCATCCTGCAGGTACTTATGCTGGGTGCTAACAAGAGTAGGTGGCTCTGCCAACAAAAGCAGCCTTTTCCCTTTGGAAGCTTGGATTCTAGTGTCTAAGGGGCTGCTTGCCAAACCTTGAAGTTGCCCAGGTTCTAACCTCCGTAGGTACGCTTGCTTAGCAAACGAGCACTTTCCCCCGAGAAACCGGGTTCCTGCCACGTTGGAGAAGAGTTAATCCCGCAGACCTCTTTCCTCCTGGGAAAGCGCAAGGCCACACTGAGCCTCAGGGTAGTGCCTAAGTTTCCACCCGGTAAGCTCTTCGTGCCTCGGTTTCCATGAGGTCTCCACCGTTGTTGTGCTTCAATGGAAAGCGAGGATAGCTTTCAGGACTCCAAGCACTCTTGCTCTCGTACTGCTTCCCATGCTACCACACGGATCCCCCCCACGTCTCCTCTCTGTCTGCTGAGCCACAAGCTGCATTGTAGGCCCTTCGGAACACTTCTTGCATGCACAGCCCAAGGCGTCACACTGCTCTCTCTCTACCTTTTGAAACCTAGGTTGCCGCAGCTTCTCCCCGCTGACGAAGACAGTCAGAGCCGGTCTCATGTACTGGGTACCGTGGACTCAGTGAGGACAAGGGCCCTACCTGCACTCAGAAAAACACTCTGCTCAGCTCTCCATCCAGGAGCTCACACCGCCTGACTCGGTTTAGCAGGACGTCGATGTGAGGTCCAAGCTGAGCAAAGAGCACAATTCCTCCTTTACCCTGCAAGGCCCCGGAAGAGGTAGTGCCAACTAGGCCTCGCTCAGGCCAGCCCTCCTTCAGGGATCTTGCCACACTTTGAAGCCTGCACTGTAAAAGGTACTTAGCGAAGTTTCCAGGGTTTCGCCATGCTCCCCCTCGGCAGCTCCACTCCTGCAGGGACTCATGTTTGCTGTGAACTAGGATAGGTGGCCCTGCCTCGAAAAGCAGTCTTTTCCCCTTTGGAAATGTGGATTCTTGTAGCCTCGGAGCTGCTTGCGAAACCCTAGGAAGGCCAGGCTTCTACTCACTGCAGGCACGCCCGGGTAGGAAACGAGTATGTTCCCCCAGAGAAACAGGCTGCTTGCAAGTGTCGAGGGGAGCTTCTCAGGTGCCCAGTCGGTCCCGTTTGTTTCCCTTCGCAGCTCCCATCCTGCAGGTCCTTATGCTGGGTGCTAACAAGAGTAGGTGGCTCTGCCGACAAAAGCAGCCTTTTCCCTTTGGAAGCTTGGATTCTAGTGTCTCAGGGGCTGCTTGCCAAACCTTGAAGTTGCCCAGGTTCTAACCTCAATAGGTACGCTTGCGTAGCAAACGAGCACTTTCCCCCGAGAAACCGGGTTCCTGCCAGGTTGGAGAAGAGTTAATCCCGCAGACCTCGTTCCTCCTGGGAAAGCGCAAGGCCACACTGAGCCTCAGGGTAGTTCCTAAGTTTCCACCCGGTAAGCTCTTCGTGCCTCGGTTTCCATGAGGTCTCCACCGTTGTTGTGCTTCAATGGAAAGCGAGGATAGCTTTCAGGACTCCAAGCACTCTTGCTCTCGTACTGTTTCCCATGCTACCACACGGATCCCCCCCACGTCTCCTCTCTGTCTGCTGAGCCACAAGCTGCATTGTAGGCCCTTCGGAACACTTCTTGCATGCACATCCCAAGGCGTCACACTGCTCTCTCTCTACCTTTTGAAACCTAGGTTGCCGCAGCTTCTCCCCGCTGACGAAGACAGTCATACCCGGTCTCATGTGCTGGGTAACGTGGACTCAGTGAGGACAAGGGCCCTACCTGCACTCAGAAAAACACTCTGCTCAGCTCTCCATCCAGGAGCTCACACCGCCTGACTCGGTTTAGCAGGACGTCAATGTGAGGTCCAAGCTGAGCAAAGAGCACAATTCCTCCTTTACCCTGCTAGGCCGCGGAAGAGGTAGTGCCAACTAGGCCTCGCTCAGGCCAGCCCTCCTTCAGGGATCTTGCCACACTTTGAAGCCTGCACAGTAAAAGGTACTTAGCGAAGTTCCCAGGGTTTCGTCATGCTCTCCCTCGGCAGCTCCACTCCTGCAGGGACTCATGTTTGCTGTGAACTAGGATAGGTGGCCCTGCTTCGAAAAGCAGTCTTTTCCCCTTTGGAAATGTGGATTCCTGTAGCCTCGGAGCTGCTTGTGAAACCCTAGGAAGGCCAGGCTTCTACTCACTGCAGGCACGCCCGGGGAGGAAACGAGTATGTTCCCCCAGAGAAACAGGTTGCTTGCAAGTGTCGAGGGGAGCTTCTCAGGTGCCCAGTGGGTCCCGTTTGTTTCCCTTCGCAGCTCCCATCCTGCAGGTCCTTATGCTGGGTGCTAACAAGAGTAGGTGGCTCTGCCGACAAAAGCAGCCTTTTCCCTTTGGAAGCTTGGATTCTAGTGTCTCAGGGGCTGCTTGCCAAACCTTGAAGTTGCCCAGGTTCTAACCTCCGTAGGTACGCTTGCGTAGCAAACGAGCACTTTCCCCCGAGAAACCGGGTTCCTGCCATGTTGGAGAAGAGTTAATCCCGCAGACCTCGTTCCTCCTGGGAAAGCGCAAGGCCACACTGAGCCTCAGGGTAGTGCCTAAGTTTCCACCCGGTAAGCTCTGCGTGCCTCCGTTTCCATGAGGTCTCCACCGTTGTTGTGTTTCAATGGAAAGCGAGGATAGCTTTCAGGACTCCAAGCACTCTTGCCTCCGTACCGTTTCCCATGCTACCACACGGATCCCCCCCACGTCTCCTCTCTGTCTGCTGAGCCACAAGCAGCCGTGTAGGCCCTTCGGAACACTTCTTGCATGCACAGCCCAAGGCGTCACACTGCTCTCTCTCTACCTTTTGAAACCTAGGTTGCCGCAGCTTCTCCCAGCTCAGGAAGAAAGTCAGAGCCGGTCTCATGTACTGGGTACCGTGGACTCAGTGAGGACAAGGGCCCTACCTGCACTCAGAAAAACACTCTGCTCAGCTCTCCATCCAGGAGCTCACACCGCCTGACTCGGTTTAGCAGGACGTCGATGTGAGGTCCAAGCTGAGCAAAGAGCACAATTCCTCCTTTACCCTGCTAGGCCGCGGAAGAGGTAGTGCCAACTAGGCCTCGCTCAGGCCAGCCCTCCTTCAGGGATCTTGCCACACTTTGAAGCCTGCACAGTAAAAGGTACTTAGCGAAGTTCCCAGGGTTTCGTCATGCTCTCCCTCGGCAGCTCCACTCCTGCAGGGACTCATGTTTGCTGTGAACTAGGATAGGTGGCCCTGCTTCGAAAAGCAGTCTTTTCCCCTTTGAAAATGCGGATTCTTGTAGCCTCGGAGCTGTTTGCGAAACCCTAGGAAGGCCCAGCTTCTAGTCACTGCAGGCACGCCCGGGGAGGAAACGAGTATGTTCCCCCAGAGAAACAGGCTGCTTGCAAGTGTCGAGGGGAGCTTCTCAGGTGCCCAGTCGGTCCCGTTTGTTTCCCTTCGCAGCTCCCATCCTGCAGGTCCTTATGCTGGGTGCTAACAAGAGTAGGTGGCTCTGCCAACAAAAGCAGCCTTTTCCCTTTGGAAGCTTGGATTCTAGTGTCTAAGGGGCTGCTTGCCAAACCTTGAAGTTGCCCAGGTTCTAACCTCCGTAGGTACGCTTGCTTAGCAAACGAGCACTTTCCCCCGAGAAACCGGGTTCCTGCCACGTTGGAGAAGAGTTAATCCCGCAGACCTCGTTCCTCCTGGGAGAGCGCAAGGCCACACTGAGCCTCAGGGTAGTGCCTAAGTTTCCACCCGGTAAGCTCTTCGTGCCTCGTTTTGCATGAGGTCTCCACCGTTGTTGTGCTTCAATGGAAAGCGAGGATAGCTTTCAGGACTCCAAGCACCCTTGCCTCCGTACAGTTTCCCATGCTACCACACGGATCCCCCCCACGTCTCCTCTCTGTCTGCTGAGCCACAAGCTGCCGTGTAGGCCCTTCGGAACATTTCTTGCATGCACAGCCCAAGGCGTCACACTGCTCTCTCTCTACCTTTTGAAACCTAGGTTGCCGCAGCTTCTCCCAGCTCACGAAGACAGTCAGAGCCGGTCTCATGTGCTGGGTAACATGGACTCAGTGAGGACAAGGGCCCTACTTGCACTCAGAAAAACACTCTGCTCAGCTCTCCCTCCAGGAGCTCACACCGCCTGACTCGGTTTAGCAGGACGTCGATGTGAGGTCCAAGCTGAGCAAAGAGCACAATTCCTCCTTTACCCTGCTAGGCCCCGGAAGAGGTAGTGCCAACAAGGCCTCGCTCAGGCCAGCCCTCCTTCAGGGATCTTGCCACACTTTGAAGCCTGCACAGTAAAAGGTACTTAGCGAAGTTCCCAGGGTTTCGCCATGCTCTCCCTCGGCAGCTCCACTCCTGCAGGGACTCATGTTTGCTGTGAACTAGGATAGGTGGGCCTGCTTCGAAAAGCAGTCTTTTCCCCTTTGTAAATGTGGATTCCTGTAGCCTCGGAGCTGCTTGTGAAACCCTAGGAAGGCCAGGCTTCTACTCACTGCAGGCACGCCCGGGGAGGAAACGAGTATGTTCCCCCAGAGAAACAGGCTGCTTGCAAGTGTCGAGGGGAGCTTCTCAGGTGCCCAGTGGGTCCCGTTTGTTTCCCTTCGCAGCTCCCATCCTGCAGGTCCTTATGCTGGGTGCTAACAAGAGTAGGTGGCTCTGCCGACAAAAGCAGCCTTTTCCCTTTGGAAGCTTGGATTCTAGTGTCTCAGGGGCTGCTTGCCAAACCTTGAAGTTGCCCAGGTTCTAACCTCCGTAGGTACGCTTGCGTAGCAAACGAGCACTTTCCCCCGAGAAACCGGGTTCCTGCCACGTTGGAGAAGAGTTAAGCCCGCAGACCTCGTTCCTCCTGGGAAAGCGCAAGGCCACACTGAGCCTCAGGGTAGTGCCTAAGTTTCCACCCGGTAAGCTCTGCGTGCCTCCGTTTCCATGAGGTCTCCACCGTTGTTGTGTTTCAATGGAAAGCGAGGATAGCTTTCAGGACTCCAAGCACTCTTGCCTCCGTACCGTTTCCCATGCTACCACACGGATCCCCCCCACGTCTCCTCTCTGTCTGCTGAGCCACAAGCAGCCGTGTAGGCCCTTCGGAACACTTCTTGCATGCACAGCCCAAGGCGTCACACTGCTCTCTCTCTACCTTTTGAAACCTAGGTTGCCGCAGCTTCTCCCAGCTCAGGAAGAAAGTCAGAGCCGGTCTCATGTACTGGGTACCGTGGACTCAGTGAGGACAAGGGCCCTACCTGCACTCAGAAAAACACTCTGCTCAGCTCTCCATCCAGGAGCTCACACCGCCTGACTCGGTTTAGCAGGACGTCGATGTGAGGTCCAAGCTGAGCAAAGAGCACAATTCCTCCTTTACCCTGCAAGGCCCCGGAAGAGGTAGTGCCAACTAGGCCTCGCTCAGGCCAGCCCTCCTTCAGGGATCTTGCCACACTTTGAAGCCTGCACTGTAAAAGGTACTTAGCGAAGTTTCCAGGGTTTCGCCATGCTCCCCCTCGGCAGCTCCACTCCTGCAGGGACTCATGTTTGCTGTGAACTAGGATAGGTGGCCCTGCCTCGAAAAGCAGTCTTTTCCCCTTTGGAAATGTGGATTCTTGTAGCCTCGGAGCTGCTTGCGAAACCCTAGGAAGGCCAGGCTTCTACTCACTGCAGGCACGCCCGGGGAGGAAACGAGTATGTTCCCCCAGAGAAACAGGCTGCTTGCAAGTGTCGAGGGGAGCTTCTCAGGTGCCCAGTGGGTCCCGTTTGTTTCCCTTCGCAGCTCCCATCCTGCAGGTCCTTATGCTGGGTGCTAACAAGAGTAGGTGGCTCTGCCGACAAAAGCAGCCTTTTCCCTTTGGAAGCTTGGATTCTAGTGTCTCAGGGGCTGCTTGCCAAACCTTGAAGTTGCCCAGGTTCTAACCTCAATAGGTACGCTTGCGTAGCAAACGAGCACTTTCCCCCGAGAAACCGGGTTCCTGCCAGGTTGGAGAAGAGTTAATCCCGCAGACCTCGTTCCTCCTGGGAAAGCGCAAGGCCACACTGAGCCTCAGGGTAGTTCCTAAGTTTCCACCCGGTAAGCTCTGCGTGCCTCGGTTTCCATGAGGTCTCCACCGTTGTTGTGCTTCAATGGAAAGCGAGGATAGCTTTCAGGACTCCAAGCACTCTTGCTCTCGTACTGTTTCCCATGCTACCACACGGATCCCCCCCACGTCTCCTCTCTGTCTGCTGAGCCACAAGCTGCATTGTAGGCCCTTCGGAACACTTCTTGCATGCACAGCCCAAGGCGTCACACTGCTCTCTCTCTACCTTTTGAAACCTAGGTTGCCGCAGCTTCTCCCCGCTGACGAAGACAGTCATAGCCGGTCTCATGTGCTGGGTAACGTGGACTCAGTGAGGACAAGGGCCCTACCTGCACTCAGAAAAACACTCTGCTCAGCTCTCCATCCAGGAGCTCACACCGCCTGACTCGGTTTAGCAGGACGTCGATGTGAGGTCCAAGCTGAGCAAAGAGCACAATTCCTCCTTTACCCTGCTAGGCCGCGGAAGAGGTAGTGCCAACTAGGCCTCCCTCAGGCCAGCCCTCCTTCAGGGATCTTGCCACACTTTGAAGCCTGCACAGTAAAAGGTACTTAGCGAAGTTCCCAGGGTTTCGTCATGCTCTCCCTCGGCAGCTCCACTCCTGCAGGGACTCATGTTTGCTGTGAACTAGGATAGGTGGCCCTGCTTCGAAAAGCAGTCTTTTCCCCTTTGGAAATGTGGATTCCTGTAGCCTCGGAGCTGCTTGTGAAACCCTAGGAAGGCCAGGCTTCTACTCACTGCAGGCACGCCCGGGGAGGAAACGAGTATGTTCCCCCAGAGAAACAGGCTGCTTGCAAGTGTCGAGGGGAGCTTCTCAGGTGCCCAGTGGGTCCCGTTTGTTTCCCTTCGCAGCTCCCATCCTGCAGGTCCTTATGCTGGGTGCTAACAAGAGTAGGTGGCTCTGCCGACAAAAGCAGCCTTTTCCCTTTGGAAGCTTGGATTCTAGTGTCTCAGGGGCTGCTTGCCAAACCTTGAAGTTGCCCAGGTTCTAACCTCCGTAGGTACGCTTGCGTAGCAAACGAGCACTTTCCCCCGAGAAACCGGGTTCCTGCCACGTTGGAGAAGAGTTAAGCCCGCAGACCTCGTTCCTCCTGGGAAAGCGCAAGGCCACACTGAGCCTCAGGGTAGTGCCTAAGTTTCCACCCGGTAAGCTCTGCGTGCCTCCGTTTCCATGAGGTCTCCACCGTTGTTGTGTTTCAATGGAAAGCGAGGATAGCTTTCATGACTCCAAGCACTCTTGCCTCCGTACCGTTTCCCATGCTACCACACGGATCCCCCCCACGTCTCCTCTCTGTCTGCTGAGCCACAAGCAGCCGTGTAGGCCCTTCGGAACACTTCTTGCATGCACAGTCCAAGGCGTCACACTGCTCTCTCTCTACCTTTTGAAACCTAGGTTGCCGCAGCTTCTCCCAGCTCAGGAAGAAAGTCAGAGCCGGTCTCATGTACTGGGTACCGTGGACTCAGTGAGGACAAGGGCCCTACCTGCACTCAGAAAAACACTCTGCTCAGCTCTCCATCCAGGAGCTCACACCGCCTGACTCGGTTTAGCAGGACGTCGATGTGAGGTCCAAGCTGAGCAAAGAGCACAATTCCTCCTTTACCCTGCTAGGCCGCGGAAGACGTAGTGCCAACTAGGCCTCGCTCAGGCCAGCCCTCCTTCAGGGATCTTGCCACACTTTGAAGCCTGCACAGTAAAAGGTACTTAGCGAAGTTCCCAGGGTTTCGTCATGCTCTCCCTCGGCAGCTCCACTCCTGCAGGGACTCATGTTTGCTGTGAACTAGGATAGGTGGCCCTGCATCGAAAAGCAGTCTTTTCCCCTTTGAAAATGCGGATTCTTGTAGCCTCGGAGCTGTTTGCGAAACCCTAGGAAGGCCCAGCTTCTAGTCACTGCAGGCACGCCCGGGGAGGAAACGAGTATGTTCCCCCAGAGAAACAGGCTGCTTGCAAGTGTCGAGGGGAGCTTCTCAGGTGCCCAGTCGGTCCCGTTTGTTTCCCTTCGCAGCTCCCATCCTGCAGGTACTTATGCTGGGTGCTAACAAGAGTAGGTGGCTCTGCCAACAAAAGCAGCCTTTTCCCTTTGGAAGCTTGGATTCTAGTGTCTAAGGGGCTGCTTGCCAAACCTTGAAGTTGCCCAGGTTCTAACCTCCGTAGGTACGCTTGCTTAGCAAACGAGCACTTTCCCCCGAGAAACCGGGTTCCTGCCACGTTGGAGAAGAGTTAATCCCGCAGACCTCGTTCCTCCTGGGAAAGCGCAAGGCCACACTGAGCCTCAGGGTAGTGCCTAAGTTTCCACCCGGTAAGCTCTTCGTGCCTCGGTTTCCATGAGGTCTCCACCGTTGTTGTGCTTCAATGGAAAGCGAGGATAGCTTTCAGGACTCCAAGCACTCTTGCTCTCGTACTGCTTCCCATGCTACCACACGGATCCCCCCCACGTCTCCTCTCTGTCTGCTGAGCCACAAGCTGCATTGTAGGCCCTTCGGAACACTTCTTGCATGCACAGCCCAAGGCGTCACACTGCTCTCTCTCTACCTTTTGAAACCTAGGTTGCCGCAGCTTCTCCCCGCTGACGAAGACAGTCAGAGCCGGTCTCATGTGCTGGGTAACGTGGACTCAGTGAGGACAAGGGCCCTACCTGCACTCAGAAAAACACTCTGCTCAGCTCTCCATCCAGGAGCTCACACCGCCTGACTCGGTTTAGCAGGACGTCGATGTGAGGTCCAAGCTGAGCAAAGAGCACAATTCCTCCTTTACCCTGCTAGGCCACGGAAGAGGTAATGCCAACTAGGCCTCGCTCAGGCCAGCCCTCCTTCAGGGATCTTGCCACACTTTGAAGCCTGCACAGTAAAAGGTACTTAGCGAAGTTCCCAGGGTTTCGTCATGCTCTCCCTCGGCAGCTCCACTCCTGCAGGGACTCATGTTTGCTGTGAACTAGGATAGGTGGCCCTGCTTCGAAAAGCAGTCTTTTCCCCTTTGGAAATGTGGATTCCTGTAGCCTCGGAGCTGCTTGTGAAACCCTAGGAAGGCCAGGCTTCTACTCACTGCAGGCACGCCCGGGGAGGAAACGAGTATGTTCCCCCAGAGAAACAGGCTGCTTGCAAGTGTCGAGGGGAGCTTCTCAGGTGCCCAGTGGGTCCCGTTTGTTTCCCTTCGCAGCTCCCATCCTGCAGGTCCTTATGCTGGGTGCTAACAAGAGTAGGTGGCTCTGCCGACAAAAGCAGCCTTTTCCCTTTGGAAGCTTGGATTCTAGTGTCTCAGGGGCTGCTTGCCAAACCTTGAAGTTGCCCAGGTTCTAACCTCCGTAGGTACGCTTGCGTAGCAAACGAGCACTTTCCCCCGAGAAACCGGGTTCCTGCCACGTTGGAGAAGAGTTAATCCCGCAGACCTCGTTCCTCCTGGGAAAGCGCAAGGCCACACTGAGCCTCAGGGTAGTGCCTAAGTTTCCACCCGGTAAGCTCTGCGTGCCTCCGTTTCCATGAGGTCTCCACCGTTGTTGTGTTTCAATGGAAAGCGAGGATAGCTTTCAGGACTCCAAGCACTCTTGCCTCCGTACCGTTTCCCATGCTACCACACGGATCCCCCCCACGTCTCCTCTCTGTCTGCTGAGCCACAAGCAGCCGTGTAGGCCCTTCGGAACACTTCTTGCATGCACAGCCCAAGGCGTCACACTGCTCTCTCTCTACCTTTTGAAACCTAGGTTGCCGCAGCTTCTCCCAGCTCAGGAAGAAAGTCAGAGCCGGTCTCATGTACTGGGTACCGTGGACTCAGTGAGGACAAGGGCCCTACCTGCACTCAGAAAAACACTCTGCTCAGCTCTCCATCCAGGAGCTCACACCGCCTGACTCGGTTTAGCAGGACGTCGATGTGAGGTCCAAGCTGAGCAAAGAGCACAATTCCTCCTTTACCCTGCTAGGCCGCGGAAGAGGTAGTGCCAACTAGGCCTCGCTCAGGCCAGCCCTCCTTCAGGGATCTTGCCACACTTTGAAGCCTGCACAGTAAAAGGTACTTAGCGAAGTTCCCAGGGTTTCGTCATGCTCTCCCTCGGCAGCTCCACTCCTGCAGGGACTCATGTTTGCTGTGAACTAGGATAGGTGGCCCTGCTTCGAAAAGCAGTCTTTTCCCCTTTGAAAATGCGGATTCTTGTAGCCTCGGAGCTGTTTGCGAAACCCTAGGAAGGCCCAGCTTCTAGTCACTGCAGGCACGCCCGGGGAGGAAACGAGTATGTTCCCCCAGGGAAACAGGCTGCTTGCAAGTGTCGAGGGGAGCTTCTCAGGTGCCCAGTCGGTCCCGTTTGTTTCCCTTCGCAGCTCCCATCCTGCAGGTACTTATGCTGGGTGCTAACAAGAGTAGGTGGCTCTGCCAACAAAAGCAGCCTTTTCCCTTTGGAAGCTTGGATTCTAGTGTCTAAGGGGCTGCTTGCCAAACCTTGAAGTTGCCCAGGTTCTAACCTCCGTAGGTACGCTTGCTTAGCAAACGAGCACTTTCCCCCGAGAAACCGGGTTCCTGCCACGTTGGAGAAGAGTTAATCCCGCAGACCTCGTTCCTCCTGGGAAAGCGCAAGGCCACACTGAGCCTCAGGGTAGTGCCTAAGTTTCCACCCGGTAAGCTCTTCGTGCCTCGTTTTCCATGAGGTCTCCACCGTTGTTGTGCTTCAATGGAAAGCGAGGATAGCTTTCAGGACTCCAAGCACCCTTGCCTCCGTACAGTTTCCCATGCTACCACACGGATCCCCCCCACGTCTCCTCTCTGTCTGCTGAGCCACAAGCTGCCGTGTAGGCCCTTCGGAACACTTCTTGCATGCACAGCCCAAGGCGTCACACTGCTCTCTCTCTACCTTTTGAAACCTAGGTTGCCGCAGCTTCTCCCAGCTGACGAAGACAGTCAGAGCCGGTCTCATGTGCTGGGTAACATGGACTCAGTGAGGACAAGGGCCCTACTTGCACTCAGAAAAACACTCTGCTCAGCTCTCCCTCCAGGAGCTCACACCGCCTGACTCGGTTTAGCAGGACGTCGATGTGAGGTCCAAGCTGAGCAAAGAGCACAATTCCTCCTTTACCCTGCTAGGCCCCGGAAGAGGTAGTGCCAACAAGGCCTCGCTCAGGCCAGCCCTCCTTCAGGGATCTTGCCACACTTTGAAGCCTGCACAGTAAAAGGTACTTAGCGAAGTTCCCAGGGTTTCGCCATGCTCTCCCTCGGCAGCTCCACTCCTGCAGGGACTCATGTTTGCTGTGAACTAGGATAGGTGGCCCTGCTTCGAAAAGCAGTCTTTTCCCCTTTGGAAATGTGGATTCCTGTAGCCTCGGAGCTGCTTGTGAAACCCTAGGAAGGCCAGGCTTCTACTCACTGCAGGCACGCCCGGGGAGGAAACGAGTATGTTCCCCCAGAGAAACAGGCTGCTTGCAAGTGTCGAGGGGAGCTTCTCAGGTGCCCAGTGGGTCCCGTTTGTTTCCCTTCGCAGCTCCCATCCTGCAGGTCCTTATGCTGGGTGCTAACAAGAGTAGGTGGCTCTGCCGACAAAAGCAGCCTTTTCCCTTTGGAAGCTTGGATTCTAGTGTCTCAGGGGCTGCTTGCCAAACCTTGAAGTTGCCCAGGTTCTAACCTCCGTAGGTACGCTTGCGTAGCAAACGAGCACTTTCCCCCGAGAAACCGGGTTCCTGCCACGTTGGAGAAGAGTTAATCCCGCAGACCTCGTTCCTCCTGGGAAAGCGCAAGGCCACACTGAGCCTCAGGGTAGTGCCTAAGTTTTCACCCGGTAAGCTCTGCGTGCCTCCGTTTCCATGAGGTCTCCACCGTTGTTGTGTTTCAATGGAAAGCGAGGATAGCTTTCAGGACTCCAAGCACTCTTGCCTCCGTACCGTTTCCCATGCTACCACACGGATCCCCCCCACGTCTCCTCTCTGTCTGCTGAGCCACAAGCAGCCGTGTAGGCCCTTCGGAACACTTCTTGCATGCACAGCCCAAGGCGTCACACTGCTCTCTCTCTACCTTTTGAAACCTAGGTTGCCGCAGCTTCTCCCAGCTCAGGAAGAAAGTCAGAGCCGGTCTCATGTACTGGGTACCGTGGACTCAGTGAGGACAAGGGCCCTACCTGCACTCAGAAAAACACTCTGCTCAGCTCTCCATCCAGGAGCTCACACCGCCTGACTCGGTTTAGCAGGACGTCGATGTGAGGTCCAAGCTGAGCAAAGAGCACAATTCCTCCTTTACCCTGCTAGGCCGCGGAAGAGGTAGTGCCAACTAGGCCTCGCTCAGGCCAGCCCTCCTTCAGGGATCTTGCCACACTTTGAAGCCTGCACAGTAAAAGGTACTTAGCGAAGTTCCCAGGGTTTCGTCATGCTCTCCCTCGGCAGCTCCACTCCTGCAGGGACTCATGTTTGCTGTGAACTAGGATAGGTGGCCCTGCTTCGAAAAGCAGTCTTTTCCCCTTTGAAAATGCGGATTCTTGTAGCCTCGGAGCTGTTTGCGAAACCCTAGGAAGGCCCAGCTTCTAGTCACTGCAGGCACGCCCGGGGAGGAAACGAGTATGTTCCCCCAGAGAAACAGGCTGCTTGCAAGTGTCGAGGGGAGCTTCTCAGGTGCCCAGTCGGTCCCGTTTGTTTCCCTTCGCAGCTCCCATCCTGCAGGTACTTATGCTGGGTGCTAACAAGAGTAGGTGGCTCTGCCAACAAAAGCAGCCTTTTCCCTTTGGAAGCTTGGATTCTAGTGTCTAAGGGGCTGCTTGCCAAACCTTGAAGTTGCCCAGGTTCTAACCTCCGTAGGTACGCTTGCTTAGCAAACGAGCACTTTCCCCCGAGAAACCGGGTTCCTGCCACGTTGGAGAAGAGTTAATCCCGCAGACCTCGTTCCTCCTGGGAAAGCGCAAGGCCACACTGAGCCTCAGGGTAGTGCCTAAGTTTCCACCCGGTAAGCTCTTCGTGCCTCGGTTTCCATGAGGTCTCCACCGTTGTTGTGCTTCAATGGAAAGCGAGGATAGCTTTCAGGACTCCAAGCACTCTTGCTCTCGTACTGCTTCCCATGCTACCACACGGATCCCCCCCACGTCTCCTCTCTGTCTGCTGAGCCACAAGCTGCATTGTAGGCCCTTCGGAACACTTCTTGCATGCACAGCCCAAGGCGTCACACTGCTCTCTCTCTACCTTTTGAAACCTAGGTTGCCGCAGCTTCTCCCCGCTGACGAAGACAGTCAGAGCCGGTCTCATGTGCTGGGTAACGTGGACTCAGTGAGGACAAGGGCCCTACCTGCACTCAGAAAAACACTCTGCTCAGCTCTCCATCCAGGAGCTCACACCGCCTGACTCGGTTTAGCAGGACGTCGATGTGAGGTCCAAGCTGAGCAAAGAGCACAATTCCTCCTTTACCCTGCTAGGCCACGGAAGAGGTAATGCCAACTAGGCCTCGCTCAGGCCAGCCCTCCTTCAGGGATCTTGCCACACTTTGAAGCCTGCACAGTAAAAGGTACTTAGCGAAGTTCCCAGGGTTTCGTCATGCTCTCCCTCGGCAGCTCCACTCCTGCAGGGACTCATGTTTGCTGTGAACTAGGATAGGTGGCCCTGCTTCGAAAAGCAGTCTTTTCCCCTTTGGAAATGTGGATTCCTGTAGCCTCGGAGCTGCTTGTGAAACCCTAGGAAGACTAGGCTTCTACTCACTGCAGGCACGCCCGGGGAGGAAACGAGTATGTTCCCCCAGAGAAACAGGCTGCTTGCAAGTGTCGAGGGGAGCTTCTCAGGTGCCCAGTGGGTCCCGTTTGTTTCCCTTCGCAGCTCCCATCCTGCAGGTCCTTATGCTGGGTGCTAACAAGAGTAGGTGGCTCTGCCGACAAAAGCAGCCTTTTCCCTTTGGAAGCTTGGATTCTAGTGTCTCAGGGGCTGCTTGCCAAACCTTGAAGTTGCCCAGGTTCTAACCTCCGTAGGTACGCTTGCGTAGCAAACGAGCACTTTCCCCCGAGAAACCGGGTTCCTGCCACGTTGGAGAAGAGTTAAGCCCGCAGACCTCGTTCCTCCTGGGAAAGCGCAAGGCCACACTGAGCCTCAGGGTAGTGCCTAAGTTTCCACCCGGTAAGCTCTGCGTGCCTCCGTTTCCATGAGGTCTCCACCGTTGTTGTGTTTCAATGGAAAGCGAGGATAGCTTTCAGGACTCCAAGCACTCTTGCCTCCGTACCGTTTCCCATGCTACCACACGGATCCCCCCCACGTCTCCTCTCTGTCTGCTGAGCCACAAGCAGCCGTGTAGGCCCTTCGGAACACTTCTTGCATGCACAGCCCAAGGCGTCACACTGCTCTCTCTCTACCTTTTGAAACCTAGGTTGCCGCAGCTTCTCCCAGCTCAGGAAGAAAGTCAGAGCCGGTCTCATGTACTGGGTACCGTGGACTCAGTGAGGACAAGGGCCCTACCTGCACTCAGAAAAACACTCTGCTCAGCTCTCCATCCAGGAGCTCACACCGCCTGACTCGGTTTAGCAGGACGTCGATGTGAGGTCCAAGCTGAGCAAAGAGCACAATTCCTCCTTTACCCTGCTAGGCCGCGGAAGAGGTAGTGCCAACTAGGCCTCGCTCAGGCCAGCCCTCCTTCAGGGATCTTGCCACACTTTGAAGCCTGCACAGTAAAAGGTACTTAGCGAAGTTCCCAGGGTTTCGTCATGCTCTCCCTCGGCAGCTCCACTCCTGCAGGGACTCATGTTTGCTGTGAACTAGGATAGGTGGCCCTGCTTCGAAAAGCAGTCTTTTCCCCTTTGAAAATGCGGATTCTTGTAGCCTCGGAGCTGTTTGCGAAACCCTAGGAAGGCCCAGCTTCTAGTCACTGCAGGCACGCCCGGGGAGGAAACGAGTATGTTCCCCCAGAGAAACAGGCTGCTTGCAAGTGTCGAGGGGAGCTTCTCAGGTGCCCAGTCGGTCCCGTTTGTTTCCCTTCGCAGCTTCCATCCTGCAGGTACTTATGCTGGGTGCTAACAAGAGTAGGTGGCTCTGCCAACAAAAGCAGCCTTTTCCCTTTGGAAGCTTGGATTCTAGTGTCTAAGGGGCTGCTTGCCAAACCTTGAAGTTGCCCAGGTTCTAACCTCCGTAGGTACGCTTGCTTAGCAAACGAGCACTTTCCCCCGAGAAACCGGGTTCCTGCCACGTTGGAGAAGAGTTAATCCCGCAGACCTCGTTCCTCCTGGGAAAGCGCAAGGCCACACTGAGCCTCAGGGTAGTGCCTAAGTTTCCACCCGGTAAGCTCTTCGTGCCTCGGTTTCCATGAGGTCTCCACCGTTGTTGTGCTTCAATGGAAAGCGAGGATAGCTTTCAGGACTCCAAGCACTCTTGCTCTCGTACTGCTTCCCATGCTACCACACGGATCCCCCCCACGTCTCCTCTCTGTCTGCTGAGCCACAAGCTGCATTGTAGGCCCTTCGGAACACTTCTTGCATGCACAGCCCAAGGCGTCACACTGCTCTCTCTCTACCTTTTGAAACCTAGGTTGCCGCAGCTTCTCCCCGCTGACGAAGACAGTCAGAGCCGGTCTCATGTGCTGGGTAACGTGGACTCAGTGAGGACAAGGGCCCTACCTGCACTCAGAAAAACACTCTGCTCAGCTCTCCATCCAGGAGCTCACACCGCCTGACTCGGTTTAGCAGGACGTCGATGTGAGGTCCAAGCTGAGCAAAGAGCACAATTCCTCCTTTACCCTGCTAGGCCACGGAAGAGGTAATGCCAACTAGGCCTCGCTCAGGCCAGCCCTCCTTCAGGGATCTTGCCACACTTTGAAGCCTGCACAGTAAAAGGTACTTAGCGAAGTTCCCAGGGTTTCGTCATGCTCTCCCTCGGCAGCTCCACTCCTGCAGGGACTCATGTTTGCTGTGAACTAGGATAGGTGGCCCTGCTTCGAAAAGCAGTCTTTTCCCCTTTGGAAATGTGGATTCCTGTAGCCTCGGAGCTGCTTGTGAAACCCTAGGAAGGCCAGGCTTCTACTCACTGCAGGCACGCCCGGGGAGGAAACGAGTATGTTCCCCCAGAGAAACAGGCTGCTTGCAAGTGTCGAGGGGAGCTTCTCAGGTGCCCAGTGGGTCCCGTTTGTTTCCCTTCGCAGCTCCCATCCTGCAGGTCCTTATGCTGGGTGCTAACAAGAGTAGGTGGCTCTGCCGACAAAAGCAGCCTTTTCCCTTTGGAAGCTTGGATTCTAGTGTCTCAGGGGCTGCTTGCCAAACCTTGAAGTTGCCCAGGTTCTAACCTCCGTAGGTACGCTTGCGTAGCAAACGAGCACTTTCCCCCGAGAAACCGGGTTCCTGCCACGTTGGAGAAGAGTTAATCCCGCAGACCTCATTCCTCCTGGGAAAGCGCAAGGCCACACTGAGCCTCAGGGTAGTGCCTAAGTTTCCACCCGGTAAGCTCTGCGTGCCTCCGTTTCCATGAGGTCTCCACCGTTGTTGTGTTTCAATGGAAAGCGAGGATAGCTTTCAGGACTCCAAGCACTCTTGCCTCCGTACCGTTTCCCATGCTACCACACGGATCCCCCTCACGTCTCCTCTCTGTCTGCTGAGCCACAAGCAGCCGTGTAGGCCCTTCGGAACACTTCTTGCATGCACAGCCCAAGGCGTCACACTGCTCTCTCTCTACCTTTTGAAACCTAGGTTGCCGCAGCTTCTCCCAGCTCAGGAAGAAAGTCAGAGCCGGTCTCATGTACTGGGTACCGTGGACTCAGTGAGGACAAGGGCCCTACCTGCACTCAGAAAAACACTCTGCTCAGCTCTCCATCCAGGCGGTCACACCGCCTGACTCGGTTTAGCAGGACGTCGATGTGAGGTCCAAGCTGAGCAAAGAGCACAATTCCTCCTTTACCCTGCAAGGCCCCGGAAGAGGTAGTGCCAACTAGGCCTCGCTCAGGCCAGCCCTCCTTCAGGGATCTTGCCACACTTTGAAGCCTGCACTGTAAAAGGTACTTAGCGAAGTTCCCAGGGTTTCGCCATGCTCCCCCTCGGCAGCTCCACTCCTGCAGGGACTCATGTTTGCTGTGAACTAGGATAGGTGGCCCTGCCTCGAAAAGCAGTCTTTTCCCCTTTGGAAATGTGGATTCTTGTAGCCTCGGAGCTGTTGCGAAACCCTAGGAAGGCCAGGCTTCTACTCACTGCAGGCACGCCCGGGGAGGAAACGAGTATGTTCCCCCAGAGAAACAGGCTGCTTGCAAGTGTCGAGGGGAGCTTCTCAGGTGCCCAGTGGGTCCCGTTTGTTTCCCTTCGCAGCTCCCATCCTGCAGGTCCTTATGCTGGGTGCTAACAAGAGTAGGTGGCTCTGCCGACAAAAGCAGCCTTTTCCCTTTGGCAGCTTGGATTCTAGTGTCTCAGGGGCTGCTTGCCAAACCTTGAAGTTGCCCAGGTTCTAACCTCAATAGGTACGCTTGCGTAGCAAACGAGCACTTTCCCCCGAGAAACCGGGTTCCTGCCAGGTTGGAGAAGAGTTAATCCCGCAGACCTCGTTCCTCCTGGGAAAGCGCAAGGCCACACTGAGCCTCAGGGTAGTTCCTAAGTTTCCACCCGGTAAGCTCTGCGTGCCTCGGTTTCCATGAGGTCTCCACCGTTGTTGTGCTTCAATGGAAAGCGAGGATAGCTTTCAGGACTCCAAGCACTCTTGCTCTCGTACTGTTTCCCATGCTACCACACGGATCCCCCCCACGTCTCCTCTCTGTCTGCTGAGCCACAAGCTGCATTGTAGGCCCTTCGGAACACTTCTTGCATGCACAGCCCAAGGCGTCACACTGCTCTCTCTCTACCTTTTGAAACCTAGGTTGCCGCAGCTTCTCCCCGCTGACGAAGACAGTCAGAGCCGGTCTCATGTGCTGGGTAACGTGGACTCAGTGAGGACAAGGGCCCTACCTGCACTCAGAAAAACACTCTGCTCAGCTCTCCATCCAGGAGCTCACACCGCCTGACTCGGTTTAGCAGGACGTCGATGTGAGGTCCAAGCTGAGCAAAGAGCACAATTCCTCCTTTACCCTGCTAGGCCACGGAAGAGGTAATGCCAACTAGGCCTCGCTCAGGCCAGCCCTCCTTCAGGGATCTTGCCACACTTTGAAGCCTGCACAGTAAAAGGTACTTAGCGAAGTTCCCAGGGTTTCGTCATGCTCTCCCTCGGCAGCTCCACTCCTGCAGGGACTCATGTTTGCTGTGAACTAGGATAGGTGGCCCTGCTTCGAAAAGCAGTCTTTTCCCCTTTGGAAATGTGGATTCTTGTAGCCTCGGAGCTGTTGCGAAACCCTAGGAAGGCCAGGCTTCTACTCACTGCAGGCACGCCCGGGGAGGAAACGAGTATGTTCCCCCAGAGAAACAGGCTGCTTGCAAGTGTCGAGGGGAGCTTCTCAGGTGCCCAGTGGGTCCCGTTTGTTTCCCTTCGCAGCTCCCATCCTGCAGGTCCTTATGCTGGGTGCTAACAAGAGTAGGTGGCTCTGCCGACAAAAGCAGCCTTTTCCCTTTGGAAGCTTGGATTCTAGTGTCTCAGGGGCTGCTTGCCAAACCTTGAAGTTGCCCAGGTTCTAACCTCAATAGGTACGCTTGCGTAGCAAACGAGCACTTTCCCCCGAGAAACCGGGTTCCTGCCAGGTTGGAGAAGAGTTAATCCCGCAGACCTCGTTCCTCCTGGGAAAGCGCAAGGCCACACTGAGCCTCAGGGTAGTTCCTAAGTTTCCACCCGGTAAGCTCTGCGTGCCTCGGTTTCCATGAGGTCTCCACCGTTGTTGTGCTTCAATGGAAAGCGAGGATAGCTTTCAGGACTCCAAGCACTCTTGCTCTCGTACTGTTTCCCATGCTACCACACGGATCCCCCCCACGTCTCCTCTCTGTCTGCTGAGCCACAAGCTGCATTGTAGGCCCTTCGGAACACTTCTTGCATGCACAGCCCAAGGCGTCACACTGCTCTCTCTCTACCTTTTGAAACCTAGGTTGCCGCAGCTTCTCCCCGCTGACGAAGACAGTCAGAGCCGGTCTCATGTGCTGGGTAACGTGGACTCAGTGAGGACAAGGGCCCTACCTGCACTCAGAAAAACACTCTGCTCAGCTCTCCATCCAGGAGCTCACACCGCCTGACTCGGTTTAGCAGGACGTCGATGTGAGGTCCAAGCTGAGCAAAGAGCACAATTCCTCCTTTACCCTGCTAGGCCACGGAAGAGGTAATGCCAACTAGGCCTCGCTCAGGCCAGCCCTCCTTCAGGGATCTTGCCACACTTTGAAGCCTGCACAGTAAAAGGTACTTAGCGAAGTTCCCAGGGTTTCGTCATGCTCTCCCTCGGCAGCTCCACTCCTGCAGGGACTCATGTTTGCTGTGAACTAGGATAGGTGGCCCTCCTTCGAAAAGCAGTCTTTTCCCCTTTGGAAATGTGGATTCCTGTAGCCTCGGAGCTGCTTGTGAAACTCTAGGAAGGCCAGGCTTCTACTCACTGCAGGCACGCCCGGGGAGGAAACGAGTATGTTCCCCCAGAGAAACAGGCTGCTTGCAAGTGTCGAGGGGAGCTTCTCAGGTGCCCAGTGGGTCCCGTTTGTTTCCCTTCGCAGCTCCCATCCTGCAGGTCCTTATGCTGGGTGCTAACAAGAGTAGGTGGCTCTGCCGACAAAAGCAGCCTTTTCCCTTTGGAAGCTTGGATTCTAGTGTCTCAGGGGCTGCTTGCCAAACCTTGAAGTTGCCCAGGTTCTAACCTCCGTAGGTACGCTTGCGTAGCAAACGAGCACTTTCTCCCGAGAAACCGGGTTCCTGCCACGTTGGAGAAGAGTTAATCCCGCAGACCTCGTTCCTCCTGGGAAAGCGCAAGGCCACACTGAGCCTCAGGGTAGTGCCTATGTTTCCACCCGGTAAGCTCTGCGTGCCTCCGTTTCCATGAGGTCTCCACCGTTGTTGTGTTTCAAAGGAAAGCGAGGATAGCTTTCAGGACTCCAAGCACTCTTGCCTCCGTACCGTTTCCCATGCTACCACACGGATCCCCCCCACGTCTCCTCTCTGTCTGCTGAGCCACAAGCAGCCGTGCAGGCCCTTCGGAACACTTCTTGCATGCACAGCCCAAGGCGTCACACTGCTCTCTCTCTACCTTTTGAAACCTAGGTTGCCGCAGCTTCTCCCAGCTCAGGAAGAAAGTCAGAGCCGGTCTCATGTACTGGGTACCGTGGACTCAGTGAGGACAAGGGCCCTACCTGCACTCAGAAAAACACTCTGCTCAGCTCTCCATCCAGGAGCTCACACCGCCTGACTCGGTTTAGCAGGACGTCGATGTGAGGTCCAAGCTGAGCAAAGAGCACAATTCCTCCTTTACCCTGCAAGGCCCCGGAAGAGGTAGTGCCAACTAGGCCTCGCTCAGGCCAGCCCTCCTTCAGGGATCTTGCCACACTTTGAAGCCTGCACAGTAAAAGGTACTTAGCAAAGTTTCCAGGGTTTCGCCATGCTCCCCCTCGGCAGCTCCACTCCTGCAGGGACTCATGTTTGCTGTGAACTAGGATAGGTGGCCCTGCCTCGAAAAGCAGTCTTTTCCCCTTTGGAAATGTGGATTCTTGTAGCCTCGGAGCTGCTTGCGAAACCCTAGGAAGGCCAGGCTTCTACTCACTGCAGGCACGCCCGGGGAGGAAACGAGTATGTTCCCCCAGAGAAACAGGCTGCTTGCAAGTGTCGAGGGGAGCTTCTCAGGTGCCCAGTGGGTCCCGTTTGTTTCCCTTCGCAGCTCCCATCCTGCAGGTCCTTATGCTGGGTGCTAACAAGAGTAGGTGGCTCTGCCGACAAAAGCAGCCTTTTCCCTTTGGAAGCTTGGATTCTAGTGTCTCAGGGGCTGCTTGCCAAACCTTGAAGTTGCCCAGGTTCTAACCTCAATAGGTACGCTTGCGTAGCAAACGAGCACTTTCCCCCGAGAAACCGGGTTCCTGCCAGGTTGGAGAAGAGTTAATCCCGCAGACCTCGTTCCACCTGGGAAAGCGCAAGGCCACACTGAGCCTCAGGGTAGTTCCTAAGTTTCCACCCGGTAAGCTCTGCGTGCCTCGGTTTCCATGAGGTCTCCACCGTTGTTGTGTTTCAATGGAAAGCGAGGATAGCTTTCAGGACTCCAAGCACTCTTGCCTCCGTACCGTTTCCCATGCTACCACACGGATCCCCCCCACGTCTCCTCTCTGTCTGCTGAGCCACAAGCAGCCGTGTAGGCCCTTCGGAACACTTCTTGCATGCACAGCCCAAGGCGTCACACTGTTCTCTCTCTACCTTTTGAAACCTAGGTTGCCGCAGCTTCTCCCAGCTCAGGAAGAAAGTCAGAGCCGGTCTCATGTACTGGGTACCGTGGACTCAGTGAGGACAAGGGCCCTACCTGCACTCAGAAAAACACTCTGCTCAGCTCTCCATCCAGGAGCTCACACCGCCTGACTCGGTTTAGCAGGACGTCGATGTGAGGTCCAAGCTGAGCAAAGAGCACAATTCCTCCTTTACCCTGCTAGGCCGCGGAAGAGGTAATGCCAACTAGGCCTCGCTCAGGCCAGCCCTCCTTCAGGGATCTTGCCACACTTTGAAGCCTGCACAGTAAAAGGTACTTAGCGAAGTTCCCAGGGTTTCGTCATGCTCTCCCTCGGCAGCTCCACTCCTGCAGGGACTCATGTTTGCTGTGAACTAGGATAGGTGGCCCTCCTTCGAAAAGCAGTCTTTTCCCCTTTGGAAATGTGGATTCCTGTAGCCTCGGAGCTGCTTGTGAAACTCTAGGAAGGCCAGGCTTCTACTCACTGCAGGCACGCCCGGGGAGGAAACGAGTATGTTCCCCCAGAGAAACAGGCTGCTTGCAAGTGTCGAGGGGAGCTTCTCAGGTGCCCAGTGGGTCCCGTTTGTTTCCCTTCGCAGCCCCCATCCTGCAGGTCCTTATGCTGGGTGCTAACAAGAGTAGGTGTCTCTGCCGACAAAAGCAGCCTTTTCCCTTTGGAAGCTTGGATTCTAGTGTCTCAGGGGCTGCTTGCCAAACCTTGAAGTTGCCCAGGTTCTAACCTCCGTAGGTACGTTTGCGTAGCAAACGAGCACTTTTTCCCGAGAAACCGGGTTCCTGCCACGTTGGAGAAGAGTTAATCCCGCAGACCTCGTTCCTCCTGGGAAAGCGCAAGGCCACACTGAGCCTCAGGGTAGTGCCTAAGTTTCCACCCGGTAAGCTCTGCGTGCCTCCGTTTCCATGAGGTCTCCACCGTTGTTGTGTTTCAATGGAAAGCGAGGATAGCTTTCAGGACTCCAAGCACTCTTGCCTCCGTACCGTTTCCCATGCTACCACACGGATCCCCCCCACGTCTCCTCTCTGTCTGCTGAGCCACAAGCTGCATTGTAGGCCCTTCGGAACACTTCTTGCATGCACAGCCCAAGGCGTCACACTGCTCTCTCTCTACCTTTTGAAACCTAGGTTGCCGCAGCTTCTCCCCGCTTACGAAGACAGTCAGAGCCGGTCTCATGTGCTGGGTAACGTGGACTCAGTGAGGACAAGGGCCCTACCTGCACTCAGAAAAACACTCTGCTCAGCTCTCCATCCAGGAGCTCACACCGCCTGACTTGGTTTAGCAGGACGTCGATGTGAGGTCCAAGCTGAGCAAAGAGCACAATTCCTCCTTTACCCTGCTAGGCCACGGAAGAGGTAATGCCAACTAGGCCTCGCTCAGGCCAGCCCTCCTTCAGGGATCTTGCCACACTTTGAAGCCTGCACAGTAAAAGGTACTTAGCGAAGTTCCCAGGGTTTCGTCATGCTCTCCCTCGGCAGCTCCACTCCTGCAGGGACTCATGTTTGCTGTGAACTAGGATAGGTGGCCCTGCTTCGAAAAGCAGTCTTTTCCCCTTTGGAAATGTGGATTCCTGTAGCCTCGGAGCTGCTTGTGAAACCCTAGGAAGGCCAGGCTTCTACTCACTGCAGGCACGCCCGGGGAGGAAACGAGTATGTTCCCCCAGAGAAACAGGCTGCTTGCAAGTGTCGAGGGGAGCTTCTCAGGTGCCCAGTGGGTCCCGTTTGTTTCCCTTCGCAGCTCCCATCCTGCAGGTCCTTATGCTGGGTGCTAACAAGAGTAGGTGGCTCTGCCGACAAAAGCAGCCTTTTCCCTTTGGAAGCTTGGATTCTAGTGTCTCAGGGGCTGCTTGCCAAACCTTGAAGTTGCCCAGGTTCTAACCTCCGTAGGTACGCTTGCGTAGCAAACGAGCACTTTCCCCCGAGAAACCGGGTTCCTGCCACGTTGGAGAAGAGTTAATCCCGCAGACCTCGTTCCTCCTGGGAAAGCGCAAGGCCACACTGAGCCTCAGGGTAGTGCCTAAGTTTCCACCCGGTAAGCTCTGCGTGCCTCCGTTTCCATGAGGTCTCCACCGTTGTTGTGTTTCAATGGAAAGCGAGGATAGCTTTCAGGACTCCAAGCACTCTTGCCTCCGTACCGTTTCCCATGCTACCACACGGATCCCCCCCACGTCTCCTCTCTGTCTGCTGAGCCACAAGCAGCCGTGCAGGCCCTTCGGAACACTTCTTGCATGCACAGCCCAAGGCGTCACACTGCTCTCTCTCTACCTTTTGAAACCTAGGTTGCCGCAGCTTCTCCCAGCTCAGGAAGAAAGTCAGAGCCGGTCTCATGTACTGGGTACCGTGGACTCAGTGAGGACAAGGGCCCTACCTGCACTCAGAAAAACACTCTGCTCAGCTCTCCATCCAGGAGCTCACACCGCCTGACTCGGTTTAGCAGGACGTCGATGTGAGGTCCAAGCTGAGCAAAGAGCACAATTCCTCCTTTACCCTGCAAGGCCCCGGAAGAGGTAGTGCCAACTAGGCCTCGCTCAGGCCAGCCCTCCTTCAGGGATCTTGCCACACTTTGAAGCCTGCACAGTAAAAGGTACTTAGCAAAGTTTCCAGGGTTTCGCCATGCTCCCCCTCGGCAGCTCCACTCCTGCAGGGACTCATGTTTGCTGTGAACTAGGATAGGTGGCCCTGCCTCGAAAAGCAGTCTTTTCCCCTTTGGAAATGTGGATTCTTGTAGCCTCGGAGCTGCTTGCGAAACCCTAGGAAGGCCAGGCTTCTACTCACTGCAGGCACGCCCGGGGAGGAAACGAGTATGTTCCCCCAGAGAAACAGGCTGCTTGCAAGTGTCGAGGGGAGCTTCTCAGGTGCCCAGTGGGTCCCGTTTGTTTCCCTTCGCAGCTCCCATCCTGCAGGTCCTTATGCTGGGTGCTAACAAGAGTAGGTGGCTCTGCCGACAAAAGCAGCCTTTTCCCTTTGGAAGCTTGGATTCTAGTGTCTCAGGGGCTGCTTGCCAAACCTTGAAGTTGCCCAGGTTCTAACCTCAATAGGTACGCTTGCGTAGCAAACGAGCACTTTCCCCCGAGAAACCGGGTTCCTGCCAGGTTGGAGAAGAGTTAATCCCGCAGACCTCGTTCCTCCTGGGAAAGCGCAAGGCCACACTGAGCCTCAGGGTAGTTCCTAAGTTTCCACCCGGTAAGCTCTGCGTGCCTCGGTTTCCATGAAGTCTCCACCGTTGTTGTGTTTCAATGGAAAGCGAGGATAGCTTTCAGGACTCCAAGCACTCTTGCGTCCGTACCGTTTCCCATGCTACCACACGGATCCCCCCCACGTCTCCTCTCTGTCTGCTGAGCCACAAGCAGCCGTGTAGGCCCTTCGGAACACTTCTTGCATGCACAGCCCAAGGCGTCACACTGTTCTCTCTCTACCTTTTGAAACCTAGGTTGCCGCAGCTTCTCCCAGCTCAGGAAGAAAGTCAGAGCCGGTCTCATGTACTGGGTACCGTGGACTCAGTGAGGACAAGGGCCCTACCTGCACTCAGAAAAACACTCTGCTCAGCTCTCCATCCAGGAGCTCACACCGCCTGACTCGGTTTAGCAGGACGTCGATGTGAGGTCCAAGCTGAGCAAAGAGCACAATTCCTCCTTTACCCTGCTAGGCCGCGGAAGAGGTAATGCCAACTAGGCCTCGCTCAGGCCAGCCCTCCTTCAGGGATCTTGCCACACTTTGAAGCCTGCACAGTAAAAGGTACTTAGCGAAGTTCCCACGGTTTCGTCATGCTCTCCCTCGGCAGCTCCACTCCTGCAGGGACTCATGTTTGCTGTGAACTAGGATAGGTGGCCCTCCTTCGAAAAGCAGTCTTTTCCCCTTTGGAAATGTGGATTCCTGTAGCCTCGGAGCTGCTTGTGAAACTCTAGGAAGGCCAGGCTTCTACTCACTGCAGGCACGCCCGGGGAGGAAACGAGTATGTTCCCCCAGAGAAACAGGCTGCTTGCAAGTGTCGAGGGGAGCTTCTCAGGTGCCCAGTGGGTCCCGTTTGTTTCCCTTCGCAGCCCCCATCCTGCAGGTCCTTATGCTGGGTGCTAACAAGAGTAGGTGTCTCTGCCGACAAAAGCAGCCTTTTCCCTTTGGAAGCTTGGATTCTAGTGTCTCAGGGGCTGCTTGCCAAACCTTGAAGTTGCCCAGGTTCTAACCTCCGTAGGTACGTTTGCGTAGCAAACGAGCACTTTCTCCCGAGAAACCGGGTTCCTGCCACGTTGGAGAAGAGTTAATCCCGCAGACCTCGTTCCTCCTGGGAAAGCGCAAGGCCACACTGAGCCTCAGGGTAGTGCCTAAGTTTCCACCCGGTAAGCTCTGCGTGCCTCCGTTTCCATGAGGTCTCCACCGTTGTTGTGTTTCAATGGAAAGCGAGGATAGCTTTCAGGACTCCAAGCACTCTTGCCTCCGTACCGTTTCCCATGCTACCACACGGATCCCCCCCACGTCTCCTCTCTGTCTGCTGAGCCACAAGCTGCATTGTAGGCCCTTCGGAACACTTCTTGCATGCACAGCCCAAGGCGTCACACTGCTCTCTCTCTACCTTTTGAAACCTAGGTTGCCGCAGCTTCTCCCCGCTTACGAAGACAGTCAGAGCCGGTCTCATGTGCTGGGTAACGTGGACTCAGTGAGGACAAGGGCCCTACCTGCACTCAGAAAAACACTCTGCTCAGCTCTCCATCCAGGAGCTCACACCGCCTGACTCGGTTTAGCAGGACGTCGATGTGAGGTCCAAGCTGAGCAAAGAGCACAATTCCTCCTTTACCCTGCTAGGCCACGGAAGAGGTAATGCCAACTAGGCCTCGCTCAGGCCAGCCCTCCTTCAGGGATCTTGCCACACTTTGAAGCCTGCACAGTAAAAGGTACTTAGCGAAGTTCCCAGGGTTTCGTCATGCTCTCCCTCGGCAGCTCCACTCCTGCAGGGACTCATGTTTGCTGTGAACTAGGATAGGTGGCCCTGCTTCGAAAAGCAGTCTTTTCCCCTTTGGAAATGTGGATTCCTGTAGCCTCGGAGCTGCTTGTGAAACCCTAGGAAGGCCAGGCTTCTACTCACTGCAGGCACGCCCGGGGAGGAAACGAGTATGTTCCCCCAGAGAAACAGGCTGCTTGCAAGTGTCGAGGGGAGCTTCTCAGGTGCCCAGTGGGTCCCGTTTGTTTCCCTTCGCAGCTCCCATCCTGCAGGTCCTTATGCTGGGTGCTAACAAGAGTAGGTGGCTCTGCCGACAAAAGCAGCCTTTTCCCTTTGGAAGCTTGGATTCTAGTGTCTCAGGGGCTGCTTGCCAAACCTTGAAGTTGCCCAGGTTCTAACCTCCGTAGGTACGCTTGCGTAGCAAACGAGCACTTTCCCCCGAGAAACCGGGTTCCTGCCACGTTGGAGAAGAGTTAATCCCGCAGACCTCGTTCCTCCTGGGAAAGCGCAAGGCCACACTGAGCCTCAGGGTAGTGCCTAAGTTTCCACCCGGTAAGCTCTGCGTGCCTCCGTTTCCATGAGGTCTCCACCGTTGTTGTGTTTCAATGGAAAGCGAGGATAGCTTTCAGGACTCCAAGCACTCTTGCCTCCGTACCGTTTCCCATGCTACCACACGGATCCCCCCCACATCTCCTCTCTGTCTGCTGAGCCACAAGGAGCCGTGTAGGCCCTTCGGAACACTTCTTGCATGCACAGCCCAAGGCGTCACACTGCTCTCTCTCTACCTTTTGAAACCTAGGTTGCCGCAGCTTCTCCCAGCTCAGGAAGAAAGTCAGAGCCGGTCTCATGTACTGGGTACCGTGGACTCAGTGAGGACAAGGGCCCTACCTGCACTCAGAAAAACACTCTGCTCAGCTCTCCATCCAGGAGCTCACACCGCCTGACTCGGTTTAGCAGGACGTCGATGTGAGGTCCAAGCTGAGCAAAGAGCACAATTCCTCCTTTACCCTGCTAGGCCGCGGAAGAGGTAGTGCCAACTAGGCCTCGCTCAGGCCAGCCCTCCTTCAGGGATCTTGCCACACTTTGAAGCCTGCACAGTAAAAGGTACTTAGCGAAGTTCCCAGGGTTTCGTCATGCTCTCCCTCGGCAGCTCCACTCCTGCAGGGACTCATGTTTGCTGTGAACTAGGATAGGTGGCCCTGCATCGAAAAGCAGTCTTTTCCCCTTTGAAAATGCGGATTCTTGTAGCCTCGGAGCTGTTTGCGAAACCCTAGGAAGGCCCAGCTTCTAGTCACTGCAGGCACGCCCGGGGAGGAAACGAGTATGTTCCCCCAGAGAAACAGGCTGCTTGCAAGTGTCGAGGGGAGCTTCTCAGGTGCCCAGTCGGTCCCGTTTGTTTCCCTTCGCAGCTCCCATCCTGCAGGTACTTATGCTGGGTGCTAACAAGAGTAGGTGGCTCTGCCAACAAAAGCAGCCTTTTCCCTTTGGAAGCTTGGATTCTAGTGTCTAAGGGGCTGCTTGCCAAACCTTGAAGTTGCCCAGGTTCTAACCTCCGTAGGTACGCTTGCTTAGCAAACGAGCACTTTCCCCCGAGAAACCGGGTTCCTGCCACGTTGGAGAAGAGTTAATCCCGCAGACCTCGTTCCTCCTGGGAAAGCGCAAGGCCACACTGAGCCTCAGGGTAGTGCCTAAGTTTCCACCCGGTAAGCTCTTCGTGCCTCGGTTTCCATGAGGTCTCCACCGTTGTTGTGCTTCAATGGAAAGCGAGGATAGCTTTCAGGACTCCAAGCACTCTTGCTCTCGTACTGCTTCCCATGCTACCACACGGATCCCCCCCACGTCTCCTCTCTGTCTGCTGAGCCACAAGCTGCATTGTAGGCCCTTCGGAACACTTCTTGCATGCACAGCCCAAGGCGTCACACTGCTCTCTCTCTACCTTTTGAAACCTAGGTTGCCGCAGCTTCTCCCCGCTGACGAAGACAGTCAGAGCCGGTCTCATGTGCTGGGTAACGTGGACTCAGTGAGGACAAGGGCCCTACCTGCACTCAGAAAAACACTCTGCTCAGCTCTCCATCCAGGAGCTCACACCGCCTGACTCGGTTTAGCAGGACGTCGATGTGAGGTCCAAGCTGAGCAAAGAGCACAATTCCTCCTTTACCCTGCTAGGCCACGGAAGAGGTAATGCCAACTAGGCCTCGCTCAGGCCAGCCCTCCTTCAGGGATCTTGCCACACTTTGAAGCCTGCACAGTAAAAGGTACTTAGCGAAGTTCCCAGGGTTTCGTCATGCTCTCCCTCGGCAGCTCCACTCCTGCAGGGACTCATGTTTGCTGTGAACTAGGATAGGTGGCCCTGCTTCGAAAAGCAGTCTTTTCCCCTTTGGAAATGTGGATTCCTGTAGCCTCGGAGCTGCTTGTGAAACCCTAGGAAGGCCAGGCTTCTACTCACTGCAGGCACGCCCGGGGAGGAAACGAGTATGTTCCCCCAGAGAAACAGGCTGCTTGCAAGTGTCGAGGGGAGCTTCTCAGGTGCCCAGTGGGTCCCGTTTGTTTCCCTTCGCAGCTCCCATCCTGCAGGTCCTTATGCTGGGTGCTAACAAGAGTAGGTGGCTCTGCCGACAAAAGCAGCCTTTTCCCTTTGGAAGCTTGGATTCTAGTGTCTCAGGGGCTGCTTGCCAAACCTTGAAGTTGCACAGGTTCTAACCTCCGTAGGTACGCTTGCGTAGCAAACGAGCACTTTCCCCTGAGAAACCGGGTTCCTGCCACGTTGGAGAAGAGTTAATCCCGCAGACCTCGTTCCTCCTGGGAAAGCGCAAGGCCACACTGAGCCTCAGGGTAGTGCCTAAGTTTCCACCCGGTAAGCTCTGCGTGCCTCCGTTTCCATGAGGTCTCCACCGTTGTTGTGTTTCAATGGAAAGCGAGGATAGCTTTCAGGACTCCAAGCACTCTTGCCTCCGTACCGTTTCCCATGCTACCACACGGATCCCCCCCACGTCTCCTCTCTGTCTGCTGAGCCACAAGCAGCCGTGTAGGCCCTTCGGAACACTTCTTGCATGCACAGCCCAAGGCGTCACACTGCTCTCTCTCTACCTTTTGAAACCTAGGTTGCCGCAGCTTCTCCCAGCTCAGGAAGAAAGTCAGAGCCGGTCTCATGTACTGGGTACCGTGGACTCAGTGAGGACAAGGGCCCTACCTGCACTCAGAAAAACACTCTGCTCAGCTCTCCATCCAGGAGCTCACACCGCCTGACTCGGTTTAGCAGGACGTCGATGTGAGGTCCAAGCTGAGCAAAGAGCACAATTCCTCCTTTACCCTGCTAGGCCGCGGAAGAGGTAGTGCCAACTAGGCCTCGCTCAGGCCAGCCCTCCTTCAGGGATCTTGCCACACTTTGAAGCCTGCACAGTAAAAGGTACTTAGCGAAGTTCCCAGGGTTTCGTCATGCTCTCCCTCGGCAGCTCCACTCCTGCAGGGACTCATGTTTGCTGTGAACTAGGATAGGTGGCCCTGCTTCGAAAAGCAGTCTTTTCCCCTTTGAAAATGCGGATTCTTGTAGCCTCGGAGCTGTTTGCGAAACCCTAGGAAGGCCCAGCTTCTAGTCACTGCAGGCACGCCCGGGGAGGAAACGAGTATGTTCCCCCAGAGAAACAGGCTGCTTGCAAGTGTCGAGGGGAGCTTCTCAGGTGCCCAGTCGGTCCCGTTTGTTTCCCTTCGCAGCTCCCATCCTGCAGGTCCTTATGCTGGGTGCTAACAAGAGTAGGTGGCTCTGCCGACAAAAGCAGCCTTTTCCCTTTGGAAGCTTGGATTCTAGTGTCTCAGGGGCTGCTTGCCAAACCTTGAAGTTGCCCAGGTTCTAACCTCCGTAGGTACGCTTGCGTAGCAAACGAGCACTTTCCCCCGAGAAACCGGGTTCCTGCCACGTTGGAGAAGAGTTAATCCCGCAGACCTCGTTCCTCCTGGGAAAGCGCAAGGCCACACTGAGCCTCAGGGTAGTGCCTAAGTTTCCACCCGGTAAGCTCTGCGTGCCTCCGTTTCCATGAGGTCTCCACCGTTGTTGTGTTTCAATGGAAAGCGAGGATAGCTTTCAGGACTCCAAGCACTCTTGCCTCCGTACCGTTTCCCATGCTACCACACGGATCCCCCCCACGTCTCCTCTCTGTCTGCTGAGCCACAAGCAGCCGTGTAGGCCCTTCGGAACACTTCTTGCATGCACAGCCCAAGGCGTCACACTGCTCTCTCTCTACCTTTTGAAACCTAGGTTGCCGCAGCTTCTCCCAGCTCAGGAAGAAAGTCAGAGCCGGTCTCATGTACTGGGTACCGTGGACTCAGTGAGGACAAGGGCCCTACCTGCACTCAGAAAAACACTCTGCTCAGCTCTCCATCCAGGAGCTCACACCGCCTGACTCGGTTTAGCAGGACGTCGATGTGAGGTCCAAGCTGAGCAAAGAGCACAATTCCTCCTTTACCCTGCAAGGCCCCGGAAGAGGTAGTGCCAACTAGGCCTCGATCAGGCCAGCCCTCCTTCAGGGATCTTGCCACACTTTGAAGCCTGCAGTGTAAAAGGTACTTAGCGAAGTTTCCAGGGTTTCGCCATGCTCCCCCTCGGCAGCTCCACTCCTGCAGGGACTCATGTTTGCTGTGAACTAGGATAGGTGGCCCTGCCTCGAAAAGCAGTCTTTTCCCCTTTGGAAATGTGGATTCCTGTAGCCTCGGAGCTGCTTGTGAAACCCTAGGAAGGCCAGGCTTCTACTCACTGCAGGCACGCCCGGGGAGGAAACGAGTATGTTCCCCCAGAGAAACAGGCTGCTTGCAAGTGTCGAAAGGAGCTTCTCAGGTGCCCAGTGGGTCCCGTTTGTTTCCCTTCGCAGCTCCCATCCTGCAGGTCCTTATGCTGGGTGCTAACAAGAGTAGGTGGCTCTGCCGACAAAAGCAGCCTTTTCCCTTTGGAAGCTTGGATTCTAGTGTCTCAGGGGCTGCTTGCCAAACCTTGCAGTTGCCCAGGTTCTAACCTCCGTAGGTACGCTTGCGTAGCAAACGAGCACTTTCCCCCGAGAAACCGGGTTCCTGCCACGTTGGAGAAGAGTTAATCCCGCAGACCTCGTTCCTCCTGGGAAAGCGCAAGGCCACACTGAGCCTCAGGGTAGTGCCTAAGTTTCCACCCGGTAAGCTCTGCGTGCCTCCGTTTCCATGAGGTCTCCACCGTTGTTGTGTTTCAATGGAAAGCGAGGATAGCTTTCAGGACTCCAAGCACTCTTGCCTCCGTACCGTTTCCCATGCTACCACACGGATCCCCCCCACGTCTCCTCTCTGTCTGCTGAGCCACAAGCAGCCGTGTAGGCCCTTCGGAACACTTCTTGCATGCACAGCCCAAGGCGTCACACTGCTCTCTCTCTACCTTTTGAAACCTAGGTTGCCGCAGCTTCTCCCCGCTGACGAAGACAGTCAGAGCCGGTCTCATGTGCTGGGTAACGTGGACTCAGTGAGGACAAGGGCCCTACCTGTACTCAGAAAAACACTCTGCTCAGCTCTCCATCCAGGAGCTCACACCGCCTGACTCGGTTTAGCAGGACGTCGATGTGAGGTCCAAGCTGAGCAAAGAGCACAATTCCTCCTTTACCTTGCAAGGCCCCGGAAGAGGTAGTGCCAACTAGGCCTCGCTCAGGCCAGCCCTCCTTCAGGGATCTTGCCACACTTTGAAGCCTGCACTGTAAAAGGTACTTAGCGAAGTTCCCAGGGTTTCGCCATGCTCTCCCTCGGCAGCTCCACTCCTGCAGGGACTCATGTTTGCTGTGAACTAGGATAGGTGGCCCTGCCTCGAAAAGCAGTCTTTTCCCCTTTGGAAATGTGGATTCCTGTAGCCTCGGAGCTGCTTGTGAAACCCTAGGAAGGCCAGGCTTCTACTCACTGCAGGCACGCCCGGGGAGGAAACGAGTATGTTCCCCCAGAGAAACAGGCTGCTTGCAAGTGTCGAGGGGAGCTTCTCAGGTGCCCAGTGGGTCCCGTTTGTTTCCCTTCGCAGCTCCCATCCTGCAAGTCCTTATGCTGGGTGCTAACAAGAGTAGGTGGCTCTGCCGACAAAAGCAGCCTTTTCCCTTTGGAAGCTTGGATTCTAGTGTCTCAGGGGCTGCTTGCCAAACCTTGAAGTTGCCCAGGTTCTAACCTCCGTAGGTACGCTTGCGTAGCAAACGAGCACTTTCCCCCGAGAAACCGGGTTCCTGCCACGTTGGAGAAGAGTTAATCCCGCAGACCTCGTTCCTCCTGGGAAAGCGCAAGGCCACACTGAGCCTCAGGGTAGTGCCTAAGTTTCCACCCGGTAAGCTCTGCGTGCCTCCGTTTCCATGAGGTCTCCACCGTTGTTGTGTTTCAATGGAAAGCGAGGATAGCTTTCAGGACTCCAAGCACTCTTGCCTCCGTACCGTTTCCCATGCTACCACACGGATCCCCCCCACGTCTCCTCTCTGTCTGCTGAGCCACAAGCAGCCGTGTAGGCCCTTCGGAACACTTCTTGCATGCACAGCCCAAGGCGTCACACTGCTCTCTCTCTACCTTTTGAAACCTAGGTTGCCGCAGCTTCTCCCAGCTCAGGAAGAAAGTCAGAGCCGGTCTCATGTACTGGGTACCGTGGACTCAGTGAGGACAAGGGCCCTACCTGCACTCAGAAAAACACTCTGCTCAGCTCTCCATCCAGGAGCTCACACCGCCTGACTCGGTTTAGCAGGACGTCGATGTGAGGTCCAAGCTGAGCAAAGAGCACAATTCCTCCTTTACCCTGCTAGGCCGCGGAAGAGGTAGTGCCAACTAGGCCTCGCTCAGGCCAGCCCTCCTTCAGGGATCTTGCCACACTTTGAAGCCTGCACAGTAAAAGGTACTTAGCGAAGTTCCCAGGGTTTCGTCATGCTCTCCCTCGGCAGCTCCACTCCTGCAGGGACTCATGTTTGCTGTGAACTAGGATAGGTGGCCCTGCTTCGAAAAGCAGTCTTTTCCCCTTTGAAAATGCGGATTCTTGTAGCCTCGGAGCTGTTTGCGAAACCCTAGGAAGGCCCAGCTTCTAGTCACTGCAGGCACGCCCGGGAAGGAAACGAGTATGTTCCCCCAGAGAAACAGGCTGCTTGCAAGTGTCGAGGGGAGCTTCTCAGGTGCCCAGTCGGTCCCGTTTGTTTCCCTTCGCAGCTCCCATCCTGCAGGTACTTATGCTGGGTGCTAACAAGAGTAGGTGGCTCTGCCAACAAAAGCAGCCTTTTCCCTTTGGAAGCTTGGATTCTAGTGTCTAAGGGGCTGCTTGCCAAACCTTGAAGTTGCCCAGGTTCTAACCTCCGTAGGTACGCTTGCTTAGCAAACGAGCACTTTCCCCCGAGAAACCGGGTTCCTGCCACGTTGGAGAAGAGTTAATCCCGCAGACCTCGTTCCTCCTGGGAAAGCGCAAGGCCACACTGAGCCTCAGGGTAGTGCCTAAGTTTCCACCCGGTAAGCTCTTCGTGCCTCGGTTTCCATGAGGTCTCCACCGTTGTTGTGCTTCAATGGAAAGCGAGGATAGCTTTCAGGACTCCAAGCACTCTTGCTCTCGTACTGCTTACCATGCTACCACACGGATCCCCCCCATGTCTCCTCTCTGTCTGCTGAGCCACAAGCTGCATTGTAGGCCCTTCGGAACACTTCTTGCATGCACAGCCCAAGGCGTCACACTGCTCTCTCTCTACCTTTTGAAACCTAGGTTGCCGCAGCTTCTCCCCGCTGACGAAGACAGTCAGAGCCGGTCTCATGTGCTGGGTAACGTGGACTCAGTGAGGACAAGGGCCCTACCTGCACTCAGAAAAACACTCTGCTCAGCTCTCCATCCAGGAGCTCACACCGCCTGACTCGGTTTAGCAGGACGTCGATGTGAGGTCCAAGCTGAGCAAAGAGCACAATTCCTCCTTTACCCTGCTAGGCCGCGGAAGAGGTAATGCCAACTAGGCCTCGCTCAGGCCAGCCCTCCTTCAGGGATCTTGCCACACTTTGAAGCCTGCACAGTAAAAGGTACTTAGCGAAGTTCCCAGGGTTTCGTCATGCTCTCCCTCGGCAGCTCCACTCCTGCAGGGACTCATGTTTGCTGTGAACTAGGATAGGTGGCCCTGCTTCGAAAAGCAGTCTTTTCCCCTTTGGAAATGTGGATTCCTGTAGCCTCGGAGCTGCTTGTGAAACCCTAGGAAGGCCAGGCTTCTACTCACTGCAGGCACGCCCGGGGAGGAAACGAGTATGTTCCCCCAGAGAAACAGGCTGCTTGCAAGTGTCGAGGGGAGCTTCTCAGGTGCCCAGTGGGTCCCGTTTGTTTCCCTTCGCAGCTCCCATCCTGCAGGTCCTTATGCTGGGTGCTAACAAGAGTAGGTGGCTCTGCCGACAAAAGCAGCCTTTTCCCTTTGGAAGCTTGTATTCTAGTGTCTCAGGGGCTGCTTGCCAAACCTTGAAGTTGCCCAGGTTCTAACCTCCGTAGGTACGCTTGCGTAGCAAACGAGCACTTTCCCCCGAGAAACCGGGTTCCTGCCACGTTGGAGAAGAGTTAAGCCCGCAGACCTCGTTCCTCCTGGGAAAGCGCAAGGCCACACTGAGCCTCAGGGTAGTGCCTAAGTTTCCACCCGGTAAGCTCTGCGTGCCTCCGTTTCCATGAGGTCTCCACCGTTGTTGTGTTTCAATGGAAAGCGAGGATAGCTTTCAGGACTCCAAGCACTCTTGCCTCCGTACCGTTTCCCATGCTACCACACGGATCCCCCCCACGTCTCCTCTCTGTCTGCTGAGCCACAAGCAGCCGTGTAGGCCCTTCGGAACACTTCTTGCATGCACAGCCCAAGGCGTCACACTGCTCTCTCTCTACCTTTTGAAACCTAGGTTGCCGCAGCTTCTCCCAGCTCAGGAAGAAAGTCAGAGCCGGTCTCATGTACTGGGTACCGTGGACTCAGTGAGGACAAGGGCCCTACCTGCACTCAGAAAAACACTCTGCTCAGCTCTCCATCCAGGCGGTCACACCGCCTGACTCGGTTTAGCAGGACGTCGATGTGAGGTCCAAGCTGAGCAAAGAGCACAATTCCTCCTTTACCCTGCAAGGCCCCGGAAGAGGTAGTGCCAACTAGGCCTCGCTCAGGCCAGCCCTCCTTCAGGGATCTTGCCACACTTTGAAGCCTGCACAGTAAAAGGTACTTAGCGAAGTTCCCAGGGTTTCGTCATGCTCTCCCTCGGCAGCTCCACTCCTGCAGGGACTCATGTTTGCTGTGAACTAGGATAGGTGGCCCTGCCTCGAAAAGCAGTCTTTTCCCCTTTGGAAATGTGGATTCTTGTAGCCTCGGAGCTGCTTGCGAAACCCTAGGAAGGCCAGGCTTCTACTCACTGCAGGCACGCCCGGGGAGGAAACGAGTATGTTCCCCCAGAGAAACAGGCTGCTTGCAAGTGTCGAGGGGAGCTTCTCAGGTGCCCAGTGGGTCCCGTTTGTTTCCCTTCGCAGCTCCCGTCCTGCAGGTCCTTATGCTGGGTGCTAACAAGAGTAGGTGGCTCTGCCGACAAAAGCAGCCTTTTCCCTTTGGAAGCTTGGATTCTAGTGTCTCAGGGGCTGCTTGCCAAACCTTGAAGTTGCCCAGGTTCTAACCTCAATAGGTACGCTTGCGTAGCAAACGAGCACTTTCCCCCGAGAAACCGGGTTCCTGCCACGTTGGAGAAGAGTTAATCCCGCAGACCTCGTTCCTCCTGGGAAAGCGCAAGGCCACACTGAGCCTCAGGGTAGTTCCTAAGTTTCCACCCGGTAAGCTCTGCGTGCCTCGGTTTCCATGAGGTCTCCACCGTTGTTGTGCTTCAATGGAAAGCGAGGATAGCTTTCAGGACTCCAAGCACTCTTGCTCTCGTACTGTTTCCCATGCTACCACACGGATCCCCCCCACGTCTCCTCTCTGTCTGCTGAGCCACAAGCTGCATTGTAGGCCCTTCGGAACACTTCTTGCATGCACAGCCCAAGGCGTCACACTGCTCTCTCTCTACCTTTTGAAACCTAGGTTGCCGCAGCTTCTCCCCGCTGACGAAGACAGTCAGAGCCGGTCTCATGTGCTGGGTAACGTGGACTCAGTGAGGACAAGGGCCCTACCTGCACTCAGAAAAACACTCTGCTCAGCTCTCCATCCAGGAGCTCACACCGCCTGACTCGGTTTAGCAGGACGTCGATGTGAGGTCCAAGCTGAGCAAAGAGCACAATTCCTCCTTTACCTTCCAAGGCCCCGGAAGAGGTAGTGCCAACTAGGCCTTGCTCAGGCCAGCCCTCCTTCAGGGATCTTGCCACACTTTGAAGCCTGCACTGTAAAAGGTACTTAGCGAAGTTTCCAGGGTTTCGCCATGCTCCCCCTCGGCAGCTCCACTCCTGCAGGGACTCATGTTTGCTGTGAACTAGGATAGGTGGCCCTGCCTCGAAAAGCAGTCTTTTCCCCTTTGGAAATGTGGATTCTTGTAGCCTCGGAGCTGCTTGCGAAACCCTAGGAAGGCCAGGCTTCTACTCACTGCAGGCACGCCCGGGGAGGAAACGAGTATGTTCCCCCAGAGAAACAGGCTGCTTGCAAGTGTCGAGGGGAGCTTCTCAGGTGCCCAGTGGGTCCTGTTTGTTTCCCTTCGCAGCTCCCATCCTGCAGGTCCTTATGCTGGGTGCTAACAAGAGTAGGTGGCTCTGCCGACAAAAGCAGCCATTTCCCTTTGGAAGCTTGGATTCTAGTGTCTCAGGGGCTGCTTGCCAAACCTTGACGTTGCCCAGGTTCTAACCTCAATAGGTACGCTTGCGTAGCAAACGAGCACTTTCCCCCGAGAAACCGGGTTCCTGCCAGGTTGGAGAAGAGTTAATCCCGCAGACCTCGTTCCTCCTGGGAAAGCGCAAGGCCACACTGAGCCTCAGGGTAGTTCCTAAGTTTCCACCCGGTAAGCTCTGCGTGCCTCGGTTTCCATGAGGTCTCCACCGTTGTTGTGCTTCAATGGAAAGCGAGGATAGCTTTCAGGACTCCAAGCACTCTTGCTCTCGTACTGTTTCCCATGCTACCACACGGATCCCCCCCACGTCTCCTCTTTGTCTGCTGAGCCACAAGCTGCATTGTAGGCCCTTCGGAACACTTCTTGCATGCACAGCCCAAGGCGTCACACTGCTCTCTCTCTACCTTTTGAAACCTAGATTGCCGCAGCTTCTCCCCGCTGACGAAGACAGTCATAGCCGGTCTCATGTGCTGGGTAACGTGGACTCAGTGAGGACAAGGGCCCTACCTGCACTCAGAAAAACACTCTGCTCAGCTCTCCATCCAGGAGCTCACACCGCCTGACTCGGTTTAGCAGGACGTCGATGTGAGGTCCAAGCTGAGCAAAGAGCACAATTCCTCCTTTACCCTGCTAGGCCGCGGAAGAGGTAGTGCCAACTAGGCCTCGCTCAGGCCAGCCCTCCTTCAGGGATCTTGCCACACTTTGAAGCCTGCACAGTAAAAGGTACTTAGCGAAGTTCCCAGGGTTTCGTCATGCTCTCCCTCGGCAGCTCCACTCCTGCAGGGACTCATGTTTGCTGTGAACTGGGATAGGTGGCCCTGCTTCGAAAAGCAGTCTTTTCCCCTTTGGAAATGTGGATTCCTGTAGCCTCGGAGCTGCTTGTGAAACCCTAGGAAGGCCAGGCTTCTACTCACTGCAGGCACGCCCGGGGAGGAAACGAGTATGTTCCCCCAGAGAAACAGGTTGCTTGCAAGTGTCGAGGGGAGCTTCTCAGGTGCCCATTGGGTCCCGTTTGTTTCCCTTCGCAGCTCCCATCCTGCAGGTCCTTATGCTGGGTGCTAACAAGAGTAGGTGGCTCTGCCGACAAAAGCAGCCTTTTCCCTTTGGAAGCTTGGATTCTAGTGTCTCAGGGGCTGCTTGCCAAACCTTGAAGTTGCCCAGGTTCTAACCTCCGTAGGTACGCTTGCGTAGCAAACGAGCACTTTCCCCCGAGAAACCGGGTTCCTGCCACGTTGGAGAAGAGTTAATCCCGCAGACCTCGTTCCTCCTGGGAAAGCGCAAGGCCACACTGAGCCTCAGGGTAGTGCCTAAGTTTCCACCCGGTAAGCTCTGCGTGCCTCCGTTTCCATGAGGTCTCCACCGTTGTTGTGTTTCAATGGAAAGCGAGGATAGCTTTCAGGACTCCAAGCACTCTTGCCTCCGTACCGTTTCCCATGCTACCACACGGATCCCCCCCACGTCTCCTCTCTGTCTGCTGAGCCACAAGCAGCCGTGTAGGCCCTTCGGAACACTTCTTGCATGCACAGCCCAAGGCGTCACACTGCTCTCTCTCTACCTTTTGAAACCTAGGTTGCCGCAGCTTCTCCCAGCTCAGGAAGAAAGTCAGAGCCGGTCTCATGTACTGGGTACCGTGGACTCAGTGAGGACAAGGGCCCTACCTGCACTCAGAAAAACACTCTGCTCAGCTCTCCATCCAGGAGCTCACACCGCCTGACTCGGTTTAGCAGAACGTCGATGTGAGGTCCAAGCTGAGCAAAGAGCACAATTCCTCCTTTACCCTGCTAGGCCGCGGAAGAGGTAGTGCCAACTAGGCCTCGCTCAGGCCAGCCCTCCTTCAGGGATCTTGCCACACTTTGAAGCCTGCACAGTAAAAGGTACTTAGCGAAGTTCCCAGGGTTTCGTCATGCTCTCCCTCGGCAGCTCCACTCCTGCAGGGACTCATGTTTGCTGTGAACTAGGATAGGTGGCCCTGCTTCGAAAAGCAGTCTTTTCCCCTTTGAAAATGCGGATTCTTGTAGCCTCGGAGCTGTTTGCGAAACCCTAGGAAGGCCCAGCTTCTAGTCACTGCAGGCACGCCCGGGGAGGAAACGAGTATGTTCCCCCAGAGAAACAGGCTGCTTGCAAGTGTCGAGGGGAGCTTCTCAGGTGCCCAGTGGGTCCCGTTTGTTTCCCTTCGCAGCTCCCATCCTGCAGGTACTTATGCTGGGTGCTAACAAGAGTAGGTGGCTCTGCCAACAAAAGCAGCCTTTTCCCTTTGGAAGCTTGGATTCTAGTGTCTAAGGGGCTGCTTGCCAAACCTTGAAGTTGCCCAGGTTCTAACCTCCGTAGGTACGCTTGCGTAGCAAACGAGCACTTTCCCCCGAGAAACAGGGTTCCTGCCACGTTGGAGAAGAGTTAATCCCGCAGACCTCGTTCCTCCTGGGAAAGCGCAAGGCCACACTGAGCCTCAGGGTAGTGCCTAAGTTTCCACCCGGTAAGCTCTGCGTGCCTCGGTTTCCATGAGGTCTCCACCGTTGTGCTTCAATGGAAAGCGAGGATAGCTTTCAGGACTCCAAGCACTCTTGCTCTCGTACTGCTTCCCATGCTACCACACGGATCCCCCCCACGTCTCCTCTCTGTCTGCTGAGCCACAAGCTGCATTGTAGGCCCTTCGGAACACTTCTTGCATGCACAGCCCAAGGCGTCACACTGCTCTCTCTCTACCTTTTGAAACCTAGGTTGCCGCAGCTTCTCCCCGCTGACGAAGACAGTCAGAGCCGGTCTCATGTGCTGGGTAACGTGGACTCAGTGAGGACAAGGGCCCTACCTGCACTCAGAAAAACACTCTGCTCAGCTCTCCATCCAGGAGCTCACACCGCCTGACTCGGTTTAGCAGGACGTCGATGTGAGGTCCAAGCTGAGCAAAGAGCACAATTCCTCCTTTACCCTGCTAGGCCACGGAAGAGGTAATGCCAACTAGGCCTCGCTCAGGCCAGCCCTCCTTCAGGGATCTTGCCACACTTTGAAGCCTGCACAGTAAAAGGTACTTAGCGAAGTTCCCAGGGTTTCGTCATGCTCTCCCTCGGCAGCTCCACTCCTGCAGGGACTCATGTTTGCTGTGAACTAGGATAGGTGGCCCTGCTTCGAAAAGCAGTCTTTTCCCCTTTGAAAATGCGGATTCTTGTAGCCTCGGAGCTGTTTGCGAAACCCTAGGAAGGCCCAGCTTCTAGTCACTGCAGGCACGCCCGGGGAGGAAACGAGTATGTTCCCCCAGAGAAACAGGCTGCTTGCAAGTGTCGAGGGGAGCTTCTCAGGTGCCCAGTGGGTCCCGTTTGTTTCCCTTCGCAGCTCCCATCCTGCAGGTCCTTATGCTGGGTGCTAACAAGAGTAGGTGGCTCTGCCGACAAAAGCAGCCTTTTCCCTTTGGAAGCTTGGATTCTAGTGTCTCAGGGGCTGCTTGCCAAACCTTGAAGTTGCCCAGGTTCTAACCTCCGTAGGTACGCTTGCGTAGCAAACGAGCACTTTCCCCCGAGAAACCGGGTTCCTGCCACGTTGGAGAAGAGTTAATCCCGCAGACCTCGTTCCTCCTGGGAAAGCGCAAGGCCACACTGAGCCTCAGGGTAGTTCCTAATTTTCCACCCAGTAAGCTCTGCGTGCCTCGGTTTCCATGAGGTCTCCACCGTTGTTGTGCTTCAATGGAAAGCGAGGATAGCTTTCAGGACTCCAAGCACTCTTGCTCTCGTACTGTTTCCCATGCTACCACACGGATCCCCCCCACGTCTCCTCTCTGTCTGCTGAGCCACAAGCTGCATTGTAGGCCCTTCGGAACACTTCTTGCATGCACAGCCCAAGGCGTCACACTGCTCTCTCTCTACCTTTTGAAACCTAGGTTGCCGCAGCTTCTCCCAGCTCAGGAAGAAAGTCAGAGCCGGTCTCATGTACTGGGTACCGTGGACTCAGTGAGGACAAGGGCCCTACCTGCACTCAGAAAAACACTCTGCTCAGCTCTCCATCCAGGCGGTCACACCGCCTGACTCGGTTTAGCAGGACGTCGATGTGAGGTCCAAGCTGAGCAAAGAGCACAATTCCTCCTTTACCCTGCAAGGCCCCGGAAGAGGTAGTGCCAACTAGGCCTCGCTCAGGCCAGCCCTCCTTCAGGGATCTTGCCACACTTTGAAGCCTGCACAGTAAAAGGTACTTAGCGAAGTTCCCAGGGTTTCGTCATGCTCTCCCTCGGCAGCTCCACTCCTGCAGGGACTCATGTTTGCTGTGAACTAGGATAGGTGGCCCTGCCTCGAAAAGCAGTCTTTTCCCCTTTGGAAATGTGGATTCTTGTAGCCTCGGAGCTGCTTGCGAAACCCTAGGAAGGCCAGGCTTCTACTCACTGCAGGCACGCCCGGGGAGGAAACGAGTATGTTCCCCCAGAGAAACAGGCTGCTTGCAAGTGTCGAGGGGAGCTTCTCAGGTGCCCAGTGGGTCCCGTTTGTTTCCCTTCGCAGCTCCCGTCCTGCAGGTCCTTATGCTGGGTGCTAACAAGAGTAGGTGGCTCTGCCGACAAAAGCAGCCTTTTCCCTTTGGAAGCTTGGATTCTAGTGTCTCAGGGGCTGCTTGCCAAACCTTGAAGTTGCCCAGGTTCTAACCTCAATAGGTACGCTTGCGTAGCAAACGAGCACTTTCCCCCGAGAAACCGGGTTCCTGCCACGTTGGAGAAGAGTTAATCCCGCAGACCTCGTTCCTCCTGGGAAAGCGCAAGGCCACACTGAGCCTCAGGGTAGTTCCTAAGTTTCCACCCGGTAAGCTCTGCGTGCCTCGGTTTCCATGAGGTCTCCACCGTTGTTGTGCTTCAATGGAAAGCGAGGATAGCTTTCAGGACTCCAAGCACTCTTGCTCTCGTACTGTTTCCCATGCTACCACACGGATCCCCCCCACGTCTCCTCTCTGTCTGCTGAGCCACAAGCTGCATTGTAGGCCCTTCGGAACACTTCTTGCATGCACAGCCCAAGGCGTCACACTGCTCTCTCTCTACCTTTTGAAACCTAGGTTGCCGCAGCTTCTCCCCGCTGACGAAGACAGTCAGAGCCGGTCTCATGTGCTGGGTAACGTGGACTCAGTGAGGACAAGGGCCCTACCTGCACTCAGAAAAACACTCTGCTCAGCTCTCCATCCAGGAGCTCACACCGCCTGACTCGGTTTAGCAGGACGTCGATGTGAGGTCCAAGCTGAGCAAAGAGCACAATTCCTCCTTTACCTTCCAAGGCCCCGGAAGAGGTAATGCCAACTAGGCCTTGCTCAGGCCAGCCCTCCTTCAGGGATCTTGCCACACTTTGAAGCCTGCACTGTAAAAGGTACTTAGCGAAGTTTCCAGGGTTTCGCCATGCTCCCCCTCGGCAGCTCCACTCCTGCAGGGACTCATGTTTGCTGTGAACTAGGATAGGTGGCCCTGCCTCGAAAAGCAGTCTTTTCCCCTTTGGAAATGTGGATTCTTGTAGCCTCGGAGCTGCTTGCGAAACCCTAGGAAGGCCAGGCTTCTACTCACTGCAGGCACGCCCGGGGAGGAAACGAGTATGTTCCCCCAGAGAAACAGGCTGCTTGCAAGTGTCGAGGGGAGCTTCTCAGGTGCCCAGTGGGTCCTGTTTGTTTCCCTTCGCAGCTCCCATCCTGCAGGTCCTTATGCTGGGTGCTAACAAGAGTAGGTGGCTCTGCCGACAAAAGCAGCCATTTCCCTTTGGAAGCTTGGATTCTAGTGTCTCAGGGGCTGCTTGCCAAACCTTGACGTTGCCCAGGTTCTAACCTCAATAGGTACGCTTGCGTAGCAAACGAGCACTTTCCCCCGAGAAACCGGGTTCCTGCCAGGTTGGAGAAGAGTTAATCCCGCAGACCTCGTTCCTCCTGGGAAAGCGCAAGGCCACACTGAGCCTCAGGGTAGTTCCTAAGTTTCCACCCGGTAAGCTCTGCGTGCCTCGGTTTCCATGAGGTCTCCACCGTTGTTGTGCTTCAATGGAAAGCGAGGATAGCTTTCAGGACTCCAAGCACTCTTGCTCTCGTACTGTTTCCCATGCTACCACACGGATCCCCCCCACGTCTCCTCTTTGTCTGCTGAGCCACAAGCTGCATTGTAGGCCCTTCGGAACACTTCTTGCATGCACAGCCCAAGGCGTCACACTGCTCTCTCTCTACCTTTTGAAACCTAGATTGCCGCAGCTTCTCCCCGCTGACGAAGACAGTCATAGCCGGTCTCATGTGCTGGGTAACGTGGACTCAGTGAGGACAAGGGCCCTACCTGCACTCAGAAAAACACTCTGCTCAGCTCTCCATCCAGGAGCTCACACCGCCTGACTCGGTTTAGCAGGACGTCGATGTGAGGTCCAAGCTGAGCAAAGAGCACAATTCCTCCTTTACCCTGCTAGGCCGCGGAAGAGGTAGTGCCAACTAGGCCTCGCTCAGGCCAGCCCTCCTTCAGGGATCTTGCCACACTTTGAAGCCTGCACAGTAAAAGGTACTTAGCGAAGTTCCCAGGGTTTCGTCATGCTCTCCCTCGGCAGCTCCACTCCTGCAGGGACTCATGTTTGCTGTGAACTGGGATAGGTGGCCCTGCTTCGAAAAGCAGTCTTTTCCCCTTTGGAAATGTGGATTCCTGTAGCCTCGGAGCTGCTTGTGAAACCCTAGGAAGGCCAGGCTTCTACTCACTGCAGGCACGCCCGGGGAGGAAACGAGTATGTTCCCCCAGAGAAACAGGTTGCTTGCAAGTGTCGAGGGGAGCTTCTCAGGTGCCCATTGGGTCCCGTTTGTTTCCCTTCGCAGCTCCCATCCTGCAGGTCCTTATGCTGGGTGCTAACAAGAGTAGGTGGCTCTGCCGACAAAAGCAGCCTTTTCCCTTTGGAAGCTTGGATTCTAGTGTCTCAGGGGCTGCTTGCCAAACCTTGAAGTTGCCCAGGTTCTAACCTCCGTAGGTACGCTTGCGTAGCAAACGAGCACTTTCCCCCGAGAAACCGGGTTCCTGCCACGTTGGAGAAGAGTTAATCCCGCAGACCTCGTTCCTCCTGGGAAAGCGCAAGGCCACACTGAGCCTCAGGGTAGTGCCTAAGTTTCCACCCGGTAAGCTCTGCGTGCCTCCGTTTCCATGAGGTCTCCACCGTTGTTGTGTTTCAATGGAAAGCGAGGATAGCTTTCAGGACTCCAAGCACTCTTGCCTCCGTACCGTTTCCCATGCTACCACACGGATCCCCCCCACGTCTCCTCTCTGTCTGCTGAGCCACAAGCAGCCGTGTAGGCCCTTCGGAACACTTCTTGCATGCACAGCCCAAGGCGTCACACTGCTCTCTCTCTACCTTTTGAAACCTAGGTTGCCGCAGCTTCTCCCAGCTCAGGAAGAAAGTCAGAGCCGGTCTCATGTACTGGGTACCGTGGACTCAGTGAGGACAAGGGCCCTACCTGCACTCAGAAAAACACTCTGCTCAGCTCTCCATCCAGGAGCTCACACCGCCTGACTCGGTTTAGCAGAACGTCGATGTGAGGTCCAAGCTGAGCAAAGAGCACAATTCCTCCTTTACCCTGCTAGGCCGCGGAAGAGGTAGTGCCAACTAGGCCTCGCTCAGGCCAGCCCTCCTTCAGGGATCTTGCCACACTTTGAAGCCTGCACAGTAAAAGGTACTTAGCGAAGTTCCCAGGGTTTCGTCATGCTCTCCCTCGGCAGCTCCACTCCTGCAGGGACTCATGTTTGCTGTGAACTAGGATAGGTGGCCCTGCTTCGAAAAGCAGTCTTTTCCCCTTTGAAAATGCGGATTCTTGTAGCCTCGGAGCTGTTTGCGAAACCCTAGGAAGGCCCAGCTTCTAGTCACTGCAGGCACGCCCGGGGAGGAAACGAGTATGTTCCCCCAGAGAAACAGGCTGCTTGCAAGTGTCGAGGGGAGCTTCTCAGGTGCCCAGTGGGTCCCGTTTGTTTCCCTTCGCAGCTCCCATCCTGCAGGTACTTATGCTGGGTGCTAACAAGAGTAGGTGGCTCTGCCAACAAAAGCAGCCTTTTCCCTTTGGAAGCTTGGATTCTAGTGTCTAAGGGGCTGCTTGCCAAACCTTGAAGTTGCCCAGGTTCTAACCTCCGTAGGTACGCTTGCGTAGCAAACGAGCACTTTCCCCCGAGAAACAGGGTTCCTGCCACGTTGGAGAAGAGTTAATCCCGCAGACCTCGTTCCTCCTGGGAAAGCGCAAGGCCACACTGAGCCTCAGGGTAGTGCCTAAGTTTCCACCCGGTAAGCTCTGCGTGCCTCGGTTTCCATGAGGTCTCCACCGTTGTGCTTCAATGGAAAGCGAGGATAGCTTTCAGGACTCCAAGCACTCTTGCTCTCGTACTGCTTCCCATGCTACCACACGGATCCCCCCCACGTCTCCTCTCTGTCTGCTGAGCCACAAGCTGCATTGTAGGCCCTTCGGAACACTTCTTGCATGCACAGCCCAAGGCGTCACACTGCTCTCTCTCTACCTTTTGAAACCTAGGTTGCCGCAGCTTCTCCCCGCTGACGAAGACAGTCAGAGCCGGTCTCATGTGCTGGGTAACGTGGACTCAGTGAGGACAAGGGCCCTACCTGCACTCAGAAAAACACTCTGCTCAGCTCTCCATCCAGGAGCTCACACCGCCTGACTCGGTTTAGCAGGACGTCGATGTGAGGTCCAAGCTGAGCAAAGAGCACAATTCCTCCTTTACCCTGCTAGGCCACGGAAGAGGTAATGCCAACTAGGCCTCGCTCAGGCCAGCCCTCCTTCAGGGATCTTGCCACACTTTGAAGCCTGCACAGTAAAAGGTACTTAGCGAAGTTCCCAGGGTTTCGTCATGCTCTCCCTCGGCAGCTCCACTCCTGCAGGGACTCATGTTTGCTGTGAACTAGGATAGGTGGCCCTGCTTCGAAAAGCAGTCTTTTCCCCTTTGGAAATGTGGATTCCTGTAGCCTCGGAGCTGCTTGTGAAACCCTAGGAAGGCCAGGCTTCTACTCACTGCAGGCACGCCCGGGGAGGAAACGAGTATGTTCCCCCAGAGAAACAGGCTGCTTGCAAGTGTCGAGGGGAGCTTCTCAGGTGCCCAGTGGGTCCCGTTTGTTTCCCTTCGCAGCTCCCATCCTGCAGGTCCTTATGCTGGGTGCTAACAAGAGTAGGTGGCTCTGCCGACAAAAGCAGCCTTTTCCCTTTGGAAGCTTGGATTCTAGTGTCTCAGGGGCTGCTTGCCAAACCTTGAAGTTGCCCAGGTTCTAACCTCCGTAGGTACGCTTGCGTAGCAAACGAGCACTTTCCCCCGAGAAACCGGGTTCCTGCCACGTTGGAGAAGAGTTAATCCCGCAGACCTCGTTCCTCCTGGGAAAGCGCAAGGCCACACTGAGCCTCAGGGTAGTTCCTAATTTTCCACCCGGTAAGCTCTGCGTGCCTCGGTTTCCATGAGGTCTCCACCGTTGTTGTGCTTCAATGGAAAGCGAGGATAGCTTTCAGGACTCCAAGCACTCTTGCTCTCGTACTGTTTCCCATGCTACCACACGGATCCCCCCCACGTCTCCTCTCTGTCTGCTGAGCCACAAGCTGCATTGTAGGCCCTTCGGAACACTTCTTGCATGCACAGCCCAAGGCGTCACACTGCTCTCTCTCTACCTTTTGAAACCTAGGTTGCCGCAGCTTCTCCCCGCTGACGAAGACAGTCAGAGCCGGTCTCATGTGCTGGGTAACGTGGACTCAGTGAGGACAAGGGCCCTACCTGCACTCAGAAAAACACTCTGCTCAGCTCTCCATCCAGGAGCTCACACCGCCTGACTCGGTTTAGCAGGACGTCGATGTGAGGTCCAAGCTGAGCAAAGAGCACAATTCCTCCTTTACCCTGCTAGGCCGCGGAAGAGGTAATGCCAACTAGGCCTCGCTCAGGCAAGCCCTCCTTCAGGGATCTTGCCACACTTTGAAGCCTGCACAGTAAAGGTACTTAGCGAAGTTCCCAGGGTTTCGTCATGCTCTCCCTCGGCAGCTCCACTCCTGCAGGGACTCATGTTTGCTGTGAACTAGGATAGGTGGCCCTGCTTCGAAAAGCAGTCTTTTCCCCTTTGAAAATGCGGATTCTTGTAGCCTCGGAGCTGTTTGCGAAACCCTAGGAAGGCCCAGCTTCTAGTCACTGCAGGCACGCCCGGGGAGGAAACGAGTATGTTCCCCCAGAGAAACAGGCTGCTTGCAAGTGTCGAGGGGAGCTTCTCAGGTGCCCAGTCGGTCCCGTTTGTTTCCCTTCGCAGCTCCCATCCTGCAGGTACTTATGCTGGGTGCTAACAAGAGTAGGTGGCTCTGCCAACAAAAGCAGCCTTTTCCCTTTGGAAGCTTGGATTCTAGTGTCTAAGGGGCTGCTTGCCAAACCTTGAAGTTGCCCAGGTTCTAACCTCCGTAGGTACGCTTGCTTAGCAAACGAGCACTTTCCCCCGAGAAACCGGGTTCCTGCCACGTTGGAGAAGAGTTAATCCCGCAGACCTCGTTCCTCCTGGGAAAGCGCAAGGCCACACTGAGCCTCAGGGTAGTGCCTAAGTTTCCACCCGGTAAGCTCTTCGTGCCTCGGTTTCCATGAGGTCTCCACCGTTGTTGTGCTTCAATGGAAAGCGAGGATAGGTTTCAGGACTCCAAGCACTCTTGCTCTCGTACTGCTTCCCATGCTACCACACGGATCCCCCCCACGTCTCCTCTCTGTCTGCTGAGCCACAAGCTGCATTGTAGGCCCTTCGGAACACTTCTTGCATGCACAGCCCAAGGCGTCACACTGCTCTCTCTCTACCTTTTGAAACCTAGGTTGCCGCAGCTTCTCCCCGCTGACGAAGACAGTCAGAGCCGGTCTCATGTGCTGGGTAACGTGGACTCAGTGAGGACAAGGGCCCTACCTGCACTCAGAAAAACACTCTGCTCAGCTCTCCATCCAGGCGGTCACACCGCCTGACTCGGTTTAGCAGGACGTCGATGTGAGGTCCAAGCTGAGCAAAGAGCACAATTCCTCCTTTACCCTGCTAGGCCACGGAAGAGGTAATGCCAACTAGGCCTCGCTCAGGCCAGCCCTCCTTCAGGGATCTTGCCACACTTTGAAGCCTGCACAGTAAAAGGTACTTAGCGAAGTTCCCAGGGTTTCGTCATGCTCTCCCTCGGCAGCTCCACTCCTGCAGGGACTCATGTTTGCTGTGAACTAGGATAGGTGGCCCTGCTTCGAAAAGCAGTCTTTTCCCCTTTGAAAATGCGGATTCTTGTAGCCTCGGAGCTGTTTGCGAAACCCTAGGAAGGCCCAGCTTCTAGTCACTGCAGGCACGCCCGGGGAGGAAACGAGTATGTTCCCCCAGAGAAACAGGCTGCTTGCAAGTGTCGAGGGGAGCTTCTCAGGTGCCCAGTCGGTCCCGTTTGTTTCCCTTCGCAGCTCCCATCCTGCAGGTACTTATGCTGGGTGCTAACAAGAGTAGGTGGCTCTGCCAACAAAAGCAGCCTTTTCCCTTTGGAAGCTTGGATTCTAGTGTCTAAGGGGCTGCTTGCCAAACCTTGAAGTTGCCCAGGTTCTAACCTCCGTAGGTACGCTTGCTTAGCAAACGAGCACTTTCCCCCGAGAAACAGGGTTCCTGCCACGTTGGAGAAGAGTTAATCCCGCAGACCTCGTTCCTACTGGGAAAGCGCAAGGCCACACTGAGCCTCAGGGTAGTGCCTAAGTTTCCACCCGGTAAGCTCTTCGTGCCTCGGTTTCCATGAGGTCTCCACCGTTGTTGTGCTTCAATGGAAAGCGAGGATAGCTTTCAGGACTCCAAGCACTCTTGCTCTCGTACTGCTTCCCATGCTACCACACGGATCCCCCCCACGTCTCCTCTCTGTCTGCTGAGCCACAAGCTGCATTGTAGGCCCTTCGGAACACTTCTTGCATGCACAGCCCAAGGCGTCACACTGCTCTCTCTCTACCTTTTGAAACCTAGGTTGCCGCAGCTTCTCCCCGCTGACGAAGACAGTCAGAGCCGGTCTCATGTGCTGGGTAACGTGGACTCAGTGAGGACAAGGGCCCTACCTGCACTCAGAAAAACACTCTGCTCAGCTCTCCATCCAGGAGCTCACACCGCCTGACTCGGTTTAGCAGGACGTCGATGTGAGGTCCAAGCTGAGCAAAGAGCACAATTCCTCCTTTACCCTGCTAGGCCACGGAAGAGGTAATGCCAACTAGGCCTCGCTCAGGCCAGCCCTCCTTCAGGGATCTTGCCACACTTTGAAGCCTGCACAGTAAAAGGTACTTAGCGAAGTTCCCAGGGTTTCGTCATGCTCTCCCTCGGCAGCTCCACTCCTGCAGGGACTCATGTTTGCTGTGAACTAGGATAGGTGGCCCTGCTTCGAAAAGCAGTCTTTTCCCCTTTGGAAATGTGGATTCCTGTAGCCTCGGAGCTGCTTGTGAAACCCTAGGAAGGCCAGGCTTCTACTCACTGCAGGCACGCCCGGGGAGGAAACGAGTATGTTCCCCCAGAGAAACAGGCTGCTTGCAAGTGTCGAGGGGAGCTTCTCAAGTGCCCAGTGGGTCCCGTTTGTTTCCCTTCGCAGCTCCCATCCTGCAGGTCCTTATGCTGGGTGCTAACAAGAGTAGGTGGCTCTGCCGACAAAAGCAGCCTTTTCCCTTTGGAAGCTTGGATTCTAGTGTCTCAGGGGCTGCTTGCCAAACCTTGAAGTTGCCCAGGTTCTAACCTCCGTAGGTACGCTTGCTTAGCAAACGAGCACTTTCCCCCGAGAAACCGGGTTCCTGCCACGTTGGAGAAGAGTTAATCCCGCAGACCTCGTTCCTCCTGGGAAAGCGCAAGGCCACACTGAGCCTCAGGGTAGTGCCTAAGTTTCCACCCGGTAAGCTCTTCGTGCCTCGGTTTCCATGAGGTCTCCACCGTTGTTGTGCTTCAATGGAAAGCGAGGATAGCTTTCAGGACTCCAAGCACTCTTGCTCTCGTACTGCTTCCCATGCTACCACACGGATCCCCCCCACGTCTCCTCTCTGTCTGCTGAGCCACAAGCTGCATTGTAGGCCCTTCGGAACACTTCTTGCATGCACAGCCCAAGGCGTCACACTGCTCTCTCTCTACCTTTTGAAACCTAGGTTGCCGCAGCTTCTCCCCGCTGACGAAGACAGTCAGAGCCGGTCTCATGTACTGGGTACCGTGGACTCAGTGAGGACAAGGGCCCTACCTGCACTCAGAAAAACACTCTGCTCAGCTCTCCATCCAGGAGCTCACACCGCCTGACTCGGTTTAGCAGGACGTCAATGTGAGGTCCAAGCTGAGCAAAGAGCACAATTCCTCCTTTACCCTGCTAGGCCGCGGAAGAGGTAGTGCCAACTAGGCCTCGCTCAGGCCAGCCCTCCTTCAGGGATCTTGCCACACTTTGAAGCCTGCACAGTAAAAGGTACTTAGCGAAGTTCCCAGGGTTTCGTCATGCTCTCCCTCGGCAGCTCCACTCCTGCAGGGACTCATGTTTGCTGTGAACTAGGATAGGTGGCCCTGCTTCGAAAAGCAGTCTTTTCCCCTTTGAAAATGCGGATTCTTGTAGCCTCGGAGCTGTTTGCGAAACCCTAGGAAGGCCCAGCTTCTAGTCACTGCAGGCACGCCCGGGGAGGAAACGAGTATGTTCCCCCAGAGAAACAGGCTGCTTGCAAGTGTCGAGGGGAGCTTCTCAGGTGCCCAGTGGGTCCCGTTTGTTTCCCTTCGCAGCTCCCATCCTGCAGGTCCTTATGCTGGGTGCTAACAAGAGTAGGTGGCTCTGCCGACAAAAGCAGCCTTTTCCCTTTGGAAGCTTGGATTCTAGTGTCTCAGGGGCTGCTTGCCAAACCTTGAAGTTGCCCAGGTTCTAACCTCCGTAGGTACGCTTGCGTAGCAAACGAGCACTTTCCCCCGAGAAACCGGGTTCCTGCCACGTTGGAGAAGAGTTAATCCCGCAGACCTCGTTCCTCCTGGGAAAGCGCAAGGCCACACTGAGCCTCAGGGTAGTGCCTAAGTTTCCACCCGGTAAGCTCTGCGTGCCTCCGTTTCCATGAGGTCTCCACCGTTGTTGTGTTTCAATGGAAAGCGAGGATAGCTTTCAGGACTCCAAGCACTCTTGCCTCCGTACCGTTTCCCATGCTACCACACGGATCCCCCCCACGTCTCCTCTCTGTCTGCTGAGCCACAAGCAGCCGTGTAGGCCCTTCGGAACACTTCTTGCATGCACAGCCCAAGGCGTCACACTGCTCTCTCTCTACCTTTTGAAACCTAGGTTGCCGCAGCTTCTCCCAGCTCAGGAAGACAGTCAGAGCCGGTCTCATGTACTGGGTACCGTGGACTCAGTGAGGACAAGGGCCCTACCTGCACTCAGAAAAACACTCTGCTCAGCTCTCCATCCAGGAGCTCACACCGCCTGACTCGGTTTAGCAGGACGTCGATGTGAGGTCCAAGCTGAGCAAAGAGCACAATTCCTCCTTTACCCTGCTAGGCCGCGGAAGAGGTAGTGCCAACTAGGCCTCGCTCAGGCCAGCCCTCCTTCAGGGATCTTGCCACACTTTGAAGCCTGCACAGTAAAAGGTACTTAGCGAAGTTCCCAGGGTTTCGTCATGCTCTCCCTCGGCAGCTCCACTCCTGCAGGGACTCATGTTTGCTGTGAACTAGGATAGGTGGCCCTGCTTCGAAAAGCAGTCTTTTCCCCTTTGAAAATGCGGATTCTTGTAGCCTCGGAGCTGTTTGCGAAACCCTAGGAAGGCCCAGCTTCTAGTCACTGCAGGCACGCCCGGGGAGGAAACGAGTATGTTCCCCCAGAGAAACAGGCTGCTTGCAAGTGTCGAGGGGAGCTTCTCAGGTGCCCAGTGGGTCCCGTTTGTTTCCCTTCGCAGCTCCCATCCTGCAGGTCCTTATGCTGGGTGCTAACAAGAGTAGGTGGCTCTGCCGACAAAAGCAGCCTTTTCCCTTTGGAAGCTTGGATTCTAGTGTCTCAGGGGCTGCTTGCCAAACCTTGAAGTTGCCCAGGTTCTAACCTCCGTAGGTACGCTTGCGTAGCAAACGAGCACTTTCCCCCGAGAAACCGGGTTCCTGCCACGTTGGAGAAGAGTTAATCCCGCAGACCTCGTTCCTCCTGGGAAAGCGCAAGGCCACACTGAGCCTCAGGGTAGTGCCTAAGTTTCCACCCGGTAAGCTCTGCGTGCCTCCGTTTCCATGAGGTCTCCACCGTTGTTGTGTTTCAATGGAAAGCGAGGATAGCTTTCAGGACTCCAAGCACTCTTGCCTCCGTACCGTTTCCCATGCTACCACACGGATCCCCCCCACGTCTCCTCTCTGTCTGCTGAGCCACAAGCAGCCGTGTAGGCCCTTCGGAACACTTCTTGCATGCACAGCCCAAGGCGTCACACTGCTCTCTCTCTACCTTTTGAAACCTAGGTTGCCGCAGCTTCTCCCCGCTGACGAAGACAGTCAGAGCCGGTCTCATGTGCTGGGTAACGTGGACTCAGTGAGGACAAGGGCCCTACCTGCACTCAGAAAAACACTCTGCTCAGCTCTCCATCCAGGAGCTCACACCGCCTGACTCGGTTTAGCAGGACGTCGATGTGAGGTCCAAGCTGAGCAAAGAGCACAATTCCTCCTTTACCCTGCTAGGCCGCGGAAGAGGTAGTGCCAACTAGGCCTCGCTCAGGCCAGCCCTCCTTCAGGGATCTTGCCACACTTTGAAGCCTGCACAGTAAAAGGTACTTAGCGAAGTTCCCAGGGTTTCGTCATGCTCTCCCTCGGCAGCTCCACTCCTGCAGGGACTCATGTTTGCTGTGAACTAGGATAGGTGGCCCTGCTTCGAAAAGCAGTCTTTTCCCCTTTGAAAATGCGGATTCTTGTAGCCTCGGAGCTGTTTGCGAAACCCTAGGAAGGCCCAGCTTCTAGTCACTGCAGGCACGCCCGGGGAGGAAACGAGTATGTTCCCCCAGAGAAACAGGCTGCTTGCAAGTGTCGAGGGGAGCTTCTCAGGTGCCCAGTGGGTCCCGTTTGTTTCCCTTCGCAGCTCCCATCCTGCAGGTCCTTATGCTGGGTGCTAACAAGAGTAGGTGGCTCTGCCGACAAAAGCAGCCTTTTCCCTTTGGAAGCTTGGATTCTAGTGTCTCAGGGGCTGCTTGCCAAACCTTGAAGTTGCCCAGGTTCTAACCTCCGTAGGTACGCTTGCGTAGAAAACGAGCACTTTCCCCCGAGAAACCGGGTTCCTGCCACGTTGGAGAAGAGTTAATCCCGCAGACCTCGTTCCTCCTGGGAAAGCGCAAGGCCACACTGAGCCTCAGGGTAGTGCCTAAGTTTCCACCCGGTAAGCTCTGCGTGCCTCCGTTTCCATGAGGTCTCCACCGTTGTTGTGTTTCAATGGAAAGCGAGGATAGCTTTCAGGACTCCAAGCACTCTTGCCTCCGTACCGTTTCCCATGCTACCACACGGATCCCCCCCACGTCTCCTCTCTGTCTGCTGAGCCACAAGCAGCCGTGTAGGCCCTTCGGAACACTTCTTGCATGCACAGCCCAAGGCGTCACACTGCTCTCTCTCTACCTTTTGAAACCTAGGTTGCCGCAGCTTCTCCCAGCTCAGGAAGAAAGTCAGAGCCGGTCTCATGTACTGGGTACCGTGGACTCAGTGAGGACAAGGGCCCTACCTGCACTCAGAAAAACACTCTGCTCAGCTCTCCATCCAGGAGCTCACACCGCCTGACTCGGTTTAGCAGGACGTCGATGTGAGGTCCAAGCTGAGCAAAGAGCACAATTCCTCCTTTACCCTGCAAGGCCCCGGAAGAGGTAGGGCCAACTAGGCCTCGCTCAGGCCAGCCCTCCTTCAGGGATCTTGCCACACTTTGAAGCCTGCACTGTAAAAGGTACTTAGCGAAGTTTCCAGGGTTTCGCCATGCTCCCCCTCGGCAGCTCCACTCCTGCAGGGACTCATGTTTGCTGTGAACTAGGATAGGTGGCCCTGCCTCGAAAAGCAGTCTTTTCCCCTTTGGAAATGTGGATTCTTGTAGCCTCGGAGCTGCTTGCGAAACCCTAGGAAGGCCAGGCTTCTACTCACTGCAGGCACGCCCGGGGAGGAAACGAGTATGTTCCCCCAGAGAAACAGGCTGCTTGCAAGTGTCGAGGGGAGCTTCTCAGGTGCCCAGTGGGTCCCGTTTGTTTCCCTTCGCAGCTCCCATCCTGCAGGTCCTTATGCTGGGTGCTAACAAGAGTAGGTGGCTCTGCCGACAAAAGCAGCCTTTTCCCTTTGGAAGCTTGGATTCTAGTGTCTCAGGGGCTGCTTGCCAAACCTTGAAGTTGCCCAGGTTCTAACCTCAATAGGTACGCTTGCGTAGCAAACGAGCACTTTCCCCCGAGAAACCGGGTTCCTGCCACGTTGGAGAAGAGTTAATCCCGCAGACCTCGTTCCTCCTGGGAAAGCGCAAGGCCACACTGAGCCTCAGGGTAGTTCCTAAGTTTCCACCCGGTAAGCTCTGCGTGCCTCGGTTTCCATGAGGTCTCCACCGTTGTTGTGCTTCAATGGAAAGCGAGGATAGCTTTCAGGACTCCAAGCACTCTTGCTCTCGTACTGTTTCCCATGCTACCACACGGATCCCCCCCACGTCTCCTCTCTGTCTGCTGAGCCACAAGCAGCCGTGTAGGCCCTTCGGAACACTTCTTGCATGCACAGCCCAAGGCGTCACACTGCTCTCTCTCTACCTTTTGAAACCTAGGTTGCCGCAGCTTCTCCCCGCTGACGAAGACAGTCAGAGCCGGTCTCATGTGCTGGGTAACGTGGACTCAGTGAGGACAAGGGCCCTACCTGCACTCAGAAAAACACTCTGCTCAGCTCTCCATCCAGGAGCTCACACCGCCTGACTCGGTTTAGCAGGACGTCGATGTGAGGTCCAAGCTGAGCAAAGAGCACAATTCCTCCTTTACCCTGCTAGGCCGCGGAAGAGGTAGTGCCAACTAGGCCTCGCTCAGGCCAGCCCTCCTTCAGGGATCTTGCCACACTTTGAAGCCTGCACAGTAAAAGGTACTTAGCGAAGTTCCCAGGGTTTCGTCATGCTCTCCCTCGGCAGCTCCACTCCTGCAGGGACTCATGTTTGCTGTGAACTAGGATAGGTGGCCCTGCTTCGAAAAGCAGTCTTTTCCCCTTTGGAAATGTGGATTCCTGTAGCCTCGGAGCTGCTTGTGAAACCCTAGGAAGGCCAGGCTTCTACTCACTGCAGGCAATCCCGGGGAGGAAACGAGTATGTTCCCCCAGAGAAACAGGTTGCTTGCAAGTGTCGAGGGGAGCTTCTCAGGTGCCCAGTGGGTCCCGTTTGTTTCCCTTCGCAGCTCCCATCCTGCAGGTCCTTATGCTGGGTGCTAACAAGAGTAGGTGGCTCTGCCGACAAAAGCAGCCTTTTCCCTTTGGAAGCTTGGATTCTAGTGTCTCAGGGGCTGCTTGCCAAACCTTGCAGTTGCCCAGGTTCTAACCTCCGTAGGTACGCTTGCGTAGCAAACGAGCACTTTCCCCCGAGAAACCGGGATCCTGCCACGTTGGAGAAGAGTTAATCCCGCAGACCTCGTTCCTCCTGGGAAAGCGCAAGGCCACACTGAGCCTCAGGGTAGTGCCTAAGTTTCCACCCGGTAAGCTCTGCGTGCCTCCGTTTCCATGAGGTCTCCACCGTTGTTGTGTTTCAATGGAAAGCGAGGATAGCTTTCAGGACTCCAAGCACTCTTGCCTCCGTACCGTTTCCCATGCTACCACACGGATCCCCCCCACGTCTCCTCTCTGTCTGCTGAGCCACAAGCAGCCGTGTAGGCCCTTCGGAACACTTCTTGCATGCACAGCCCAAGGCGTCACACTGCTCTCTCTCTACCTTTTGAAACCTAGGTTGCCGCAGCTTCTCCCAGCTCAGGAAGAAAGTCAGAGCCGGTCTCATGTACTGGGTACCGTGGACTCAGTGAGGACAAGGGCCCTACCTGCACTCAGAAAAACACTCTGCTCAGCTCTCCATCCAGGAGCTCACACCGCCTGACTCGGTTTAGCAGGACGTCGATGTGAGGTCCAAGCTGAGCAAAGAGCACAATTCCTCCTTTACCCTGCTAGGCCGCGGAAGAGGTAGTGCCAACTAGGCCTCGCTCAGGCCAGCCCTCCTTCAGGGATCTTGCCACACTTTGAAGCCTGCACAGTAAAAGGTACTTAGCGAAGTTCCCAGGGTTTCGTCATGCTCTCCCTCGGCAGCTCCACTCCTGCAGGGACTCATGTTTGCTGTGAACTAGGATAGGTGGCCCTGCTTCGAAAAGCAGTCTTTTCCCCTTTGAAAATGCGGATTCTTGTAGCCTCGGAGCTGTTTGCGAAACCCTAGGAAGGCCCAGCTTCTAGTCACTGCAGGCACGCCCGGGGAGGAAACGAGTATGTTCCCCCAGAGAAACAGGCTGCTTGCAAGTGTCGAGGGGAGCTTCTCAGGTGCCCAGTGGGTCCCGTTTGTTTCCCTTCGCAGCTCCCATCCTGCAGGTCCTTATGCTGGGTGCTAACAAGAGTAGGTGGCTCTGCCGAGAAAAGCAGCCTTTTCCCTTTGGAAGCTTGGATTCTAGTGTCTCAGGGGCTGCTTGCCAAACCTTGAAGTTGCCCAGGTTCTAACCTCAATAGGTACGCTTGCGTAGCAAACGAGCACTTTCCCCCGAGAAACCGGGTTCCTGCCACGTTGGAGAAGAGTTAATCCCGCAGACCTCGTTCCTCCTGGGAAAGCGCAAGGCCACACTGAGCCTCAGGGTAGTGCCTAAGTTTCCACCCGGTAAGCTCTTCGTGCCTCGGTTTCCATGAGGTCTCCACCGTTGTTGTGCTTCAATGGAAAGCGAGGATAGCTTTCAGGACTCCAAGCACTCTTGCTCTCGTACTGCTTCCCATGCTACCACACGGATCCCCCCCACGTCTCCTCTCTGTCTGCTGAGCCACAAGCTGCATTGTAGGCCCTTCGGAACACTTCGTGCATGCACAGCCCAAGGCGTCACACTGCTCTCTCTCTACCTTTTGAAACCTAGGTTGCCGCAGCTTCTCCCCGCTGACGAAGACAGTCAGAGCCGGTCTCATGTGCTGGGTAACGTGGACTCAGTGAGGACAAGGGCCCTACCTGCACTCAGAAAAACACTCTGCTCAGCTCTCCATCCAGGAGCTCACACCGCCTGACTCGGTTTAGCAGGACGTCGATGTGAGGTCCAAGCTGAGCAAAGAGCACAATTCCTCCTTTACCCTGCTAGGCCGCGGAAGAGGTAGTGCCAACTAGGCCTCGCTCAGGCCAGCCCTCCTTCAGGGATCTTGCCACACTTTGAAGCCTGCACAGTAAAAGGTACTTAGCGAAGTTCCCAGGGTTTCGTCATGCTCTCCCTCGGCAGCTCCACTCCTGCAGGGACTCATGTTTGCTGTGAACTAGGATAGGTGGCCCTGCATCGAAAAGCAGTCTTTTCCCCTTTGAAAATGCGGATTCTTGTAGCCTCGGAGCTGTTTGCGAAACCCTAGGAAGGCCCAGCTTCTAGTCACTGCAGGCACGCCCGGGGAGGAAACGAGTATGTTCCCCCAGAGAAACAGGCTGCTTGCAAGTGTCGAGGGGAGCTTCTCAGGTGCCCAGTGGGTCCCGTTTGTTTCCCTTCGCAGCTCCCATCCTGCAGGTCCTTATGCTGGGTGCTAACAAGAGTAGGTGGCTCTGCCGACAAAAGCAGCCTTTTCCCTTTGGAAGCTTGGATTCTAGTGTCTCAGGGGCTGCTTGCCAAACCTTGAAGTTGCCCAGGTTCTAACCTCCGTAGGTACGCTTGCGTAGCAAACGAGCACTTTCCCCCGAGAAACCGGGTTCCTGCCAGGTTGGAGAAGAGTTAATCCCGCAGACCTCGTTCCTCCTGGGAAAGCGCAAGGCCACACTGAGCCTCAGGGTAGTGCCTAAGTTTCCACCCGGTAAGCTCTGCGTGCCTCGGTTTCCATGAGGTCTCCACCGTTGTTGTGCTTCAATGGAAAGCGAGGATAGCTTTCAGGACTCCAAGCACTCTTGCTCTCGTACTGTTTCCCATGCTACCACACGGATCCCCCCCACGTCTCCTCTCTGTCTGCTGAGCCACAAGCTGCATTGTAGGCCCTTCGGAACACTTCTTGCATGCACAGCCCAAGGCGTCACACTGCTCTCTCTCTACCTTTTGAAACCTAGGTTGCCGCAGCTTCTCCCCGCTGACGAAGACAGTCAGAGCCGGTCTCATGTGCTGGGTAACGTGGACTCAGTGAGGACAAGGGCCCTACCTGCACTCAGAAAAACACTCTGCTCAGCTCTCCATCCAGGAGCTCACACCGCCTGACTCGGTTTAGCAGGACGTCGATGTGAGGTCCAAGCTGAGCAAAGAGCACAATTCCTCCTTTACCCTGCTAGGCCGCGGAAGAGGTAGTGCCAACTAGGCCTCGCTCAGGCCAGCCCTCCTTCAGGGATCTTGCCACACTTTGAAGCCTGCACAGTAAAAGGTACTTAGCGAAGTTCCCAGGGTTTCGTCATGCTCTCCCTCGGCAGCTCCACTCCTGCAGGGACTCATGTTTGCTGTGAACTAGGATAGGTGGCCCTGCTTCGAAAAGCAGTCTTTTCCCCTTTGAAAATGCGGATTCTTGTAGCCTCGGAGCTGTTTGCGAAACCCTAGGAAGGCCCAGCTTCTAGTCACTGCAGGCACGCCCGGGGAGGAAACGAGTATGTTCCCCCAGAGAAACAGGCTGCTTGCAAGTGTCGAGGGGAGCTTCTCAGGTGCCCAGTGGGTCCCGTTTGTTTCCCTTCGCAGCTCCCATCCTGCAGGTCCTTATGCTGGGTGCTAACAAGAGTAGGTGGCTCTGCCGACAAAAGCAGCCTTTTCCCTTTGGAAGCTTGGATTCTAGTGTCTCAGGGGCTGCTTGCCAAACCTTGAAGTTGCCCAGGTTCTAACCTCAATAGGTACGCTTGCGTAGCAAACGAGCACTTTCCCCCGAGAAACCGGGTTCCTGCCACGTTGGAGAAGAGTTAATCCCGCAGACCTCGTTCCTCCTGGGAAAGCGCAAGGCCACACTGAGCCTCAGGGTAGTTCCTAAGTTTCCACCCGGTAAGCTCTGCGTGCCTCGGTTTCCATGAGGTCTCCACCGTTGTTGTGCTTCAATGGAAAGCGAGGATAGCTTTCAGGACTCCAAGCACTCTTGCTCTCGTACTGTTTCCCATGCTACCACACGGATCCCCCCCACGTCTCCTCTCTGTCTGCTGAGCCACAAGCAGCCGTGTAGGCCCTTCGGAACACTTCTTGCATGCACAGCCCAAGGCGTCACACTGCTCTCTCTCTACCTTTTGAAACCTAGGTTGCCGCAGCTTCTCCCCGCTGACGAAGAAAGTCAGAGCCGGTCTCATGTGCTGGGTAACGTGGACTCAGTGAGGACAAGGGCCCTACCTGCACTCAGAAAAACACTCTGCTCAGCTCTCCATCCAGGAGCTCACACCGCCTGACTCGGTTTAGCAGGACGTCGATGTGAGGTCCAAGCTGAGCAAAGAGCACAATTCCTCCTTTACCCTGCTAGGCCGCGGAAGAGGTAGTGCTAACTAGGCCTCGCTCAGGCCAGCCCTCCTTCAGGGATCTTGCCACACTTTGAAGCCTGCACAGTAAAAGGTACTTAGCGAAGTTCCCAGGGTTTCGTCATGCTCTCCCTCGGCAGCTCCACTCCTGCAGGGACTCATGTTTGCTGTGAACTAGGATAGGTGGCCCTGCTTCGAAAAGCAGTCTTTTCCCCTTTGGAAATGTGGATTCCTGTAGCCTCGGAGCTGCTTGTGAAACCCTAGGAAGGCCAGGCTTCTACTCACTGCAGGCAATCCCGGGGAGGAAACGAGTATGTTCCCCCAGAGAAACAGGTTGCTTGCAAGTGTCGAGGGGAGCTTCTCAGGTGCCCAGTGGGTCCCGTTTGTTTCCCTTCGCAGCTCCCATCCTGCAGGTCCTTATGCTGGGTGCTAACAAGAGTAGGTGGCTCTGCCGACAAAAGCAGCCTTTTCCCTTTGGAAGCTTGGATTCTAGTGTCTCAGGGGCTGCTTGCCAAACCTTGCAGTTGCCCAGGTTCTAACCTCCGTAGGTACGCTTGCGTAGCAAACGAGCACTTTCCCCCGAGAAACCGGGATCCTGCCACGTTGGAGAAGAGTTAATCCCGCAGACCTCGTTCCTCCTGGGAAAGCGCAAGGCCACACTGAGCCTCAGGGTAGTGCCTAAGTTTCCACCCGGTAAGCTCTGCGTGCCTCCGTTTCCATGAGGTCTCCACCGTTGTTGTGTTTCAATGGAAAGCGAGGATAGCTTTCAGGACTCCAAGCACTCTTGCCTCCGTACCGTTTCCCATGCTACCACACGGATCCCCCCCACGTCTCCTCTCTGTCTGCTGAGCCACAAGCAGCCGTGTAGGCCCTTCGGAACACTTCTTGCATGCACAGCCCAAGGCGTCACACTGCTCTCTCTCTACCTTTTGAAACCTAGGTTGCCGCAGCTTCTCCCAGCTCAGGAAGAAAGTCAGAGCCGGTCTCATGTACTGGGTACCGTGGACTCAGTGAGGACAAGGGCCCTACCTGCACTCAGAAAAACACTCTGCTCAGCTCTCCATCCAGGAGCTCACACCGCCTGACTCGGTTTAGCAGGACGTCGATGTGAGGTCCAAGCTGAGCAAAGAGCACAATTCCTCCTTTACCCTGCTAGGCCGCGGAAGAGGTAGTGCCAACTAGGCCTCGCTCAGGCCAGCCCTCCTTCAGGGATCTTGCCACACTTTGAAGCCTGCACAGTAAAAGGTACTTAGCGAAGTTCCCAGGGTTTCGTCATGCTCTCCCTCGGCAGCTCCACTCCTGCAGGGACTCATGTTTGCTGTGAACTAGGATAGGTGGCCCTGCTTCGAAAAGCAGTCTTTTCCCCTTTGAAAATGCGGATTCTTGTAGCCTCGGAGCTGTTTGCGAAACCCTAGGAAGGCCCAGCTTCTAGTCACTGCAGGCACGCCCGGGGAGGAAACGAGTATGTTCCCCCAGAGAAACAGGCTGCTTGCAAGTGTCGAGGGGAGCTTCTCAGGTGCCCAGTGGGTCCCGTTTGTTTCCCTTCGCAGCTCCCATCCTGCAGGTCCTTATGCTGGGTGCTAACAAGAGTAGGTGGCTCTGCCGAGAAAAGCAGCCTTTTCCCTTTGGAAGCTTGGATTCTAGTGTCTCAGGGGCTGCTTGCCAAACCTTGAAGTTGCCCAGGTTCTAACCTCAATAGGTACGCTTGCGTAGCAAACGAGCACTTTCCCCCGAGAAACCGGGTTCCTGCCACGTTGGAGAAGAGTTAATCCCGCAGACCTCGTTCCTCCTGGGAAAGCGCAAGGCCACACTGAGCCTCAGGGTAGTGCCTAAGTTTCCACCCGGTAAGCTCTTCGTGCCTCGGTTTCCATGAGGTCTCCACCGTTGTTGTGCTTCAATGGAAAGCGAGGATAGCTTTCAGGACTCCAAGCACTCTTGCTCTCGTACTGCTTCCCATGCTACCACACGGATCCCCCCCACGTCTCCTCTCTGTCTGCTGAGCCACAAGCTGCATTGTAGGCCCTTCGGAACACTTCGTGCATGCACAGCCCAAGGCGTCACACTGCTCTCTCTCTACCTTTTGAAACCTAGGTTGCCGCAGCTTCTCCCCGCTGACGAAGACAGTCAGAGCCGGTCTCATGTGCTGGGTAACGTGGACTCAGTGAGGACAAGGGCCCTACCTGCACTCAGAAAAACACTCTGCTCAGCTCTCCATCCAGGAGCTCACACCGCCTGACTCGGTTTAGCAGGACGTCGATGTGAGGTCCAAGCTGAGCAAAGAGCACAATTCCTCCTTTACCCTGCTAGGCCGCGGAAGAGGTAGTGCCAACTAGGCCTCGCTCAGGCCAGCCCTCCTTCAGGGATCTTGCCACACTTTGAAGCCTGCACAGTAAAAGGTACTTAGCGAAGTTCCCAGGGTTTCGTCATGCTCTCCCTCGGCAGCTCCACTCCTGCAGGGACTCATGTTTGCTGTGAACTAGGATAGGTGGCCCTGCATCGAAAAGCAGTCTTTTCCCCTTTGAAAATGCGGATTCTTGTAGCCTCGGAGCTGTTTGCGAAACCCTAGGAAGGCCCAGCTTCTAGTCACTGCAGGCACGCCCGGGGAGGAAACGAGTATGTTCCCCCAGAGAAACAGGCTGCTTGCAAGTGTCGAGGGGAGCTTCTCAGGTGCCCAGTGGGTCCCGTTTGTTTCCCTTCGCAGCTCCCATCCTGCAGGTCCTTATGCTGGGTGCTAACAAGAGTAGGTGGCTCTGCCGACAAAAGCAGCCTTTTCCCTTTGGAAGCTTGGATTCTAGTGTCTCAGGGGCTGCTTGCCAAACCTTGAAGTTGCCCAGGTTCTAACCTCCGTAGGTACGCTTGCGTAGCAAACGAGCACTTTCCCCCGAGAAACCGGGTTCCTGCCAGGTTGGAGAAGAGTTAATCCCGCAGACCTCGTTCCTCCTGGGAAAGCGCAAGGCCACACTGAGCCTCAGGGTAGTGCCTAAGTTTCCACCCGGTAAGCTCTGCGTGCCTCGGTTTCCATGAGGTCTCCACCGTTGTTGTGCTTCAATGGAAAGCGAGGATAGCTTTCAGGACTCCAAGCACTCTTGCTCTCGTACTGTTTCCCATGCTACCACACGGATCCCCCCCACGTCTCCTCTCTGTCTGCTGAGCCACAAGCTGCATTGTAGGCCCTTCGGAACACTTCTTGCATGCACAGCCCAAGGCGTCACACTGCTCTCTCTCTACCTTTTGAAACCTAGGTTGCCGCAGCTTCTCCCCGCTGACGAAGACAGTCAGAGCCGGTCTCATGTGCTGGGTAACGTGGACTCAGTGAGGACAAGGGCCCTACCTGCACTCAGAAAAACACTCTGCTCAGCTCTCCATCCAGGAGCTCACACCGCCTGACTCGGTTTAGCAGGACGTCGATGTGAGGTCCAAGCTGAGCAAAGAGCACAATTCCTCCTTTACCCTGCTAGGCCGCGGAAGAGGTAGTGCCAACTAGGCCTCGCTCAGGCCAGCCCTCCTTCAGGGATCTTGCCACACTTTGAAGCCTGCACAGTAAAAGGTACTTAGCGAAGTTCCCAGGGTTTCGTCATGTTCTCCCTCGGCAGCTCCACTCCTGCAGGGACTCATGTTTGCTGTGAACTAGGATAGGTGGCCCTGCTTCGAAAAGCAGTCTTTTCCCCTTTGGAAATGTGGATTCCTGTAGCCTCGGAGCTGCTTGTGAAACCCTAGGAAGGCGCAGCTTCTACTCACTGCAGGCACGCCCGGGGAGGAAACGAGTATGTTCCCCCAGAGAAACAGGTTGCTTGCAAGTGTCGAGGGGAGCTTCTCAGGTGCCCAGTGGGTCCCGTTTGTTTCCCTTCGCAGCTCCCATCCTGCAGGTCCTTATGCTGGGTGCTAACAAGAGTAGGTGGCTCTGCCGACAAAAGCAGCCTTTTCCCTTTGGAAGCTTGGATTCTAGTGTCTCAGGGGCTGCTTGCCAAACCTTGCAGTTGCCCAGGTTCTAACCTCCGTAGGTACGCTTGCGTAGCAAACGAGCACTTTCCCCCGAGAAACCGGGATCCTGCCACGTTGGAGAAGAGTTAATCCCGCAGACCTCGTTCCTCCTGGGAAAGCGCAAGGCCACACTGAGCCTCAGGGTAGTGCCTAAGTTTCCACCCGGTAAGCTCTGCGTGCCTCCGTTTCCATGAGGTCTCCACCGTTGTTGTGTTTCAATGGAAAGCGAGGATAGCTTTCAGGACTCCAAGCACTCTTGCCTCCGTACCGTTTCCCATGCTACCACACGGATCCCCCCCACGTCTCCTCTCTGTCTGCTGAGCCACAAGCAGCCGTGTAGGCCCTTCGGAACACTTCTTGCATGCACAGCCCAAGGCGTCACACTGCTCTCTCTCTACCTTTTGAAACCTAGGTTGCCGCAGCTTCTCCCAGCTCAGGAAGAAAGTCAGAGCCGGTCTCATGTACTGGGTACCGTGGACTCAGTGAGGACAAGGGCCCTACCTGCACTCAGAAAAACACTCTGCTCAGCTCTCCATCCAGGAGCTCACACCGCCTGACTCGGTTTAGCAGGACGTCGATGTGAGGTCCAAGCTGAGCAAAGAGCACAATTCCTCCTTTACCCTGCTAGGCCGCGGAAGAGGTAGTGCCAACTAGGCCTCGCTCAGGCCAGCCCTCCTTCAGGGATCTTGCCACACTTTGAAGCCTGCACAGTAAAAGGTACTTAGCGAAGTTCCCAGGGTTTCGTCATGCTCTCCCTCGGCAGCTCCACTCCTGCAGGGACTCATGTTTGCTGTGAACTAGGATAGGTGGCCCTGCTTCGAAAAGCAGTCTTTTCCCCTTTGAAAATGCGGATTCTTGTAGCCTCGGAGCTGTTTGCGAAACCCTAGGAAGGCCCAGCTTCTAGTCACTGCAGGCACGCCCGGGGAGGAAACGAGTATGTTCCCCCAGAGAAACAGGCTGCTTGCAAGTGTCGAGGGGAGCTTCTCAGGTGCCCAGTCGGTCCCGTTTGTTTCCCTTCGCAGCTCCCATCCTGCAGGTACTTATGCTGGGTGCTAACAAGAGTAGGTGGCTCTGCCAACAAAAGCAGCCTTTTCCCTTTGGAAGCTTGGATTCTAGTGTCTAAGGGGCTGCTTGCCAAACCTTGAAGTTGCCCAGGTTCTAACCTCCGTAGGTACGCTTGCTTAGCAAACGAGCACTTTCCCCCGAGAAACCGGGTTCCTGCCACGTTGGAGAAGAGTTAATCCCGCAGACCTCGTTCCTCCTGGGAAAGCGCAAGGCCACACTGAGCCTCAGGGTAGTGCCTAAGTTTCCACCCGGTAAGCTCTTCGTGCCTCGGTTTCCATGAGGTCTCCACCGTTGTTGTGCTTCAATGGAAAGCGAGGATAGCTTTCAGGACTCCAAGCACTCTTGCTCTCGTACTGCTTCCCATGCTACCACACGGATCCCCCCCACGTCTCCTCTCTGTCTGCTGAGCCACAAGCTGCATTGTAGGCCCTTCGGAACACTTCTTGCATGCACAGCCCAAGGCGTCACACTGCTCTCTCTCTACCTTTTGAAACCTAGGTTGCCGCAGCTTCTCCCCGCTGACGAAGACAGTCAGAGCCGGTCTCATGTGCTGGGTAACGTGGACTCAGTGAGGACAAGGGCCCTACCTGCACTCAGAAAAACACTCTGCTCAGCTCTCCATCCAGGAGCTCACACCGCCTGACTCGGTTTAGCAGGACGTCGATGTGAGGTCCAAGCTGAGCAAAGAGCACAATTCCTCCTTTACCCTGCTAGGCCACGGAAGAGGTAATGCCAACTAGGCCTCGCTCAGGCCAGCCCTCCTTCAGGGATCTTGCCACACTTTGAAGCCTGCACAGTAAAAGGTACTTAGCGAAGTTCCCAGGGTTTCGTCATGCTCTCCCTCGGCAGCTCCACTCCTGCAGGGACTCATGTTTGCTGTGAACTAGGATAGGTGGCCCTGCTTCGAAAAGCAGTCTTTTCCCCTTTGGAAATGTGGATTCCTGTAGCCTCGGAGCTGCTTGTGAAACCCTAGGAAGGCCCAGCTTCTACTCACTGCAGGCACGCCCGGGGAGGAAACGAGTATGTTCCCCCAGAGAAACAGGCTGCTTGCAAGTGTCGAGGGGAGCTTCTCAGGTGCCCAGTGGGTCCCGTTTGTTTCCCTTCGCAGCTCCCATCCTGCAGGTCCTTATGCTGGGTGCTAACAAGAGTAGGTGGCTCTGCCGACAAAAGCAGCCTTTTCCCTTTGGAAGCTTGGATTCTAGTGTCTCAGGGGCTGCTTGCCAAACCTTGAAGTTGCCCAGGTTCTAACCTCCGTAGGTACGCTTGCGTAGCAAACGAGCACTTTCCCCCGAGAAACCGGGTTCCTGCCACGTTGGAGAAGAGTTAATCCCGCAGACCTCGTTCCTCCTGGGAAAGCGCAAGGCCACACTGAGCCTCAGGGTAGTGCCTAAGTTTCCACCCGGTAAGCTCTGCGTGCCTCCGTTTCCATGAGGTCTCCACCGTTGTTGTGTTTCAATGGAAAGCGAGGATAGCTTTCAGGACTCCAAGCACTCTTGCCTCCGTACCGTTTCCCATGCTACCACACGGATCCCCCCCACGTCTCCTCTCTGTCTGCTGAGCCACAAGCAGCCGTGTAGGCCCTTCGGAACACTTCTTGCATGCACAGCCCAAGGCGTCACACTGCTCTCTCTCTACCTTTTGAAACCTAGGTTGCCGCAGCTTCTCCCAGCTCAGGAAGAAAGTCAGAGCCGGTCTCATGTACTGGGTACCGTGGACTCAGTGAGGACAAGGGCCCTACCTGCACTCAGAAAAACACTCTGCTCAGCTCTCCATCCAGGAGCTCACACCGCCTGACTCGGTTTAGCAGAACGTCGATGTGAGGTCCAAGCTGAGCAAAGAGCACAATTCCTCCTTTACCCTGCTAGGCCGCGGAAGAGGTAGTGCCAACTAGGCCTCGCTCAGGCCAGCCCTCCTTCAGGGATCTTGCCACACTTTGAAGCCTGCACAGTAAAAGGTACTTAGCGAAGTTCCCAGGGTTTCGTCATGCTCTCCCTCGGCAGCTCCACTCCTGCAGGGACTCATGTTTGCTGTGAACTAGGATAGGTGGCCCTGCTTCGAAAAGCAGTCTTTTCCCCTTTGAAAATGCGGATTCTTGTAGCCTCGGAGCTGTTTGCGAAACCCTAGGAAGGCCCAGCTTCTAGTCACTGCAGGCACGCCCGGGGAGGAAACGAGTATGTTCCCCCAGAGAAACAGGCTGCTTGCAAGTGTCGAGGGGAGCTTCTCAGGTGCCCAGTCGGTCCCGTTTGTTTCCCTTCGCAGCTCCCCTCCTGCAGGTACTTATGCTGGGTGCTAACAAGAGTAGGTGGCTCTGCCAACAAAAGCAGCCTTTTCCCTTTGGAAGCTTGGATTCTAGTGTCTAAGGGGCTGCTTGCCAAACCTTGAAGTTGCCCAGGTTCTAACCTCCGTAGGTACGCTTGCTTAGCAAACGAGCACTTTCCCCCGAGAAACCGGGTTCCTGCCACGTTGGAGAAGAGTTAATCCCGCAGACCTCGTTCCTCCTGGGAAAGCGCAAGGCCACACTGAGCCTCAGGGTAGTGCCTAAGTTTCCACCCGGTAAGCTCTTCGTGCCTCGGTTTCCATGAGGTCTCCACCGTTGTTGTGCTTCAATGGAAAGCGAGGATAGCTTTCAGGACTCCAAGCACTCTTGCTCTCGTACTGCTTCCCATGCTACCACACGGATCCCCCCCACGTCTCCTCTCTGTCTGCTGAGCCACAAGCTGCATTGTAGGCCCTTCGGAACACTTCTTGCATGCACAGCCCAAGGCGTCACACTGCTCTCTCTCTACCTTTTGAAACCTAGGTTGCCGCAGCTTCTCCCCGCTGACGAAGACAGTCAGAGCCGGTCTCATGTGCTGGGTAACGTGGACTCAGTGAGGACAAGGGCCCTACCTGCACTCAGAAAAACACTCTGCTCAGCTCTCCATCCAGGAGCTCACACCGCCTGACTCGGTTTAGCAGGACGTCGATGTGAGGTCCAAGCTGAGCAAAGAGCACAATTCCTCCTTTACCCTGCTAGGCCACGGAAGAGGTAATGCCAACTAGGCCTCGCTCAGGCCAGCCCTCCTTCAGGGATCTTGCCACACTTTGAAGCCTGCACAGTAAAAGGTACTTAGCGAAGTTCCCAGGGTTTCGTCATGCTCTCCCTCGGCAGCTCCACTCCTGCAGGGACTCATGTTTGCTGTGAACTAGGATAGGTGGCCCTGCTTCGAAAAGCAGTCTTTTCCCCTTTGGAAATGTGGATTCCTGTAGCCTCGGAGCTGCTTGTGAAACCCTAGGAAGGCCAGGCTTCTACTCACTGCAGGCACGCCCGGGGAGGAAACGAGTATGTTCCCCCAGAGAAACAGGCTGCTTGCAAGTGTCGAGGGGAGCTTCTCAGGTGCCCAGTGGGTCCCGTTTGTTTCCCTTCGCAGCTCCCATCCTGCAGGTCCTTATGCTGGGTGCTAACAAGAGTAGGTGGCTCTGCCGACAAAAGCAGCCTTTTCCCTTTGGAAGCTTGGATTCTAGTGTCTCAGGGGCTGCTTGCCAAACCTTGCAGTTGCCCAGGTTCTAACCTCCGTAGGTACGCTTGCGTAGCAAACGAGCACTTTCCCCCGAGAAACCGGGTTCCTGCCACGTTGGAGAAGAGTTAATCCCGCAGACCTCGTTCCTCCTGGGAAAGCGCAAGGCCACACTGAGCCTCAGGGTAGTGCCTAAGTTTCCACCCGGTAAGCTCTGCGTGCCTCCGTTTCCATGAGGTCTCCACCGTTGTTGTGTTTCAATGGAAAGCGAGGATAGCTTTCAGGACTCCAAGCACTCTTGCCTCCGTACCGTTTCCCATGCTACCACACGGATCCCCCCCACGTCTCCTCTCTGTCTGCTGAGCCACAAGCAGCCGTGTAGGCCCTTCGGAACACTTCTTGCATGCACAGCCCAAGGCGTCACACTGCTCTCTCTCTACCTTTTGAAACCTAGGTTGCCGCAGCTTCTCCCAGCTCAGGAAGAAAGTCAGAGCCGGTCTCATGTACTGGGTACCGTGGACTCAGTGAGGACAAGGGCCCTACCTGCACTCAGAAAAACACTCTGCTCAGCTCTCCATCCAGGAGCTCACACCGCCTGACTCGGTTTAGCAGGACGTCGATGTGAGGTCCAAGCTGAGCAAAGAGCACAATTCCTCCTTTACCCTGCAAGGCCCCGGAAGAGGTAGTGCCAACTAGGCCTCGCTCAGGCCAGCCCTCCTTCAGGGATCTTGCCACACTTTGAAGCTTGCACTGTAAAAGGTACTTAGCGAAGTTTCCAGGGTTTCGCCATGCTCCCCCTCGGCAGCTCCACTCCTGCAGGGACTCATGTTTGCTGTGAACTAGGATAGGTGGCCCTGCCTCGAAAAGCAGTCTTTTCCCCTTTGGAAATGTGGATTCTTGTAGCCTCGGAGCTGCTTGCGAAACCCTAGGAAGGCCAGGCTTCTACTCACTGCAGGCACGCCCGGGGAGGAAACGAGTATGTTCCCCCAGAGAAACAGGCTGCTTGCAAGTGTCGAGGGGAGCTTCTCAGGTGCCCAGTGGGTCCCGTTTGTTTCCCTTCGCAGCTCCCATCCTGCAGGTCCTTATGCTGGGTGCTAACAAGAGTAGGTGGCTCTGCCGACAAAAGCAGCCTTTTCCCTTTGGAAGCTTGGATTCTAGTGTCTCAGGGGCTGCTTGCCAAACCTTGAAGTTGCCCAGGTTCTAACCTCAATAGGTACGCTTGCGTAGCAAACGAGCACTTTCCCCCGAGAAACCGGGTTCCTGCCAGGTTGGAGAAGAGTTAATCCCGCAGACCTCGTTCCTCCTGGGAAAGCGCAAGGCCACACTGAGCCTCAGGGTAGTTCCTAAGTTTCCACCCGGTAAGCTCTGCGTGCCTCGGTTTCCATGAGGTCTCCACCGTTGTTGTGCTTCAATGGAAAGCGAGGATAGCTTTCAGGACTCCAAGCACTCTTGCTCTCGTACTGTTTCCCATGCTACCACACGGATCCCCCCCCACGTCTCCTCTCTGTCTGCTGAGCCACAAGCTGCATTGTAGGCCCTTCGGAACACTTCTTGCATGCACAGCCCAAGGCGTCACACTGCTCTCTCTCTACCTTTTGAAACCTAGGTTGCCGCAGCTTCTCCGCGCTGACGAAGACAGTCAGAGCCGGTCTCATGTGCTGGGTACCGTGGACTCAGTGAGGACAAGGGCCCTACCTGCACTCAGAAAAACACTCTGCTCAGCTCTCCATCCAGGAGCTCACACCGCCTGACTCGGTTTAGCAGGAGGTCGATGTGAGGTCCAAGCTGAGCAAAGAGCACAATTCCTCCTTTACCCTGCTAGGCCGCGGAAGAGGTAGTGCCAACTAGGCCTCGCTCAGGCCAGCCCTCCTTCAGGGATCTTGCCACACTTTGAAGCCTGCACAGTAAAAGGTACTTAGCGAAGTTCCCAGGGTTTCGTCATGCTCTCCCTCGGCAGCTCCACTCCTGCAGGGACTCATGTTTGCTGTGAACTAGGATAGGTGGCCCTGCTTCGAAAAGCAGTCTTTTCCCCTTTGGAAATGTGGATTCCTGTAGCCTCGGAGCTGCTTGTGAAACCCTAGGAAGGCCAGGCTTCTACTCACTGCAGGCACGCCCGGGGAGGAAACGAGTATGTTCCCCCAGAGAAACAGGTTGCTTGCAAGTGTCGAGGGGAGCTTCTCAGGTGCCCAGTGGGTCCCGTTTGTTTCCCTTCGCAGCTCCCATCCTGCAGGTCCTTATGCTGGGTGCTAACAAGAGTAGGTGGCTCTGCCGACAAAAGCAGCCTTTTCCCTTTGGAAGCTTGGATTCTAGTGTCTCAGGGGCTGCTTGCCAAACCTTGCAGTTGCCCAGGTTCTAACCTCCGTAGGTACGCTTGCGTAGCAAACGAGCACTTTCCCCCGAGAAACCGGGTTCCTGCCACGTTGGAGAAGAGTTAATCCCGCAGACCTCGTTCCTCCTGGGAAAGCGCAAGGCCACACTGAGCCTCAGGGTAGTGCCTAAGTTTCCACCCGGTAAGCTCTGCGTGCCTCCGTTTCCATGAGGTCTCCACCGTTGTTGTGTTTCAATGGAAAGCGAGGATAGCTTTCAGGACTCCAAGCACTCTTGCCTCCGTACCGTTTCCCATGCTACCACACGGATCCCCCCCACGTCTCCTCTCTGTCTGCTGAGCCACAAGCAGCCGTGTAGGCCCTTCGGAACACTTCTTGCATGCACAGCCCAAGGCGTCACACTGCTCTCTCTCTACCTTTTGAAACCTAGGTTGCCGCAGCTTCTCCCAGCTCAGGAAGAAAGTCAGAGCCGGTCTCATGTACTGGGTACCGTGGACTCAGTGAGGACAAGGGCCCTACCTGCACTCAGAAAAACACTCTGCTCAGCTCTCCATCCAGGAGCTCACACCGCCTGACTCGGTTTAGCAGGACGTCGATGTGAGGTCCAAGCTGAGCAAAGAGCACAATTCCTCCTTTACCCTGCAAGGCCCCGGAAGAGGTAGGGCCAACTAGGCCTCGCTCAGGCCAGCCCTCCTTCAGGGATCTTGCCACACTTTGAAGCCTGCACTGTAAAAGGTACTTAGCGAAGTTTCCAGGGTTTCGCCATGCTCCCCCTCGGCAGCTCCACTCCTGCAGGGACTCATGTTTGCTGTGAACTAGGATAGGTGGCCCTGCCTCGAAAAGCAGTCTTTTCGCCTTTGGAAATGTGGATTCTTGTAGCCTCGGAGCTGCTTGCGAAACCCTAGGAAGGCCAGGCTTCTACTCACTGCAGGCACGCCCGGGGAGGAAACGAGTATGTTCCCCCAGAGAAACAGGCTGCTTGCAAGTGTCGAGGGGAGCTTCTCAGGTGCCCAGTGGGTCCCGTTTGTTTCCCTTCGCAGCTCCCATCCTGCAGGTCCTTATGCTGGGTGCTAACAAGAGTAGGTGGCTCTGCCGACAAAAGCAGCCTTTTCCCTTTGGAAGCTTGGATTCTAGTGTCTCAGGGGCTGCTTGCCAAACCTTGAAGTTGCCCAGGTTCTAACCTCAATAGGTACGCTTGCGTAGCAAACGAGCACTTTCCCCCGAGAAACCGGGTTCCTGCCAGGTTGGAGAAGAGTTAATCCCGCAGACCTCGTTCCTCCTGGGAAAGCGCAAGGCCACACTGAGCCTCAGGGTAGTTCCTAAGTTTCCACCCGGTAAGCTCTGCGTGCCTCGGTTTCCATGAGGTCTCCACCGTTGTTGTGCTTCAATGGAAAGCGAGGATAGCTTTCAGGACTCCAAGCACTCTTGCTCTCGTACTGTTTCCCATGCTACCACACGGATCCCCCCCCACGTCTCCTCTCTGTCTGCTGAGCCACAAGCTGCATTGTAGGCCCTTCGGAACACTTCTTGCATGCACAGCCCAAGGCGTCACACTGCTCTCTCTCTACCTTTTGAAACCTAGGTTGCCGCAGCTTCTCCGCGCTGACGAAGACAGTCAGAGCCGGTCTCATGTGCTGGGTACCGTGGACTCAGTGAGGACAAGGGCCCTACCTGCACTCAGAAAAACACTCTGCTCAGCTCTCCATCCAGGAGCTCACACCGCCTGACTCGGTTTAGCAGGAGGTCGATGTGAGGTCCAAGCTGAGCAAAGAGCACAATTCCTCCTTTACCCTGCTAGGCCGCGGAAGAGGTAGTGCCAACTAGGCCTCGCTCAGGCCAGCCCTCCTTCAGGGATCTTGCCACACTTTGAAGCCTGCACAGTAAAAGGTACTTAGCGAAGTTCCCAGGGTTTCGTCATGCTCTCCCTCGGCAGCTCCACTCCTGCAGGGACTCATGTTTGCTGTGAACTAGGATAGGTGGCCCTGCTTCGAAAAGCAGTCTTTTCCCCTTTGGAAATGTGGATTCCTGTAGCCTCGGAGCTGCTTGTGAAACCCTAGGAAGGCCAGGCTTCTACTCACTGCAGGCACGCCCGGGGAGGAAACGAGTATGTTCCCCCAGAGAAACAGGCTGCTTGCAAGTGTCGAGGGGAGCTTCTCAGGTGCCCAGTGGGTCCCGTTTGTTTCCCTTCGCAGCTCCCATCCTGCAGGTCCTTATGCTGGGTGCTAACAAGAGTAGGTGGCTCTGCCGACAAAAGCAGCCTTTTCCCTTTGGAAGCTTGGATTCTAGTGTCTCAGGGGCTGCTTGCCAAACCTTGCAGTTGCCCAGGTTCTAACCTCCGTAGGTACGCTTGCGTAGCAAACGAGCACTTTCCCCCGAGAAACCGGGTTCCTGCCACGTTGGAGAAGAGTTAATCCCGCAGACCTCGTTCCTCCTGGGAAAGCGCAAGGCCACACTGAGCCTCAGGGTAGTGCCTAAGTTTCCACCCGGTAAGCTCTGCGTGCCTCCGTTTCCATGAGGTCTCCACCGTTGTTGTGTTTCAATGGAAAGCGAGGATAGCTTTCAGGACTCCAAGCACTCTTGCCTCCGTACCGTTTCCCATGCTACCACACGGATCCCCCCCACGTCTCCTCTCTGTCTGCTGAGCCACAAGCAGCCGTGTAGGCCCTTCGGAACACTTCTTGCATGCACAGCCCAAGGCGTCACACTGCTCTCTCTCTACCTTTTGAAACCTAGGTTGCCGCAGCTTCTCCCAGCTCAGGAAGAAAGTCAGAGCCGGTCTCATGTACTGGGTACCGTGGACTCAGTGAGGACAAGGGCCCTACCTGCACTCAGAAAAACACTCTGCTCAGCTCTCCATCCAGGAGCTCACACCGCCTGACTCGGTTTAGCAGGACGTCGATGTGAGGTCCAAGCTGAGCAAAGAGCACAATTCCTCCTTTACCCTGCAAGGCCCCGGAAGAGGTAGTGCCAACTAGGCCTCGCTCAGGCCAGCCCTCCTTCAGGGATCTTGCCACACTTTGAAGCCTGCACTGTAAAAGGTACTTAGCGAAGTTTCCAGGGTTTCGCCATGCTCCCCCTCGGCAGCTCCACTCCTGCAGGGACTCATGTTTGCTGTGAACTAGGATAGGTGGCCCTGCCTCGAAAAGCAGTCTTTTCCCCTTTGGAAATGTGGATTCTTGTAGCCTCGGAGCTGCTTGCGAAACCCTAGGAAGGCCAGGCTTCTACTCACTGCAGGCACGCCCGGGGAGGAAACGAGTATGTTCCCCCAGAGAAACAGGCTGCTTGCAAGTGTCGAGGGGAGCTTCTCAGGTGCCCAGTGGGTCCCGTTTGTTTCCCTTCGCAGCTCCCATCCTGCAGGTCCTTATGCTGGGTGCTAACAAGAGTAGGTGGCTCTGCCGACAAAAGCAGCCTTTTCCCTTTGGAAGCTTGGATTCTAGTGTCTCAGGGGCTGCTTGCCAAACCTTGAAGTTGCCCAGGTTCTAACCTCAATAGGTACGCTTGCGTAGCAAACGAGCACTTTCCCCCGAGAAACCGGGTTCCTGCCAGGTTGGAGAAGAGTTAATCCCGCAGACCTCGTTCCTCCTGGGAAAGCGCAAGGCCACACTGAGCCTCAGGGTAGTTCCTAAGTTTCCACCCGGTAAGCTCTGCGTGCCTCGGTTTCCATGAGGTCTCCACCGTTGTTGTGCTTCAATGGAAAGCGAGGATAGCTTTCAGGACTCCAAGCACTCTTGCTCTCGTACTGTTTCCCATGCTACCACACGGATCCCCCCCCACGTCTCCTCTCTGTCTGCTGAGCCACAAGCTGCATTGTAGGCCCTTCGGAACACTTCTTGCATGCACAGCCCAAGGCGTCACACTGCTCTCTCTCTACCTTTTGAAACCTAGGTTGCCGCAGCTTCTCCGCGCTGACGAAGACAGTCAGAGCCGGTCTCATGTGCTGGGTACCGTGGACTCAGTGAGGACAAGGGCCCTACCTGCACTCAGAAAAACACTCTGCTCAGCTCTCCATCCAGGAGCTCACACCGCCTGACTCGGTTTAGCAGGAGGTCGATGTGAGGTCCAAGCTGAGCAAAGAGCACAATTCCTCCTTTACCCTGCTAGGCCGCGGAAGAGGTAGTGCCAACTAGGCCTCGCTCAGGCCAGCCCTCCTTCAGGGATCTTGCCACACTTTGAAGCCTGCACAGTAAAAGGTACTTAGCGAAGTTCCCAGGGTTTCGTCATGCTCTCCCTCGGCAGCTCCACTCCTGCAGGGACTCATGTTTGCTGTGAACTAGGATAGGTGGCCCTGCTTCGAAAAGCAGTCTTTTCCCCTTTGGAAATGTGGATTCCTGTAGCCTCGGAGCTGCTTGTGAAACCCTAGGAAGGCCAGGCTTCTACTCACTGCAGGCACGCCCGGGGAGGAAACGAGTATGTTCCCCCAGAGAAACAGGTTGCTTGCAAGTGTCGAGGGGAGCTTCTCAGGTGCCCAGTGGGTCCCGTTTGTTTCCCTTCGCAGCTCCCATCCTGCAGGTCCTTATGCTGGGTGCTAACAAGAGTAGGTGGCTCTGCCGACAAAAGCAGCCTTTTCCCTTTGGAAGCTTGGATTCTAGTGTCTCAGGGGCTGCTTGCCAAACCTTGCAGTTGCCCAGGTTCTAACCTCCGTAGGTACGCTTGCGTAGCAAACGAGCACTTTCCCCCGAGAAACCGGGTTCCTGCCACGTTGGAGAAGAGTTAATCCCGCAGACCTCGTTCCTCCTGGGAAAGCGCAAGGCCACACTGAGCCTCAGGGTAGTGCCTAAGTTTCCACCCGGTAAGCTCTGCGTGCCTCCGTTTCCATGAGGTCTCCACCGTTGTTGTGTTTCAATGGAAAGCGAGGATAGCTTTCAGGACTCCAAGCACTCTTGCCTCCGTACCGTTTCCCATGCTACCACACGGATCCCCCCCACGTCTCCTCTCTGTCTGCTGAGCCACAAGCAGCCGTGTAGGCCCTTCGGAACACTTCTTGCATGCACAGCCCAAGGCGTCACACTGCTCTCTCTCTACCTTTTGAAACCTAGGTTGCCGCAGCTTCTCCCAGCTCAGGAAGAAAGTCAGAGCCGGTCTCATGTACTGGGTACCGTGGACTCAGTGAGGACAAGGGCCCTACCTGCACTCAGAAAAACACTCTGCTCAGCTCTCCATCCAGGAGCTCACACCGCCTGACTCGGTTTAGCAGGACGTCGATGTGAGGTCCAAGCTGAGCAAAGAGCACAATTCCTCCTTTACCCTGCAAGGCCCCGGAAGAGGTAGTGCCAACTAGGCCTCGCTCAGGCCAGCCCTCCTTCAGGGATCTTGCCACACTTTGAAGCCTGCACTGTAAAAGGTACTTAGCGAAGTTTCCAGGGTTTCGCCATGCTCCCCCTCGGCAGCTCCACTCCTGCAGGGACTCATGTTTGCTGTGAACTAGGATAGGTGGCCCTGCCTCGAAAAGCAGTCTTTTCCCCTTTGGAAATGTGGATTCTTGTAGCCTCGGAGCTGCTTGCGAAACCCTAGGAAGGCCAGGCTTCTACTCACTGCAGGCACGCCCGGGGAGGAAACGAGTATGTTCCCCCAGAGAAACAGGCTGCTTGCAAGTGTCGAGGGGAGCTTCTCAGGTGCCCAGTGGGTCCCGTTTGTTTCCCTTCGCAGCTCCCATCCTGCAGGTCCTTATGCTGGGTGCTAACAAGAGTAGGTGGCTCTGCCGACAAAAGCAGCCTTTTCCCTTTGGAAGCTTGGATTCTAGTGTCTCAGGGGCTGCTTGCCAAACCTTGAAGTTGCCCAGGTTCTAACCTCAATAGGTACGCTTGCGTAGCAAACGAGCACTTTCCCCCGAGAAACCGGGTTCCTGCCAGGTTGGAGAAGAGTTAATCCGGCAGACCTCGTTCCTCCTGGGAAAGCGCAAGGCCACACTGAGCCTCAGGGTAGTTCCTAATTTTCCACCCGGTAAGCTCTGCGTGCCTCGGTTTCCATGAGGTCTCCACCGTTGTTGTGCTTCAATGGAAAGCGAGGATAGCTTTCAGGACTCCAAGCACTCTTGCTCTCGTACTGTTTCCCATGCTACCACACGGATCCCCCCCACGTCTCCTCTCTGTCTGCTGAGCCACAAGCTGCATTGTAGGCCCTTCGGAACACTTCTTGCATGCACAGCCCAAGGCGTCACACTGTTCTCTCTCTACCTTTTGAAACCTAGGTTGCCGTAGCTTCTCCGCGCTGACGAAGACAGTCAGAGCCGGTCTCATGTGCTGGGTAACGTGGACTCAGTGAGGACAAGGGCCCTACCTGCACTCAGAAAAACACTCTGCTCAGCTCTCCATCCAGGAGCTCACACCGCCTGACTCGGTTTAGCAGGACGTCGATGTGAGGTCCAAGCTGAGCAAAGAGCACAATTCCTCCTTTACCCTGCTAGGCCGCGGAAGAGGTAGTGCCAACTAGGCCTCGCTCAGGCCAGCCCTCCTTCAGGGATCTTGCCACACTTTGAAGCCTGCACTGTAAAAGGTACTTAGCGAAGTTCCCAGGGTTTCGTCATGCTCTCCCTCGGCAGCTCCACTCCTGCAGGGACTCATGTTTGCTGTGAACTAGTATAGGTGGCCCTCCTTCGAAAAGCAGTCTTTTCCCCTTTGGAAATGTGGATTCCTGTAGCCTCGGAGCTGCTTGTGAAACCCTAGGAAGGCCAGGCTTCTACTCACTGCAGGCACGCCCGGGGAGGAAACGAGTATGTTCCCCCAGAGAAACAGGCTGCTTGCAAGTGTCGAGGGGAGCTTCTCAGGTGCCCAGTGGGTCCCGTTTGTTTCCCTTCGCAGCTCCCATCCTGCAGGTCCTTATGCTGGGTGCTAACAAGAGTAGGTGGCTCTGCCGACAAAAGCAGCCTTTTCCCTTTGGAAGCTTGGATTCTAGTGTCTCAGGGGCTGCTTGCCAAACCTTGAAGTTGCCCAGGTTCTAACCTCCGTAGGTACGCTTGCGTAGCAAACGAGCACTTTCCCCCGAGAAACCGGGTTCCTGCCACGTTGGAGAAGAGTTAATCCCGCAGACCTCGTTCCTCCTGGGAAAGCGCAAGGCCACACTGAGCCTCAGGGTAGTGCCTAAGTTTCCACCCGGTAAGCTCTGCGTGCCTCCGTTTCCATGAGGTCTCCACCGTTGTTGTGTTTCAATGGAAAGCGAGGATAGCTTTCAGGACTCCAAGCACTCTTGCCTCCGTACCGTTTCCCATGCTACCACACGGATCCCCCCCACGTCTCCTCTCTGTCTGCTGAGCCACAAGCAGCCGTGTAGGCCCTTCGGAACACTTCTTGCATGCACAGCCCAAGGCGTCACACTGCTCTCTCTCTACCTTTTGAAACCTAGGTTGCCGCAGCTTCTCCCAGCTCAGGAAGAAAGTCAGAGCCGGTCTCATGTACTGGGTACCGTGGACTCAGTGAGGACAAGGGCCCTACCTGCACTCAGAAAAACACTCTGCTCAGCTCTCCATCCAGGAGCTCACACCGCCTGACTCGGTTTAGCAGGACGTCGATGTGAGGTCCAAGCTGAGCAAAGAGCACAATTCCTCCTTTACCCTGCTAGGCCGCGGAAGAGGTAGTGCCAACTAGGCCTCGCTCAGGCCAGCCCTCCTTCAGGGATCTTGCCACACTTTGAAGCCTGCACAGTAAAAGGTACTTAGCGAAGTTCCCAGGGTTTCGTCATGCTCTCCCTCGGCAGCTCCACTCCTGCAGGGACTCATGTTTGCTGTGAACTAGGATAGGTGGCCCTGCTTCGAAAAGCAGTCTTTTCCCCTTTGAAAATGCGGATTCTTGTAGCCTCGGAGCTGTTTGCGAAACCCTAGGAAGGCCCAGCTTCTAGTCACTGCAGGCACGCCCGGGGAGGAAACGAGTATGTTCCCCCAGAGAAACAGGCTGCTTGCAAGTGTCGAGGGGAGCTTCTCAGGTGCCCAGTCGGTCCCGTTTGTTTCCCTTCGCAGCTCCCATCCTGCAGGTACTTATGCTGGGTGCTAACAAGAGTAGGTGGCTCTGCCAACAAAAGCAGCCTTTTCCCTTTGGAAGCTTGGATTCTAGTGTCTAAGGGGCTGCTTGCCAAACCTTGAAGTTGCCCAGGTTCTAACCTCCGTAGGTACGCTTGCTTAGCAAACGAGCACTTTCCCCCGAGAAACCGGGTTCCTGCCACGTTGGAGAAGAGTTAATCCCGCAGACCTCGTTCCTCCTGGGAAAGCGCAAGGCCACACTGAGCCTCAGGGTAGTGCCTAAGTTTCCACCCGGTAAGCTCTGCGTGCCTCCGTTTCCATGAGGTCTCCACCGTTGTTGTGTTTCAATGGAAAGCGAGGATAGCTTTCAGGACTCCAAGCACTCTTGCTCTCGTACTGTTTCCCATGCTACCACACGGATCCCCCCCACGTCTCCTCTCTGTCTGCTGAGCCACAAGCTGCATTGTAGGCCCTTCGGAACACTTCTTGCATGCACAGCCCAAGGCGTCACACTGCTCTCTCTCTACCTTTTGAAACCTAGGTTGCCGCAGCTTCTCCCCGCTGACGAAGACAGTCAGAGCCGGTCTCATGTGCTGGGTAACGTGGACTCAGTGAGGACAAGGGCCCTACCTGCACTCAGAAAAACACTCTGCTCAGCTCTCCATCCAGGAGCTCACACCGCCTGACTCGGTTTAGCAGGACGTCGATGTGAGGTCCAAGCTGAGCAAAGAGCACAATTCCTCCTTTACCCTGCTAGGCCGCGGAAGAGGTAGTGCCAACTAGGCCTCGCTCAGGCCAGCCCTCCTTCAGGGATCTTGCCACACTTTGAAGCCTGCACAGTAAAAGGTACTTAGCGAAGTTCCCAGGGTTTCGTCATGCTCTCCCTCGGCAGCTCCACTCCTGCAGGGACTCATGTTTGCTGTGAACTAGGATAGGTGGCCCTGCTTCGAAAAGCAGTCTTTTCCCCTTTGGAAATGTGGATTCCTGTAGCCTCGGAGCTGCTTGTGAAACCCTAGGAAGGCCAGGCTTCTACTCACTGCAGGCACGCCCGGGGAGGAAACGAGTATGTTCCCCCAGAGAAACAGGCTGCTTGCAAGTGTCGAGGGGAGCTTCTCAGGTGCCCAGTGGGTCCCGTTTGTTTCCCTTCGCAGCTCCCATCCTGCAGGTCCTTATGCTGGGTGCTAACAAGAGTAGGTGGCTCTGCCGACAAAAGCAGCCTTTTCCCTTTGGAAGCTTGGATTCTAGTGTCTCAGGGGCTGCTTGCCAAACCTTGAAGTTGCCCAGGTTCTAACCTCCGTAGGTACGCTTGCGTAGCAAACGAGCACTTTCCCCCGAGAAACCGGGTTCCTGCCACGTTGGAGAAGAGTTAGTCCCGCAGACCTCGTTCCTCCTGGGAAAGCGCAAGGCCACACTGAGCCTCAGGGTAGTGCCTAAGTTTCCACCCGGTAAGCTCTGCGTGCCTCCGTTTCCATGAGGTCTCCACCGTTGTTGTGTTTCAATGGAAAGCGAGGATAGCTTTCAGGACTCCAAGCACTCTTGCCTCCGTACCGTTTCCCATGCTACCACACGGATCCCCCCCACGTCTCCTCTCTGTCTGCTGAGCCACAAGCAGCCGTGTAGGCCCTTCGGAACACTTCTTGCATGCACAGCCCAAGGCGTCACACTGCTCTCTCTCTACCTTTTGAAACCTAGGTTGCCGCAGCTTCTCCCAGCTCAGGAAGAAAGTCAGAGCCGGTCTCATGTACTGGGTACCGTGGACTCAGTGAGGACAAGGGCCCTACCTGCACTCAGAAAAACACTCTGCTCAGCTCTCCATCCAGGAGCTCACACCGCCTGACTCGGTTTAGCAGGACGTCGATGTGAGGTCCAAGCTGAGCAAAGAGCACAATTCCTCCTTTACCCTGCTAGGCCGCGGAAGAGGTAGTGCCAACTAGGCCTCGCTCAGGCCAGCCCTCCTTCAGGGATCTTGCCACACTTTGAAGCCTGCACAGTAAAAGGTACTTAGCGAAGTTCCCAGGGTTTCGTCATGCTCTCCCTCGGCAGCTCCACTCCTGCAGGGACTCATGTTTGCTGTGAACTAGGATAGGTGGCCCTGCTTCGAAAAGCAGTCTTTTCCCCTTTGAAAATGCGGATTCTTGTAGCCTCGGAGCTGTTTGCGAAACCCTAGGAAGGCCCAGCTTCTAGTCACTGCAGGCACGCCCGGGGAGGAAACGAGTATGTTCCCCCAGAGAAACAGGCTGCTTGCAAGTGTCGAGGGGAGCTTCTCAGGTGCCCAGTCGGTCCCGTTTGTTTCCCTTCGCAGCTCCCATCCTGCAGGTACTTATGCTGGGTGCTAACAAGAGTAGGTGGCTCTGCCAACAAAAGCAGCCTTTTCCCTTTGGAAGCTTGGATTCTAGTGTCTAAGGGGCTGCTTGCCAAACCTTGAAGTTGCCCAGGTTCTAACCTCCGTAGGTACGCTTGCTTAGCAAACGAGCACTTTCCCCCGAGAAACCGGGTTCCTGCCACGTTGGAGAAGAGTTAATCCCGCAGACCTCGTTCCTCCTGGGAAAGCGCAAGGCCACACTGAGCCTCAGGGTAGTGCCTAAGTTTCCACCCGGTAAGCTCTTCGTGCCTCGGTTTCCATGAGGTCTCCACCGTTGTTGTGCTTCAATGGAAAGCGAGGATAGCTTTCAGGACTCCAAGCACTCTTGCTCTCGTACTGCTTCCCATGCTACCACACGGATCCCCCCCACGTCTCCTCTCTGTCTGCTGAGCCACAAGCTGCCTTGTAGGCCCTTCGGAACACTTCTTGCATGCACAGCCCAAGGCGTCACACTGCTCTCTCTCTACCTTTTGAAACCTAGGTTGCCGCAGCTTCTCCCCGCTGACGAAGACAGTCAGAGCCAGTCTCATGTGCTGGGTAACGTGGACTCAGTGAGGACAAGGGCCCTACCTGCACTCAGAAAAACACTCTGCTCAGCTCTCCATCCAGGAGCTCACACCGCCTGACTCGGTTTAGCAGGACGTCGATGTGAGGTCCAAGCTGAGCAAAGAGCACAATTCCTCCTTTACCCTGCTAGGCCACGGAAGAGGTAATGCCAACTAGGCCTCGCTCAGGCCAGCCCTCCTTCAGGGATCTTGCCACACTTTGAAGCCTGCACAGTAAAAGGTACTTAGCGAAGTTCCCAGGGTTTCGTCATGCTCTCCCTCGGCAGCTCCACTCCTGCAGGGACTCATGTTTGCTGTGAACTAGGATAGGTGGCCCTGCTTCGAAAAGCAGTCTTTTCCCCTTTGAAAATGCGGATTCTTGTAGCTTTGGAGCTGTTTGCGAAACCCTGGGAAGGCCCAGCTTCTAGTCACTGCAGGCACGCCCGGTGAGGAAACGAGTATGTTCCCCCAGAGAAACAGGCTGCTTGCAAGTGTCGCGGGGAGCTTCTCAGGTGCCCAGTGGGTCCCGTTTGTTTCCCTTCGCAGCTCCCATCCTGCAGGTCCTTATGCTGGGTGCTAACAAGAGTAGGTGGCTCTGCCGACAAAAGCAGCCTTTTCCCTTTGGAAGCTTGGATTCTAGTGTCTCAGGGGCTGCTTGCCAAACCTTGAAGTTGCCCAGGTTCTAACCTCCGTAGGTACGCTTGCGTAGCAAACGAGCACTTTCCCCCGAGAAACCGGGTTCCTGCCACGTTGGAGAAGAGTTAATCCCGCAGACCTCTTTCCTCCTGGGAAAGCGCAAGGCCACACTGAGCCTCAGGGTAGTGCCTAAGTTTCCACCCGGTAAGCTCTGCGTGCCTCCGTTTCCATGAGGTCTCCACCGTTGTTGTGTTTCAATGGAAAGCGAGGATAGCTTTCAGGACTCCAAGCACTCTTGCCTCCGTACCGTTTCCCATGCTACCACACGGATCCCCCCCACGTCTCCTCTCTGTCTGCTGAGCCACAAGCAGCCGTGTAGGCCCTTCGGAACACTTCTTGCATGCACAGCCCAAGGCGTCACACTGCTCTCTCTCTACCTTTTGAAACCTAGGTTGCCGCAGCTTCTCCCAGCTCAGGAAGAAAATCAGAGCCGGTCTCATGTACTGGGTACCGTGGACTCAGTGAGGACAAGGGCCCTACCTGCACTCAGAAAAACACTCTGCTCAGCTCTCCATCCAGGCGGTCACACCGCCTGACTCGGTTTAGCAGGACGTCGATGTGAGGTCCAAGCTGAGCAAAGAGCACAATTCCTCCTTTACCCTGCAAGGCCCCGGAAGAGGTAGTGCCAACTAGGCCTCGCTCAGGCCAGCCCTCCTTCAGGGATCTTGCCACACTTTGAAGCCTGCACTGTAAAAGGTACTTAGCGAAGTTTCCAGGGTTTCGCCATGCTCCCCCTCGGCAGCTCCACTCCTGCAGGGACTCATGTTTGCTGTGAACTAGGATAGGTGGCCCTGCCTCGAAAAGCAGTCTTTTCCCCTTTGGAAATGTGGATTCTTGTATCCTCGGAGCTGCTTGCGAAACCCTAGGAAGGCCAGGCTTGTACTCACTGCAGGCACGCCCGGGGAGGAAACGAGTATGTTCCCCCAGAGAAACAGGCTGCTTGCAAGTGTCGAGGGGAGCTTCTCAGGTGCCCAGTGGGTCCCGTTTGTTTCCCTTCGCAGCTCCCATCCTGCAGGTACTTATGCTGGGTGCTAACAAGAATAGGTGGCTCTGCCGACAAAAGCAGCCTTTTCCCTTTGGAAGCTTGGATTCTAGTGTCTCAGGGGCTGCTTGCCAAACCTTGAATTTGCCCAGGTTCTAACCTCAATAGGTACGCTTGCGTAGCAAACGAGCACTTTCCCCCGAGAAACCGGGTTCCTGCCACGTTGGAGAAGAGTTAATCCCGCAGACCTCGTTCCTCCTGGGAAAGCACAAGGCCACACTGAGCCTCAGGGTAGTTCCTAAGTTTCCACCCGGTAAGCTCTGCGTGCCTCGGTTTCCATGAGGTCTCCACCGTTGTTGTGCTTCAATGGAAAGCGAGGATAGCTTTCAGGACTCCAAGCACTCTTGCTCTCGTACTGTTTCCCATGCTACCACACGGATCCCCCCCACGTCTCCTCTCTGTCTGCTGAGCCACAAGCTGCATTGTAGGCCCTTCGGAACACTTCTTGCATGCACAGCCCAAGGCGTCACACTGCTCTCTCTCTACCTTTTGAAACCTAGGTTGCCGCAGCTTCTCCGCGCTGACGAAGACAGTCAGAGCCGGTCTCATGTGCTGGGTAACATGGACTCAGTGAGGACAAGGGCCCTACCTGCACTCAGAAAAACACTCTGCTCAGCTCTCCATCCAGGAGCTCACACCGCCTGACTCGGTTTAGCAGGACGTCGATGTGAGGTCCAAGCTGAGCAAAGAGCACAATTCCTCCTTTACCCTGCTAGGCCGCGGAAGAGGTAGTGCCAACTAGGCCTCGCTCAGGCCAGCCCTCCTTCAGGGATCTTGCCACACTTTGAAGCCTGCACAGTAAAAGGTACTTAGCGAAGTTCCCAGGGTTTCGTCATGCTCTCCCTCGGCAGCTCCACTCCTGCAGGGACTCATGTTTGCTGTGAACTAGGATAGGTGGCCCTGCTTCGAAAAGCAGTCTTTTCCCCTTTGGAAATGTGGATTCCTGTAGCCTCGGAGCTGCTTGTGAAACCCTAGGAAGGCCAGGCTTCTACTCACTGCAGGCACGCCCGGGGAGGAAACGAGTATGTTCCCCCAGAGAAACAGGCTGCTTGCAAGTGTCGAGGGGAGCTTCTCAGGTGCCCAGTGGGTCCCGTTTGTTTCCCTTCGCAGCTCCCATCCTGCAGGTCCTTATGCTGGGTGCTAACAAGAGTAGGTGGCTCTGCCGACAAAAGCAGCCTTTTCCCTTTGGAAGCTTGGATTCTAGTGTCTCAGGGGCTGCTTGCCAAACCTTGAAGTTGCCCAGGTTCTAACCTCCGTAGGTACGCTTGCGTAGCAAACGAGCACTTTCCCCCGAGAAACCGGGTTCCTGCCACGTTGGAGAAGAGTTAATCCCGCAGACCTCTTTCCTCCTGGGAAAGCGCAAGGCCACACTGAGCCTCAGGGTAGTGCCTAAGTTTCCACCCGGTAAGCTCTGCGTGCCTCCGTTTCCATGAGGTCTCCACCGTTGTTGTGTTTCAATGGAAAGCGAGGATAGCTTTCAGGACTCCAAGCACTCTTGCCTCCGTACCGTTTCCCATGCTACCACACGGATCCCCCCCACGTCTCCTCTCTGTCTGCTGAGCCACAAGCAGCCGTGTAGGCCCTTAGGAACACTTCTTGCATGCACAGCCCAAGGCGTCACACTGCTCTCTCTCTACCTTTTGAAACCTAGGTTGCCGCAGCTTCTCCCAGCTCAGGAAGAAAGTCAGAGCCGGTCTCATGTACTGGGTACCGTGGACTCAGTGAGGACAAGGGCCCTACCTGCACTCAGAAAAACACTCTGCTCAGCTCTCCATCCAGGCGGTCACACCGCCTGACTCGGTTTAGCAGGACGTCGATGTGAGGTCCAAGCTGAGCAAAGAGCACAATTCCTCCTTTAACCTGCAAGGCCCCGGAAGAGGTAGTGCCAACTAGGCCTCGCTCAGGCCAGCCCTCCTTCAGGGATCTTGCCACACTTTGAAGCCTGCACTGTAAAAGGTACTTAGCGAAGTTTCCAGGGTTTCGCCATGCTCCCCCTCGGCAGCTCCACTCCTGCAGGGACTCATGTTTGCTGTGAACTAGGATAGGTGGCCCTGCCTCGAAAAGCAGTCTTTTCCCCTTTGGAAATGTGGATTCTTGTAGCCTCGGAGCTGCTTGCGAAACCCTAGGAAGGCCAGGCTTCTACTCACTGCAGGCACGCCCGGGGAGGAAACGAGTATATTCCCCCAGAGAAACAGGCTGCTTGCAAGTGTCGAGGGGAGCTTCTCAGGTGCCCAGTGGGTCCCGTTTGTTTCCCTTCGCAGCTCCCATCCTGCAGGTACTTATGCTGGGTGCTAACAAGAATAGGTGGCTCTGCCGACAAAAGCAGCCTTTTCCCTTTGGAAGCTTGGATTCTAGTGTCTCAGGGGCTGCTTGCCAAACCTTGAATTTGCCCAGGTTCTAACCTCAATAGGTACGCTTGCGTAGCAAACGAGCACTTTCCCCCGAGAAACCGGGTTCCTGCCACGTTGGAGAAGAGTTAATCCCGCAGACCTCGTTCCTCCTGGGAAAGCACAAGGCCACACTGAGCCTCAGGGTAGTTCCTAAGTTTCCACCCGGTAAGCTCTGCGTGCCTCGGTTTCCATGAGGTCTCCACCGTTGTTGTGCTTCAATGGAAAGCGAGGATAGCTTTCAGGACTCCAAGCACTCTTGCTCTCGTACTGTTTCCCATGCTACCACACGGATCCCCCCCACGTCTCCTCTCTGTCTGCTGAGCCACAAGCTGCATTGTAGGCCCTTCGGAACACTTCTTGCATGCACAGCCCAAGGCGTCACACTGCTCTCTCTCTACCTTTTGAAACCTAGGTTGCCGCAGCTTCTCCGCGCTGACGAAGACAGTCAGAGCCGGTCTCATGTGCTGGGTACCGTGGACTCAGTGAGGACAAGGGCCCTACCTGCACTCAGAAAAACACTCTGCTCAGCTCTCCATCCAGGAGCTCACACCGCCTGACTCGGTTTAGCAGGACGTCGATGTGAGGTCCAAGCTGAGCAAAGAGCACAATTCCTCCTTTACCCTGCTAGGCCGCGGAAGAGGTAGTGCCAACTAGGCCTCGCTCAGGCCAGCCCTCCTTCAGGGATCTTGCCACACTTTGAAGCCTGCACAGTAAAAGGTACTTAGCGAAGTTCCCAGGGTTTCGTCATGCTCTCCCTCGGCAGCTCCACTCCTGCAGGGACTCATGTTTGCTGTGAACTAGGATAGGTGGCCCTGCTTCGAAAAGCAGTCTTTTCCCCTTTGGAAATGTGGATTCCTGTAGCCTCGGAGCTGCTTGTGAAACCCTAGGAAGGCCAGGCTTCTACTCACTGCAGGCACGCCCGGGGAGGAAACGAGTATGTTCCCCCAGAGAAACAGGCTGCTTGCAAGTGTCGAGGGGAGCTTCTCAGGTGCCCAGTGGGTCCCGTTTGTTTCCCTTCGCAGCTCCCATCCTGCAGGTCCTTATGCTGGGTGCTAACAAGAGTAGGTGGTTCTGCCGACAAAAGCAGCCTTTTCCCTTTGGAAGCTTGGATTCTAGTGTCTCAGGGGCTGCTTGCCAAACCTTGAAGATGCCCAGGTTCTAACCTCCGTAGGTACGCTTGCGTAGCAAACGAGCACTTTCCCCCGAGAAACCGGGTTCCTGCCACGTTGGAGAAGAGTTAATCCCGCAGACCTCGTTCCTCCTGGGAAAGCGCAAGGCCACACTGAGCCTCAGGGTAGTGCCTAAGTTTCCACCCGGTAAGCTCTGCGTGCCTCCGTTTCCATGAGGTCTCCACCGTTGTTGTGTTTCAATGGAAAGCGAGGATAGCTTTCAGGACTCCAAGCACTCTTGCCTCCGTACCGTTTCCCATGCTACCACACGGATCCCCCCCACGTCTCCTCTCTGTCTGCTGAGCCACAAGCAGCCGTGTAGGCCCTTCGGAACACTTCTTGCATGCACAGCCCAAGGCGTCACACTGCTCTCTCTCTACCTTTTGAAACCTAGGTTGCCGCAGCTTCTCCCAGCTCAGGAAGAAAGTCAGAGCCGGTCTCATGTATTGGGTACCGTGGACTCAGTGAGGACAAGGGCCCTACCTGCACTCAGAAAAACACTCTGCTCAGCTCTCCATCCAGGAGCTCACACCGCCTGACTCGGTTTAGCAGGACGTCGATGTGAGGTCCAAGCTGAGCAAAGAGCACAATTCCTCCTTTACCCTGCTAGGCCGCGGAAGAGGTAGTGCCAACTAGGCCTCGCTCAGGCCAGCCCTCCTTCAGGGATCTTGCCACACTTTGAAGCCTGCACAGTAAAAGGTACTTAGCGAAGTTCCCAGGGTTTCGTCATGCTCTCCCTCGGCAGCTCCACTCCTGCAGGGACTCATGTTTGCTGTGAACTAGGATAGGTGGCCCTGCTTCGAAAAGCAGTCTTTTCCCCTTTGAAAATGCGGATTCTTGTAGCCTCGGAGCTGTTTGCGAAACCCTAGGAAGGCCCAGCTTCTAGTCACTGCAGGCACGCCCGGGGAGGAAACGAGTATGTTCCCCCAGAGAAACAGGCTGCTTGCAAGTGTCGAGGGGAGCTTCTCAGGTGCCCAGTCGGTCCCGTTTGTTTCCCTTCGCAGCTCCCATCCTGCAGGTACTTATGCTGGGTGCTAACAAGAGTAGGTGGCTCTGCCAACAAAAGCAGCCTTTTCCCTTTGGAAGCTTGGATTCTAGTGTCTAAGGGGCTGCTTGCCAAACCTTAAAGTTGCCCAGGTTCTAACCTCCGTAGGTACGCTTGCTTAGCAAACGAGCACTTTCCCCCGAGAAACCGGGTTCCTGCCACGTTGGAGAAGAGTTAATCCCGCAGACCTCGTTCCTCCTGGGAAAGCGCAAGGCCACACTGAGCCTCAGGGTAGTGCCTAAGTTTCCACCCGGTAAGCTCTGCGTGCCTCCGTTTCCATGAGGTCTCCACCGTTGTTGTGTTTCAATGGAAAGCGAGGATAGCTTTCAGGACTCCAAGCACTCTTGCTCTCGTACTGTTTCCCATGCTACCACACGGATCCCCCCCACGTCTCCTCTCTGTCTGCTGAGCCACAAGCTGCATTGTAGGCCCTTCGGAACACTTCTTGCATGCACAGCCCAAGGCGTCACACTGCTCTCTCTCTACCTTTTGAAACCTAGGTTGCCGCAGCTTCTCCCCGCTGACGAAGACAGTCAGAGCCGGTCTCATGTGCTGGGTAACGTGGACTCAGTGAGGACAAGGGCCCTACCTGCACTCAGAAAAACACTCTGCTCAGCTCTCCATCCAGGAGCTCACACCGCCTGACTCGGTTTAGCAGGACGTCGATGTGAGGTCCAAGCTGAGCAAAGAGCACAATTCCTCCTTTACCCTGCTAGGCCACGGAAGAGGTAATGCCAACTAGGCCTCGCTCAGGCCAGCCCTCCTTCAGGGATCTTGCCACACTTTGAAGCCTGCACAGTAAAAGGTACTTAGCGAAGTTCCCAGGGTTTCGTCATGCTCTCCCTCGGCAGCTCCACTCCTGCAGGGACTCATGTTTGCTGTGAACTAGTATAGGTGGCCCTCCTTCGAAAAGCAGTCTTTTCCCCTTTGGAAATGTGGATTCCTGTAGCCTCGGAGCTGCTTGTGAAACCCTAGGAAGGCCAGGCTTCTACTCACTGCAGGCACGCCCGGGGAGGAAACGAGTATGTTCCCCCAGAGAAACAGGCTGCTTGCAAGTGTCGAGGGGAGCTTCTCAGGTGCCCAGTGGGTCCCGTTTGTTTCCCTTCGCAGCTCCCATCCTGCAGGTCCTTATGCTGGGTGCTAACAAGAGTAGGTGGCTCTGCCGACAAAAGCAGCCTTTTCCCTTTGGAAGCTTGGATTCTAGTGTCTCAGGGGCTGCTTGCCAAACCTTGAAGTTGCCCAGGTTCTAAACTCCGTAGGTACGCTTGCGTAGCAAACGAGCACTTTCCCCCGAGAAACCGGGTTCCTGCCACGTTGGAGAAGAGTTAATCCCGCAGACCTCGTTCCTCCTGGGAAAGCGCAAGGCCACACTGAGCCTCAGGGTAGTGCCTAAGTTTCCACCCGGTAAGCTCTGCGTGCCTCCGTTTCCATGAGGTCTCCACCGTTGTTGTGTTTCAATGGAAAGCGAGGATAGCTTTCAGGACTCCCAGCACTCTTGCCTCCGTACCGTTTCCCATGCTACCACACGGATCCCCCCCACGTCTCCTCTCTGTCTGCTGAGCCACAAGCAGCCGTGTAGGCCCTTCGGAACACTTCTTGCATGCACAGCCCAAGGCGTCACACTGCTCTCTCTCTACCTTTTGAAACCTAGGTTGCCGCAGCTTCTCCCAGCTCAGGAAGAAAGTCAGAGCCGGTCTCATGTGCTGGGTAACGTGGACTCAGTGAGGACAAGGGCCCTACCTGCACTCAGAAAAACACTCTGCTCAGCTCTCCATCCAGGAGCTCGCACCGCCTGACTCGGTTTAGCAGGACGTCGATGTGAGGTCCAAGCTGAGCAAAGAGCACAATTCCTCCTTTACCCTGCTACTAGGCCCCGGAAGAGGTAGTGCCAACTAGGCCTCGCTCAGGCCAGCCCTCCTTCAGGGATCTTGCCGCACTTTGAAGCCTGCACAGTAAAAGGTACTTAGCGAAGTTCCCAGGGTTTCGCCATCCTCTCCCTCGGCAACTCCACTCCTGCAGGGACTCATGTTTGCTGTGAACTAGGATAGGTGGCCCTGCTTCGAAAAGCAGTCTTTTCCCCTTTGAAAATGCGGATTCTTGTAGCCTCGGAGCTGTTTGCGAAACCCTAGGAAGGCCCAGCTTCTAGTCACTGCAGGCACGCCCGGGGAGGAAACGAGTATGTTCCCCCAGAGAAACAGGCTGCTTGCAAGTGTCGAGGGGAGCTTCTCAGGTGCCCAGTCGGTCCCGTTTGTTTCCCTTCGCAGCTCCCATCCTGCAGGTACTTATGCTGGGTGCTAACAAGAGTAGGTGGCTCTGCCAACAAAAGCAGCCTTTTCCCTTTGGAAGCTTGGATTCTAGTGTCTAAGGGGCTGCTTGCCAAACCTTGAAGTTGCCCAGGTTCTAACCTCCGTAGGTACGCTTGCTTAGCAAACGAGCACTTTCCCCCGAGAAACCGGGTTCCTGCCACGTTGGAGAAGAGTTAATCCCGCAGACCTCGTTCCTCCTGGGAAAGCGCAAGGCCACACTGAGCCTCAGGGTAGTGCCTAAGTTTCCACCCGGTAAGCTCTGCGTGCCTCCGTTTCCATGAGGTCTCCACCGTTGTTGTGTTTCAATGGAAAGCGAGGATAGCTTTCAGGACTCCAAGCACTCTTGCTCTCGTACTGTTTCCCATGCTACCACACGGATCCCCCCCACGTCTCCTCTCTGTCTGCTGAGCCACAAGCTGCATTGTAGGCCCTTCGGAACACTTCTTGCATGCACAGCCCAAGGCGTCACACTGCTCTCTCTCTACCTTTTGAAACCTAGGTTGCCGCAGCTTCTCCCCGCTGACGAAGACAGTCAGAGCCGGTCTCATGTGCTGGGTAACGTGGACTCAGTGAGGACAAGGGCCCTACCTGCACTCAGAAAAACACTCTGCTCAGCTCTCCATCCAGGAGCTCACACCGCCTGACTCGGTTTAGCAGGACGTCGATGTGAGGTCCAAGCTGAGCAAAGAGCACAATTCCTCCTTTACCCTGCTAGGCCACGGAAGAGGTAATGCCAACTAGGCCTCGCTCAGGCCAGCCCTCCTTCAGGGATCTTGCCACACTTTGAAGCCTGCACAGTAAAAGGTACTTAGCGAAGTTCCCAGGGTTTCGTCATGCTCTCCCTCGGCAGCTCCACTCCTGCAGGGACTCATGTTTGCTGTGAACTAGTATAGGTGGCCCTCCTTCGAAAAGCAGTCTTTTCCCCTTTGGAAATGTGGATTCCTGTAGCCTCGGAGCTGCTTGTGAAACCCTAGGAAGGCCAGGCTTCTACTCACTGCAGGCACGCCCGGGGAGGAAACGAGTATGTTCCCCCAGAGAAACAGGCTGCTTGCAAGTGTCGAGGGGAGCTTTTCAGGTGCCCAGTGGGTCCCGTTTGTTTCCCTTCGCAGCTCCCATCCTGCAGGTCCTTATGCTGGGTGCTAACAAGAGTAGGTGGCTCTGCCGACAAAAGCAGCCTTTTCCCTTTGGAAGCTTGGATTCTAGTGTCTCAGGGGCTGCTTGCCAAACCTTGAAGTTGCCCAGGTTCTAACCTCCGTAGGTACGCTTGCGTAGCAAACGAGCACTTTCCCCCGAGAAACCGGGTTCCTGCCACGTTGGAGAAGAGTTAATCCCGCAGACCTCGTTCCTCCTGGGAAAGCGCAAGGCCACACTGAGCCTCAGGGTAGTGCCTAAGTTTCCACCCGGTAAGCTCTGCGTGCCTCCGTTTCCATGAGGTCTCCACCGTTGTTGTGTTTCAATGGAAAGCGAGGATAGCTTTCAGGACTCCAAGCACTCTTGCCTCCGTACCGTTTCCCATGCTACCACACGGATCCCCCCCACGTCTCCTCTCTGTCTGCTGAGCCACAAGCAGCCGTGTAGGCCCTTCGGAACACTTCTTGCATGCACAGCCCAAGGCGTCACACTGCTCTCTCTCTACCTTTTGAAACCTAGGTTGCCGCAGCTTCTCCCAGCTCAGGAAGAAAGTCAGAGCCGGTCTCATGTGCTGGGTAACGTGGACTCAGTGAGGACAAGGGCCCTACCTGCACTCAGAAAAACACTCTGCTCAGCTCTCCATCCAGGAGCTCGCACCGCCTGACTCGGTTTAGCAGGACGTCGATGTGAGGTCCAAGCTGAGCAAAGAGCACAATTCCTCCTTTACCCTGCTACTAGGCCCCGGAAGAGGTAGTGCCAACTAGGCCTCGCTCAGGCCAGCCCTCCTTCAGGGATCTTGCCGCACTTTGAAGCCTGCACAGTAAAAGGTACTTAGCGAAGTTCCCAGGGTTTCGCCATCCTCTCCCTCGGCAACTCCACTCCTGCAGGGACTCATGTTTGCTGTGAACTAGGATAGGTGGCCCCGCTTCGAAAAGCAGTCTTTTCCCCTTTGAAAATGTGGATTCTTGTAGCCTCGGAGCTGTTTGCGAAACCCTAGGAAGGCCCAGCTTCTAGTCACTGCAGGCACGCCCGGGGAGGAAACGAGTATGTTCCCCCAGAGAAACAGGCTGCTTGCAAGTGTCGAGGGAAGCTTCTCAGGTGCCCAGTGGGTCCCGTTTGTTTCCCTTCGCAGCTCCCATCCTGCAGTTACTTATGCTGGGTGCTAACAAGAGTAGGTGGTTCTGCCAACAAAAGCAGCCTTTTCCCTTTGGAAGCTTGGATTCTAGTGTCTAATGGGCTGCTTGCCAAACCTTGAAGTTGCCCAGGTTCTAACCTCCGTAGGTACGCTTGCTTAGCAAACGAGCACTTTCCCCCGAGAAACCGGGATCCTGCCACGTTGGAGAAGAGTTAATCCCGCAGACCTCGTTCCTCCTGGGAAAGCGCAAGGCCACACTGAGCCTCAGGGTAGTGCCTAAGTTTCCACCCGGTAAGCTCTGCGTGCCTCCGTTTCCATGAGGTATCCACCGTTGTTGTGCTTCAATGGAAAGCGAGGATAGCTTTTAGGACTCCAAGCACTCTTGCTCTCGTACTGTTTCCCATGCTACCACACGGATCCCCCCCACGTCTCCTCTCTGTCTGCTGAGCCACAAGCTGCATTGTAGGCCCTTCGGAACACTTCTTGCATGCACAGCCCAAGGCGTCACACTGCTCTCTCTCTACCTTTTGAAACCTAGGTTGCCGCAGCTTCTCCCCGCTGACGAAGACAGTCAGAGCCGGTCTCATGTGCTGGGTACCGTGGACTCAGTGAGGACAAGGGCCCTACCTGCACTCAGAAAAACACTCTGCTCAGCTCTCCATCCAGGAGCTCACACCGCCTGACTCGGTTTAGCAGGACGTCGATGTGAGGTCCAAGCTGAGCAAAGAGCACAATTCCTCCTTTACCCTGCTAGGCCGCGGAAGAGGTAGTGCCAACTAGGCCTCGCTCAGGCCAGCCCTCCTTCAGGGATCTTGCCACACTTTGAAGCCTGCACAGTAAAAGTTACTTAGCGAAGTTCCCAGGGTTTCGTCATGCTCTCCCTCGGCAGCTCCACTCCTGCAGGGACTCATGTTTGCTGTGAACTAGGATAGGTGGCCCTGCTTCGAAAAGCAGTCTTTTCCCCTTTGGAAATGTGGATTCCTGTAGCCTCGGAGCTGCTTGTGAAACCCTAGGAAGGCCAGGCTTCTACTCACTGCAGGCACGCCCGGGGAGGAAACGAGTATGTTCCCCCAGAGAAACAGGCTGCTTGCAAGTGTCGAGGGGAGCTTCTCAGGTGCCCAGTGGGTCCCGTTTGTTTCCCTTCGCAGCTCCCATCCTGCAGGTCCTTATGCTGGGTGCTAACAAGAGTAGGTGGCTCTGCCGACAAAAGCAGCCTTTTCCCTTTGGAAGCTTGATTCTAGTGTCTCAGGGGCTGCTTGCCAAACCTTGAAGTTGCCCAGGTTCTAACCTCCGTAGGTACGCTTGCGTAGCAAACGAGCACTTTCCCCCGAGAAACCGGGTTCCTGCCACGTTGGAGAAGAGTTAATCCCGCAGACCTCGTTCCTCCTGGGAAAGCGCAAGGCCACACTGAGCCTCAGGGTAGTGCCTAAGTTTCCACCCGGTAAGCTCTGCGTGCCTCGGTTTCCATGAGGTCTCCACCGTTGTTGTGTTTCAATGGAAAGCGAGGATAGCTTTCAGGACTCCAAGCACTCTTGCCTCCGTACCGTTTCCCATGCTACCACACGGATCCCCCCCACGTCTCCTCTCTGTCTGCTGAGCCACAAGCAGCCGTGTAGGCCCTTCGGAACACTTCTTGCATGCACAGCCCAAGGCGTCACACTGCTCTCTCTCTACCTTTTGAAACCTAGGTTGCCGCAGCTTCTCCCAGCTCAGGAAGAAAGTCAGAGCCGGTCTCATGTACTGGGTACCGTGGACTCAGTGAGGACAAGGGCCCTACCTGCACTCAGAAAAACACTCTGCTCAGCTCTCCATCCAGGAGCTCACACCGCCTGACTCGGTTTAGCAGGACGTCGATGTGAGGTCCAAGCTGAGCAAAGAGCACAATTCCTCCTTTACCCTGCTAGGCCGCGGAAGAGGTAGTGCCAACTAGGCCTCGCTCAGGCCAGCCCTCCTTCAGGGATCTTGCCACACTTTGAAGCCTGCACAGTAAAAGGTACTTAGCGAAGTTCCCAGGGTTTCGTCATGCTCTCCCTCGGCAGCTCCACTCCTGCACGGACTCATGTTTGCTGTGAACTAGGATAGGTGGCCCTGCTTCGAAAAGCAGTCTTTTCCCCTTTGAAAATGCGGATTCTTGTAGCCTCGGAGCTGTTTGCGAAACCCTAGGAAGGCCCAGCTTCTAGTCACTGCAGGCACGCCCGGGGAGGAAACGAGTATGTTCCCCCAGAGAAACAGGCTGCTTGCAAGTGTCGAGGGGAGCTTCTCAGGTGCCCAGTCGGTCCCGTTTGTTTCCCTTCGCAGCTCCCATCCTGCAGGTACTTATGCTGGGTGCTAACAAGAGTAGGTGGCTCTGCCAACAAAAGCAGCCTTTTCCCTTTGGAAGCTTGGATTCTAGTGTCTAAGGGGCTGCTTGCCAAACCTTGAAGTTGCCCAGGTTCTAACCTCCGTAGGTACGCTTGCTTAGCAAACGAGCACTTTCCCCCGAGAAACCGGGTTCCTGCCACGTTGGAGAAGAGTTAATCCCGCAGACCTCGTTCCTCCTGGGAAAGCGCAAGGCCACACTGAGCCTCAGGGTAGTGCCTAAGTTTCCACCCGGTAAGCTCTGCGTGCCTCCGTTTCCATGAGGTCTCCACCGTTGTTGTGCTTCAATGGAAAGCGAGGATAGCTTTCAGGACTCCAAGCACTCTTGCTCTCGTACTGTTTCCCATGCTACCACACGGATCCCCCCCACGTCCCCTCTCTGTCTGCTGAGCCACAAGCTGCATTGTAGGCCCTTCGGAACACTTCTTGCATGCACAGCCCAAGGCGTCACACTGCTCTCTCTCTACCTTTTGAAACCTAGGTTGCCGCAGCTTCTCCCCGCTGACGAAGACAGTCAGAGCCGGTCTCATGTGCTGGGTACCGTGGACTCAGTGAGGACAAGGGCCCTACCTGCACTCAGAAAAACACTCTGCTCAGCTCTCCATCCAGGAGCTCACACCGCCTGACTCGGTTTAGCAGGACGTCGATGTGAGGTCCAAGCTGAGCAAAGAGCACAATTCCTCCTTTACCCTGCTAGGCCGCGGAAGAGGTAGTGCCAACTAGGCCTCGCTCAGGCCAGCCCTCCTTCAGGGATCTTGCCACACTTTGAAGCCTGCACAGTAAAAGGTACTTAGCGAAGTTCCCAGGGTTTCGTCATGCTCTCCCTCGGCAGCTCCACTCCTGCAGGGACTCATGTTTGCTGTGAACTAGGATAGGTGGCCCTGCTTCGAAAAGCAGTCTTTTCCCCTTTGAAAATGCGGATTCTTGTAGCCTCGGAGCTGTTTGCGAAACCCTAGGAAGGCCCGGCTTCTAGTCACTGCAGGCACGCCCGGGGAGGAAACGAGTATGTTCCCCCAGAGAAACAGGCTGCTTGCAAGTGTCGAGGGGAGCTTCTCAGGTGCCCAGTCGGTCCCGTTTGTTTCCCTTCGCAGCTCCCATCCTGCAGGTACTTATGCTGGGTGCTAACAAGAGTAGGTGGCTCTGCCAACAAAAGCAGCCTTTTCCCTTTGGAAGCTTGGATTCTAGTGTCTAAGGGGCTGCTTGCCAAACCTTGAAGTTGCCCAGGTTCTAACCTCCGTAGGTACGCTTGCTTAGCAAACGAGCACTTTCCCCCGAGAAACCGGGTTCCTGCCACGTTGGAGAAGAGTTAATCCCGCAGACCTCGTTCCTCCTGGGAAAGCGCAAGGCCACACTGAGCCTCAGGGTAGTGCCTAAGTTTCCACCCGGTAAGCTCTTCGTGCCTCGGTTTCCATGAGGTCTCCACCGTTGTTGTGCTTCAATGGAAAGCGAGGATAGCTTTCAGGACTCCAAGCACTCTTGCTCTCGTACTGCTTCCCATGCTACCACACGGATCCCCCCCACGTCTCCTCTCTGTCTGCTGAGCCACAAGCTGCCTTGTAGGCCCTTCGGAACACTTCTTGCATGCACAGCCCAAGGCGTCACACTGCTCTCTCTCTACCTTTTGAAACCTAGGTTGCCGCAGCTTCTCCCCGCTGACGAAGACAGTCAGAGCCAGTCTCATGTGCTGGGTAACGTGGACTCAGTGAGGACAAGGGCCCTACCTGCACTCAGAAAAACACTCTGCTCAGCTCTCCATCCAGGAGCTCACACCGCCTGACTCGGTTTAGCAGGACTTCGATGTGAGGTCCAAGCTGAGCAAAGAGCACAATTCCTCCTTTACCCTGCTAGGCCACGGAAGAGGTAATGCCAACTAGGCCTCGCTCAGGCCAGCCCTCCTTCAGGGATCTTGCCACACTTTGAAGCCTGCACAGTAAAAGGTACTTAGCGAAGTTCCCAGGGTTTCGTCATGCTCTCCCTCGGCAGCTCCACTCCTGCAGGGACTCATGTTTGCTGTGAACTAGGATAGGTGGCCCTGCTTCGAAAAGCAGTCTTTTCCCCTTTGGAAATGTGGATTCCTGTAGCCTCGGAGCTGCTTGTGAAACCCTAGGAAGGCCAGGCTTCTACTCACTGCAGGCACGCCCGGGGAGGAAACGAGTATGTTCCCCCAGAGAAACAGGCTGCTTGCAAGTGTCGAGGGGAGCTTCTCAGGTGCCCAGTGGGTCCCGTTTGTTTCCCTTCGCAGCTCCCATCCTGCAGGTCCTTATGCTGGGTGCTAACAAGAGTAGGTGGCTCTGCCGACAAAAGCAGCCTTTTCCCTTTGGAAGCTTGGATTCTAGTGTCTCAGGGGCTGCTTGCCAAACCTTGAAGTTGCCCAGGTTCTAACCTCCGTAGGTACGCTTGCGTAGCAAACGAGCACTTTCCCCCGAGAAACCGGGTTCCTGCCACGTTGGAGAAGAGTTAATCCCGCAGACCTCTTTCCTCCTGGGAAAGCGCAAGGCCACACTGAGCCTCAGGGTAGTGCCTAAGTTTCCACCCGGTAAGCTCTGCGTGCCTCCGTTTCCATGAGGTCTCCACCGTTGTTGTGTTTCAATGGAAAGCGAGGATAGCTTTCAGGACTCCAAGCACTCTTGCCTCCGTACCGTTTCCCATGCTACCACACGGATCCCCCCCACGTCTCCTCTCTGTCTGCTGAGCCACAAGCAGCCGTGTAGGCCCTTCGGAACACTTCTTGCATGCACAGCCCAAGGCGTCACACTGCTCTCTCTCTACCTTTTGAAACCTAGGTTGCCGCAGCTTCTCCCAGCTCAGGAAGAAAGTCAGAGCCGGTCTCATGTACTGGGTACCGTGGACTCAGTGAGGACAAGGGCCCTACCTGCACTCAGAAAAACACTCTGCTCAGCTCTCCATCCAGGCGGTCACACCGCCTGACTCGGTTTAGCAGGACGTCGATGTGAGGTCCAAGCTGAGCAAAGAGCACAATTCCTCCTTTACCCTGCAAGGCCCCGGAAGAGGTAGTGCCAACTAGGCCTCGCTCAGGCCAGCCCTCCTTCAGGGATCTTGCCACACTTTGAAGCCTGCACTGTAAAAGGTACTTAGCGAAGTTTCCAGGGTTTCGCCATGCTCCCCCTCGGCAGCTCCACTCCTGCAGGGACTCATGTTTGCTGTGAACTAGGATAGGTGGCCCTGCCTCGAAAAGCAGTCTTTTCCCCTTTGGAAATGTGGATTCTTGTATCCTCGGAGCTGCTTGCGAAACCCTAGGAAGGCCAGGCTTCTACTCACTGCAGGCACGCCCGGGGAGGAAACGAGTATGTTCCCCCAGAGAAACAGGCTGCTTGCAAGTGTCGAGGGGAGCTTCTCAGGTGCCCAGTGGGTCCCGTTTGTTTCCCTTCGCAGCTCCCATCCTGCAGGTACTTATGCTGGGTGCTAACAAGAATAGGTGGCTCTGCCGACAAAAGCAGCCTTTTCCCTTTGGAAGCTTGGATTCTAGTGTCTCAGGGGCTGCTTGCCAAACCTTGAATTTGCCCAGGTTCTAACCTCAATAGGTACGCTTGCGTAGCAAACGAGCACTTTCCCCCGAGAAACCGGGTTCCTGCCACGTTGGAGAAGAGTTAATCCCGCAGACCTCGTTCCTCCTGGGAAAGCACAAGGCCACACTGAGCCTCAGGGTAGTTCCTAAGTTTCCACCCGGTAAGCTCTGCGTGCCTCGGTTTCCATGAGGTCTCCACCGTTGTTGTGCTTCAATGGAAAGCGAGGATAGCTTTCAGGACTCCAAGCACTCTTGCTCTCGTACTGTTTCCCATGCTACCACACGGATCCCCCCCACGTCTCCTCTCTGTCTGCTGAGCCACAAGCTGCATTGTAGGCCCTTCGGAACACTTCTTGCATGCACAGCCCAAGGCGTCACACTGCTCTCTCTCTACCTTTTGAAACCTAGGTTGCCGCAGCTTCTCCCCGCTGACGAAGACAGTCAGAGCCGGTCTCATGTGCTGGGTAACGTGGACTCAGTGAGGACAAGGGCCCTACCTGCACTCAGAAAAACACTCTGCTCAGCTCTCCATCCAGGAGCTCACACCGCCTGACTCGGTTTAGCAGGACGTCGATGTGAGGTCCAAGCTGAGCAAAGAGCACAATTCCTCCTTTACCCTGATAGGCCCCGGAAGAGGTAATGCCAACTAGGCCTCGCTCAGGCCAGCCCTCCTTCAGGGATCTTGCCACACTTTGAAGCCTGCACAGTAAAAGGTACTTAGCGAAGTTTCCAGGGTTTCGTCATGCTCTCCCTCGGCAGCTCCACTCCTGCAGGGACTCATGTTTGCTGTGAACTAGGATAGGTGGCCCTGCTTCGAAAAGCAGTCTTTTCCCCTTTGGAAATGTGGATTCCTGTAGCCTCGGAGCTGCTTGTGAAACTCTAGGAAGGCCAGGCTTCTACTCACTGCAGGCACGCCCGGGGAGGAAACGAGTATGTTCCCCCAGAGAAACAGGCTGCTTGCAAGTGTCGAGGGGAGCTTCTCAGGTGCCCAGTGGGTCCCGTTTGTTTCCCTTCGCAGCTCCCATCCTGCAGGTCCTTATGCTGGGTGCTAACAAGAGTAGGTGGCTCTGCCGACAAAAGCAGCCTTTTCCCTTTGGAAGCTTGGATTCTAGTGTCTCAGGGGCTGCTTGCCAAACCTTGAAGTTGCCCAGGTTCTAACCTCCGTAGGTACGCTTGCGTAGCAAACGAGCACTTTCCCCCGAGAAACCGGGTTCCTGCCACGTTGGAGAAGAGTTAATCCCGCAGACCTCGTTCCTCCTGGGAAAGCGCAAGGCCACACTGAGCCTCAGGGTAGTGCCTAAGTTTCCACCCGGTAAGCTCTGCGTGCCTCCGTTTCCATGAGGTCTCCACCGTTGTTGTGTTTCAATGGAAAGCGAGGATAGCTTTCAGGACTCCAAGCACTCTTGCCTCCGTACCGTTTCCCATGCTACCACACGGATCCCCCCCACGTCTCCTCTCTGTCTGCTGAGCCACAAGCAGCCGAGTAGGCCCTTCGGAACACTTCTTGCATGCACAGCCCAAGGCGTCACACTGCTCTCTCTCTACCTTTTGAAACCTAGGTTGCCGCAGCTTCTCCCAGCTCAGGAAGACAGTCAGAGCCGGTCTCATGTACTGGGTACCGTGGACTCAGTGAGGACAAGGGCCCTACCTGCACTCAGAAAAACACTCTGCTCAGCTCTCCATCCAGGAGCTCACACCGCCTGACTCGGTTTAGCAGGACGTCGATGTGAGGTCCAAGCTGAGCAAAGAGCACAATTCCTCCTTTACCCTGCAAGGCCCCGGAAGAGGTAGTGCCAACTAGGCCTCGCTCAGGCCAGCCCTCCTTCAGGGATCTTGCCACACTTTGAAGCCTGCACTGTAAAAGGTACTTAGCGAAGTTTCCAGGGTTTCGCCATGCTCCCCCTCGGCAGCTCCACTCCTGCAGGAACTCATGTTTGCTGTGAACTAGGATAGGTGGCCCTGCCTCGAAAAGCAGTCTTTTCCCCTTTGGAAATGCGGATTCTTGTAGCCTCGGAGCTGCTTGCGAAACCCTACGAAGGCCAGGCTTCTACTCACTGCAGGCACGCCCGGGGAGGAAACGAGTATGTTCCCCAAGAGAAACAGGCTGCTTGCAAGTGTCGAGGGGAGCTTCTCAGGTGCCCAGTGGGTCCCGTTTGTTTCCCTTCGCAGCTCCCATCCTGCAGGTCCTTAAGCTGGGTGCAAACAAGAGTAGGTGGCTCTGCCGACAAAAGCAGCCTTTTCCCTTTGGAAGCTTGGATTCTAGTGTCTAAAGGGCTGCTTGCCAAACCTTGAAGTTGCCCAGGATCTAACCTCCGTAGGTACGCTTGCGTAGCAAACGAGCACTTTCCCCCGAGAAACCGGGTTCCTGCCACGTTGGAGAAGAGTTAATCCCGCAGACCTCGTTCCTCCTGGGAAAGCGCAAGGCCACACTGAGCCTCAGGGTAGTGCCTAAGTTTCCACCCGGTAAGCTCTTCGTGCCTCGGTTTCCATGAAGTCTCCACCGTTGTTGTGCTTCAATGGAAAGCGAGGATAGCTTTCAGGACTCCAAGCACTCTTGCTCTCGTACTGCTTCCCATGCTACCACACGGATCCCCCCCACGTCTCCTCTCTGTCTGCTGAGCCACAAGCTGCATTGTAGGCCCTTCGGAACACTTCTTGCATGCACAGCCCAAGGCGTCACACTGCTCTCTCTCTACCTTTTGAAACCTAGGTTGCCGCAGCTTCTCCCCGCTGACGAAGACAGTCAGAGCCGGTCTCATGTGCTGGGTACCGTGGACTCAGTGAGGACAAGGGCCCTACCTGCACTCAGAAAAACACTCTGCTCAGCTCTCCATCCAGGAGCTCACACCGCCTGACTCGGTTTAGCAGGACGTCGATGTGAGGTCCAAGCTGAGCAAAGAGCACAATTCCTCCTTTACCCTGCTAGGCCGCGGAAGAGGTAGTGCCAACTAGGCCTCGCTCAGGCCAGCCCTCCTTCAGGGATCTTGCCACACTTTGAAGCCTGCACAGTAAAAGTTACTTAGCGAAGTTCCCAGGGTTTCGTCATGCTCTCCCTCGGCAGCTCCACTCCTGCAGGGACTCATGTTTGCTGTGAACTAGGATAGGTGGCCCTGCTTCGAAAAGCAGTCTTTTCCCCTTTGGAAATGTGGATTCCTGTAGCCTCGGAGCTGCTTGTGAAACCCTAGGAAGGCCAGGCTTCTACTCACTGCAGGCACGCCCGGGGAGGAAACGAGTATGTTCCCCCAGAGAAACAGGCTGCTTGCAAGTGTCGAGGGGAGCTTCTCAGGTGCCCAGTGGGTCCCGTTTGTTTCCCTTCGCAGCTCCCATCCTGCAGGTCCTTATGCTGGGTGCTAACAAGAGTAGGTGGCTCTGCCGACAAAAGCAGCCTTTTCCCTTTGGAAGCTTGATTCTAGTGTCTCAGGGGCTGCTTGCCAAACCTTGAAGTTGCCCAGGTTCTAACCTCCGTAGGTACGCTTGCGTAGCAAACGAGCACTTTCCCCCGAGAAACCGGGTTCCTGCCACGTTGGAGAAGAGTTAATCCCGCAGACCTCGTTCCTCCTGGGAAAGCGCAAGGCCACACTGAGCCTCAGGGTAGTGCCTAAGTTTCCACCCGGTAAGCTCTGCGTGCCTCGGTTTCCATGAGGTCTCCACCGTTGTTGTGTTTCAATGGAAAGCGAGGATAGCTTTCAGGACTCCAAGCACTCTTGCCTCCGTACCGTTTCCCATGCTACCACACGGATCCCCCCCACGTCTCCTCTCTGTCTGCTGAGCCACAAGCAGCCGTGTAGGCCCTTCGGAACACTTCTTGCATGCACAGCCCAAGGCGTCACACTGCTCTCTCTCTACCTTTTGAAACCTAGGTTGCCGCAGCTTCTCCCAGCTCAGGAAGAAAGTCAGAGCCGGTCTCATGTACTGGGTACCGTGGACTCAGTGAGGACAAGGGCCCTACCTGCACTCAGAAAAACACTCTGCTCAGCTCTCCATCCAGGAGCTCACACCGCCTGACTCGGTTTAGCAGGACGTCGATGTGAGGTCCAAGCTGAGCAAAGAGCACAATTCCTCCTTTACCCTGCTAGGCCGCGGAAGAGGTAGTGCCAACTAGGCCTCGCTCAGGCCAGCCCTCCTTCAGGGATCTTGCCACACTTTGAAGCCTGCACAGTAAAAGGTACTTAGCGAAGTTCCCAGGGTTTCGTCATGCTCTCCCTCGGCAGCTCCACTCCTGCACGGACTCATGTTTGCTGTGAACTAGGATAGGTGGCCCTGCTTCGAAAAGCAGTCTTTTCCCCTTTGAAAATGCGGATTCTTGTAGCCTCGGAGCTGTTTGCGAAACCCTAGGAAGGCCCAGCTTCTAGTCACTGCAGGCACGCCCGGGGAGGAAACGAGTATGTTCCCCCAGAGAAACAGGCTGCTTGCAAGTGTCGAGGGGAGCTTCTCAGGTGCCCAGTCGGTCCCGTTTGTTTCCCTTCGCAGCTCCCATCCTGCAGGTACTTATGCTGGGTGCTAACAAGAGTAGGTGGCTCTGCCAACAAAAGCAGCCTTTTCCCTTTGGAAGCTTGGATTCTAGTGTCTAAGGGGCTGCTTGCCAAACCTTGAAGTTGCCCAGGTTCTAACCTCCGTAGGTACGCTTGCTTAGCAAACGAGCACTTTCCCCCGAGAAACCGGGTTCCTGCCACGTTGGAGAAGAGTTAATCCCGCAGACCTCGTTCCTCCTGGGAAAGCGCAAGGCCACACTGAGCCTCAGGGTAGTGCCTAAGTTTCCACCCGGTAAGCTCTGCGTGCCTCCGTTTCCATGAGGTCTCCACCGTTGTTGTGCTTCAATGGAAAGCGAGGATAGCTTTCAGGACTCCAAGCACTCTTGCTCTCGTACTGTTTCCCATGCTACCACACGGATCCCCCCCACGTCTCCTCTCTGTCTGCTGAGCCACAAGCTGCATTGTAGGCCCTTCGGAACACTTCTTGCATGCACAGCCCAAGGCGTCACACTGCTCTCTCTCTACCTTTTGAAACCTAGGTTGCCGCAGCTTCTCCCCGCTGACGAAGACAGTCAGAGCCGGTCTCATGTGCTGGGTACCGTGGACTCAGTGAGGACAAGGGCCCTACCTGCACTCAGAAAAACACTCTGCTCAGCTCTCCATCCAGGAGCTCACACCGCCTGACTCGGTTTAGCAGGACGTCGATGTGAGGTCCAAGCTGAGCAAAGAGCACAATTCCTCCTTTACCCTGCTAGGCCGCGGAAGAGGTAGTGCCAACTAGGCCTCGCTCAGGCCAGCCCTCCTTCAGGGATCTTGCCACACTTTGAAGCCTGCACAGTAAAAGGTACTTAGCGAAGTTCCCAGGGTTTCGTCATGCTCTCCCTCGGCAGCTCCACTCCTGCAGGGACTCATGTTTGCTGTGAACTAGGATAGGTGGCCCTGCTTCGAAAAGCAGTCTTTTCCCCTTTGAAAATGCGGATTCTTGTAGCCTCGGAGCTGTTTGCGAAACCCTAGGAAGGCCCGGCTTCTAGTCACTGCAGGCACGCCCGGGGAGGAAACGAGTATGTTCCCCCAGAGAAACAGGCTGCTTGCAAGTGTCGAGGGGAGCTTCTCAGGTGCCCAGTGGGTCCCGTTTGTTTCCCTTCGCAGCTCCCATCCTGCAGGTACTTATGCTGGGTGCTAACAAGAATAGGTGGCTCTGCCGACAAAAGCAGCCTTTTCCCTTTGGAAGCTTGGATTCTAGTGTCTCAGGGGCTGCTTGCCAAACCTTGAATTTGCCCAGGTTCTAACCTCAATAGGTACGCTTGCGTAGCAAACGAGCACTTTCCCCCGAGAAACCGGGTTCCTGCCACGTTGGAGAAGAGTTAATCCCGCAGACCTCGTTCCTCCTGGGAAAGCACAAGGCCACACTGAGCCTCAGGGTAGTTCCTAAGTTTCCACCCGGTAAGCTCTGCGTGCCTCGGTTTCCATGAGGTCTCCACCGTTGTTGTGCTTCAATGGAAAGCGAGGATAGCTTTCAGGACTCCAAGCACTCTTGCTCTCGTACTGTTTCCCATGCTACCACACGGATCCCCCCCACGTCTCCTCTCTGTCTGCTGAGCCACAAGCTGCATTGTAGGCCCTTCGGAACACTTCTTGCATGCACAGCCCAAGGCGTCACACTGCTCTCTCTCTACCTTTTGAAACCTAGGTTGCCGCAGCTTCTCCCCGCTGACGAAGACAGTCAGAGCCGGTCTCATGTGCTGGGTAACGTGGACTCAGTGAGGACAAGGGCCCTACCTGCACTCAGAAAAACACTCTGCTCAGCTCTCCATCCAGGAGCTCACACCGCCTGACTCGGTTTAGCAGGACGTCGATGTGAGGTCCAAGCTGAGCAAAGAGCACAATTCCTCCTTTACCCTGCTAGGCCCCGGAAGAGGTAATGCCAACTAGGCCTCGCTCAGGCCAGCCCTCCTTCAGGGATCTTGCCACACTTTGAAGCCTGCACAGTAAAAGGTACTTAGCGAAGTTTCCAGGGTTTCGTCATGCTCTCCCTCGGCAGCTCCACTCCTGCAGGGACTCATGTTTGCTGTGAACTAGGATAGGTGGCCCTGCTTCGAAAAGCAGTCTTTTCCCCTTTGGAAATGTGGATTCCTGTAGCCTCGGAGCTGCTTGTGAAACTCTAGGAAGGCCAGGCTTCTACTCACTGCAGGCACGCCCGGGGAGGAAACGAGTATGTTCCCCCAGAGAAACAGGCTGCTTGCAAGTGTCGAGGGGAGCTTCTCAGGTGCCCAGTGGGTCCCGTTTGTTTCCCTTCGCAGCTCCCATCCTGCAGGTCCTTATGCTGGGTGCTAACAAGAGTAGGTGGCTCTGCCGACAAAAGCAGCCTTTTCCCTTTGGAAGCTTGGATTCTAGTGTCTCAGGGGCTGCTTGCCAAACCTTGAAGTTGCCCAGGTTCTAACCTCCGTAGGTACGCTTGCGTAGCAAACGAGCACTTTCCCCCGAGAAACCGGGTTCCTGCCACGTTGGAGAAGAGTTAATCCCGCAGACCTCGTTCCTCCTGGGAAAGCGCAAGGCCACACTGAGCCTCAGGGTAGTGCCTAAGTTTCCACCCGGTAAGCTCTGCGTGCCTCCGTTTCCATGAGGTCTCCACCGTTGTTGTGTTTCAATGGAAAGCGAGGATAGCTTTCAGGACTCCAAGCACTCTTGCCTCCGTACCGTTTCCCATGCTACCACACGGATCCCCCCCACGTCTCCTCTCTGTCTGCTGAGCCACAAGCAGCCGAGTAGGCCCTTCGGAACACTTCTTGCATGCACAGCCCAAGGCGTCACACTGCTCTCTCTCTACCTTTTGAAACCTAGGTTGCCGCAGCTTCTCCCAGCTCAGGAAGACAGTCAGAGCCGGTCTCATGTACTGGGTACGGTGGACTCAGTGAGGACAAGGGCCCTACCTGCACTCAGAAAAACACTCTGCTCAGCTCTCCATCCAGGAGCTCACACCGCCTGACTCGGTTTAGCAGGACGTCGATGTGAGGTCCAAGCTGAGCAAAGAGCACAATTCCTCCTTTACCCTGCAAGGCCCCGGAAGAGGTAGTGCCAACTAGGCCTCGCTCAGGCCAGCCCTCCTTCAGGGATCTTGCCACACTTTGAAGCCTGCACTGTAAAAGGTACTTAGCGAAGTTTCCAGGGTTTCGCCATGCTCCCCCTCGGCAGCTCCACTCCTGCAGGGACTCATGTTTGCTGTGAACTAGGATAGGTGGCCCTGCCTCGAAAAGCAGTCTTTTCCCCTTTGGAAATGCGGATTCTTGTAGCCTCGGAGCTGCTTGCGAAACCCTACGAAGGCCAGGCTTCTACTCACTGCAGGCACGCCCGGGGAGGAAACGAGTATGTTCCCCAAGAGAAACAGGCTGCTTGCAAGTGTCGAGGGGAGCTTCTCAGGTGCCCAGTGGGTCCCGTTTGTTTCCCTTCGCAGCTCCCATCCTGCAGGTCCTTAAGCTGGGTGCAAACAAGAGTAGGTGGCTCTGCCGACAAAAGCAGCCTTTTCCCTTTGGAAGCTTGGATTCTAGTGTCTAAAGGGCTGCTTGCCAAACCTTGAAGTTGCCCAGGATCTAACCTCCGTAGGTACGCTTGCGTAGCAAACGAGCACTTTCCCCCGAGAAACCGGGTTCCTGCCACGTTGGAGAAGAGTTAATCCCGCAGACCTCGTTCCTCCTGGGAAAGCGCAAGGCCACACTGAGCCTCAGGGTAGTGCCTAAGTTTCCACCCGGTAAGCTCTTCGTGCCTCGGTTTCCATGAAGTCTCCACCGTTGTTGTGCTTCAATGGAAAGCGAGGATAGCTTTCAGGACTCCAAGCACTCTTGCTCTCGTACTGCTTCCCATGCTACCACACGGATCCCCCCCACGTCTCCTCTCTGTCTGCTGAGCCACAAGCTGCATTGTAGGCCCTTCGGAACACTTCTTGCATGCACAGCCCAAGGCGTCACACTGCTCTCTCTCTACCTTTTGAAACCTAGGTTGCCGCAGCTTCTCCCCGCTGACGAAGACAGTCAGAGCCGGTCTCATGTGCTGGGTAACGTGGACTCAGTGAGGACAAGGGCCCTACCTGCACTCAGAAAAACACTCTGCTCAGCTCTCCATCCAGGAGCTCACACCGCCTGACTCGGTTTAGCAGGACGTCGATGTGAGGTCCAAGCTGAGCAAAGAGCACAATTCCTCCTTTACCCTGCTAGGCCACGGAAGAGGTAATGCCAACTAGGCCTCGCTCAGGCCAGCCCTCCTTCAGGGATCTTGCCACACTTTGAAGCCTGCACAGTAAAAGGTACTTAGCGAAGTTCCCAGGGTTTCGTCATGCTCTCCCTCGGCAGCTCCACTCCTGCAGGGACTCATGTTTGCTGTGAACTAGGATAGGTGGCCCTCCTTCGAAAAGCAGTCTTTTCCCCTTTGGAAATGTGGATTCCTGTAGCCTCGGAGCTGCTTGTGAAACCCTAGGAAGGCCAGGCTTCTACTCACTGCAGGCACGCCCGGGGAGGAAACGAGTATGTTCCCCCAGAGAAACAGGCTGCTTGCAAGTGTCGAGGGGAGCTTCTCAGGTGCCCAGTGGGTCCCGTTTGTTTCCCTTCGCAGCTCCCATCCTGCAGGTCCTTATGCTGGGTGCTAACAAGAGTAGGTGGCTCTGCCGACAAAAGCAGCCTTTTCCCTTTGGAAGCTTGGATTCTAGTGTCTCAGGGGCTGCTTGCCAAACCTTGAAGTTGCCCAGGTTCTAACCTCCGTAGGTACGCTTGCGTAGCAAACGAGCACTTTCCCCCGAGAAACCGGGTTCCTGCCACGTTGGAGAAGAGTTAATCCCGCAGACCTCGTTCCTCCTGGGAAAGCGCAAGGCCACACTGAGCCTCAGGGTAGTGCCTAAGTTTCCACCCGGTAAGCTCTGCGTGCCTCCGTTTCCATGAGGTCTCCACCGTTGTTGTGTTTCAATGGAAAGCGAGGATAGCTTTCAGGACTCCAAGCACTCTTGCCTCCGTACCGTTTCCCATGCTACCACACGGATCCCCCCCACGTCTCCTCTCTGTCTGCTGAGCCACAAGCAGCCGTGTAGGCCCTTCGGAACACTTCTTGCATGCACAGCCCAAGGCGTCACACTGCTCTCTCTCTACCTTTTGAAACCTAGGTTGCCGCAGCTTCTCCCAGCTCAGGAAGAAAGTCAGAGCCGGTCTCATGTACTGGGTACCGTGGACTCAGTGAGGACAAGGGCCCTACCTGCACTCAGAAAAACACTCTGCTCAGCTCTCCATCCAGGAGCTCACACCGCCTGACTCGGTTTAGCAGGACGTCGATGTGAGGTCCAAGCTGAGCAAAGAGCACAATTCCTCCTTTACCCTGCTAGGCCGCGGAAGAGGTAGTGCCAACTAGTCCTCGCTCAGGCCAGCCCTCCTTCAGGGATCTTGCCACACTTTGAAGCCTGCACAGTAAAAGGTACTTAGCGAAGTTCCCAGGGTTTCGTCATGCTCTCCCTCGGCAGCTCCACTCCTGCAGGGACTCATGTTTGCTGTGAACTAGGATAGGTGGCCCTGCTTCGAAAAGCAGTCTTTTCCCCTTTGAAAATGCGGATTCTTGTAGCTTCGGAGCTGTTTGCGAAACCCTGGTAAGGCCCAGCTTCTAGTCACTGCAGGCACGCCCGGGGAGGAAACGAGTATGTTCCCCCAGAGAAACAGGCTGCTTGCAAGTGTCGAGGGGAGCTTCTCAGGTGCCCAGTGTGTCCCGTTTGTTTCCCTTCGCAGCTCCCATCCTGCAGGTCCTTAAGCTGGGTGCTAACAAGAGTAGGTGTCTCTGCCGACAAAAGCAGCCTTTTCCCTTTGGAAGCTTGGATTGTAGTGTCTAAGGGGCTGCTTGCCAAACCTTGAAGTTGCCCAGGATCTAACCTCCGTAGGTACGCTTGCGTAGCAAACGAGCACTTTCCCCCGAGAAACCGGGTTCCTGCCACGTTGGAGAAGAGTTAATCCCGCAGACCTCGTTCCTCCTGGGAAAGCGCAAGGCCACACTGAGACTCAGGGTAGTGCCTAAGTTTCCACCGGGCAAGCTCTGCGTGCCTCGGTTTCCATGAGGTCTCCACCGTTGTTGTGCTTCAATGGAAAGCGAGGATAGCTTTCAGGACTCCAAGCACTCTTGCCTCCGTACAGTTTCCCATGCTACCACACGGATCCCCCCCACGTCTCCTCTCTGTCTGCTGAGCCACAAGCTGCCGTGTAGGCCCTTCGGAACACTTCTTGCATGCACAGCCCAAGGCGTCACACTGCTCTCTCTCTACCTTTTGAAACCTAGGTTGCCGCAGCTTCTCCCAGCTCAGGAAGACAGTCAGAGCCGGTCTCATGTGCTGGGTAACGTGGACTCAGTGAGGACAAGGGCCCTACCTGCACTCAGAAAAACACTCTGCTCAGCTCTCCATCCAGGAGCTCACACCGCCTGACTCGGTTTAGCAGGACGTCGATGTGAGGTCCAAGCTGAGCAAAGAGCACAATTCCTCCTTTACCCTGCTACTAGGCCCCGGAAGAGGTAGTGCCAACTAGGCCTCGCTCAGGCCAGCCCTCCTTCAGGGATCTTGCCGCACTTTGAAGCCTGCACAGTAAAAGGTACTTAGCGAAGTTCCCAGGGTTTCGCCATGCTCTCCCTCGGCAACTCCACTCCTGCAGGGACTCATGTTTGCTGTGAACTAGGATAGGTGGCCCCGCTTCGAAAAGCAGTCTTTTCCCTTTTGAAAATGTGGATTCTTGTAGCCTCGGAGCTGTTTGCGAAACCCTAGGAAGGCCCAGCTTCTAGTCACTGCAGGCACGCCCGGGGAGGAAACGAGTATGTTCCCCCAGAGAAACAGGCTGCTTGCAAGTGTCGAGGGGAGCTTCTCAGGTGCCCAGTGGGTCCCGTTTGTTTCCCTTCGCAGCTCCCATCCTGCAGGTACTTATGCTGGGTGCTAACAAGAGTAGGTGGCTCTGCCAACAAAAGCAGCCTCTTCCCTTTGGAAGCTTGGATTCTAGTGTCTAA